>NC_143582.1:114640255-114959225 GCF_048544385.1 Mastigoproctus giganteus | reverse complement strand
ACCTGTGGAGTGCCAGATTAGTGAGTTTGCCGGATCACCAGTGGTTATTTTAGCACATATAGTTTACCCAATGGCTAACGACCTCATTCTACCTTTACCACGTTGACTGCCTAGCTATTTTGAGAAAAAAATTCCCCAGGGGCCAAAAAATATTTAGCAAATAATTTGATTAGTAATTCTAAAATAAATGTTGTAATGTCAGTGTTGTCGTTTTTTTGCTTAAAATATCAAAAAAAAAAGATTTTTTTTATGTCATATATATGTGGCCAACGTGGCCCAGTAGGTTACTTTATTTCTTGAGAAGCCATGTCGGCCACATACATATGAAGTCATTTGTGATTAATTTATTGCACGCACAGTAAGCGCTGCAATAAAACTAATTGCAATAAAATAAACTCTTTGTTAGAGATTTTGTGAAAACAAGTTTGTTAGCGCGCTGTATTATCCATCTATTGTGTTGTGTTTTTCTGCAAGTTTGTACAAGTGTGTTGTAAAAAAAAAAAAAAATCTAAAAAGGAATGGCTAAAAGAAAATTACTAAAATAAGAGGAACTGAGAGAAATTGCTGGAATTTACAATTATGCAGAGTTAAAACTTCTAACAGACACACCGCTGTCGAGTTTTTTTCAGAAGTTCAACTTTATCTGTTAAGGACAATGTATGGTGTTTGCGCTTTACACTGCGAGAAGCACTTTCTTTATGCATTGGAACCATGGCTGGGGCTAAATGTGAGCAGGTTATAATAATAAATGCAGAAAAACAAGTGGGAATGGCTTGCCAGTGTTTACGAGTTCGTGCCAACAGCTGATGCTGCAACCAACGCCACCAAAGCAGTAGCGGCAGGTTGGTGCGATGACCTGGGAAATTTTAAATTACAATCGCTGAAATTATGTCCGAATTAGCGGTGGAACCGGATTAGTGATTGTCGGCCTGTATTATGTTAGTACTTATTTTCTTTATTTTTAATTTGTAACTCTGTCTTTATATTAAAATTAACAACTATGATACCTTGTTTTTTTATTATTTTCTTATTTTATTTTATTTATAGACCATTTGATGTTTAGTACACCGTTTTAATGCTTTAAAATGGCTGCTAATGTATACAAAGCTCAGGAATGCAAGATACACATAACGAACAAAACGTATAACGAACGTCTTGGAATGCAACGCGTTCGTAAACCGAGAGTTGCCTGTACAGAGAAGGGCAGTGAGATGGTGAGGGGAACAAAGGGGCGCTCTTCCCAAGAAAGGCTTAAGTTCTGCCAATTGCAGCTTCTGGAGACTAGGCATCTGTGAAGTGATCTGATTGAGGTGTTTAAGCTTTGAATTGTTAAAGCAAGCTCAGTGCTGATGGAATTCTTCCTGTTGCTGAGATTACGCACTTGAGGGAGCATAAATTCAAATTGAGGAAAAACAGTTGTAGGATAGATGTATGGAAATTTGCTTTTAACCAGCAAGTGGTTGATTGCTGGAGCAAACTTCTATCTGTCATTGTGGAATTTGATAGCTTAAATAAATTCTAGGAAGAACTGCACAAGCTTTTGGAGCGAATGGATAGGTGAAGTGGAAGTGTTTTTTTTTTTTTTTTTTTTTTTGCATAATATACCGCTACTAACGCTAATGCTAAAACTCATCAAAAAGAAGCTACTTCATATGAACAAACTGAGAACATTTCTGTGCATCATATTTTCATATTGCCCATTCATTCCTTCCGTTAGGACAACAAACAATATTCAGTGCTTCAACTACAGTATACATAATTTTTATAGTTGTGTGATATGTTTTAAAAAAAATGCTAGATTTCTCTTTGTCCAATTTTAATTAAATCTAGAATGGTTTGACAAATATTCCTTGTTTATATTCCTTGAACTCTGACAAGGCTTCATTGCAAATAAGACATGTGCCAGTATCATTGAGCAGTGCAAAAAAGTAATTAATTGGTCTCCACTCATTACCTCAGCATCAACATTTCTTTTTTTTTCAACATCAACTTCAACATGATTTTTATCTGGTCACTGGAATAAAAAAATATATACTCGTGAATATTGAAGTAAGCACTGACATGTCTTAAAATTTTATGAAATATTTTAACATAAAGGTTATTATTATATTCATATCACTCTTATATCACATGAAATTAATAATATAGTTTATTAGGCTGTTTGTCTAATAAACTACATTATTATAATGTAAAACTTATAATAATAAAACTTTTATATTATAATATAAAACTGTATTATTAATTATAATATAGTTTAATAAGGTAACGTTTCACGTATCTTACCGATACCCATCATCAGACCATGCTGTGGGAGAACAGAAAGGGCTACAAATTTGAATATTTTATATTACAGTTAGAATTACCAATACAGGCTGGTCTCGATTAACCTGATTAATTCGTCCCACGAGCGCGTTGTGCAAAACAGAAACGCATTAATCGAATATAATAATAGGAAAAATTATAATTGGTCCTTGACCTTCTGGAATGTCCATAAAGAATTTTAAAAATACCTTTTAAATAAATTTTTAACTGTATACAATGTAAAAGATAATGAAAATAATTATAGAATTAAATGTTTATTGCATAAAACAGCGGTTCTCAAACTGTGCGCCGCGGAATATTTTAAATTTTCGAAGGAAACACAGTGATACTCGACATCTGTCAGACACCGCGCGAACTACTAGCTCGAGGTAGTTCACAGTTTCAACATTTCTTATTAAGTTGTTTGGATCTAACTACTTAATAAACGGAGCTGTTAGGTATTTCTTTTGGTCTGGGTGCGCCATGAAAAAAATTACTGAGACACTAAAGGTGCCGTGAACTGAGAAAGTTTTGGAACCTCTGACATAAAATACACAATGAAGAAATGATTGTTGCAGTAATATTTGAACAGTGTTGACTTTCTATTTTCATCAATCAATTTCCGATAGTTGACAACAATCTTCTCTGGGCCCTGGCGAAATAAATATCACAGAGAACCTCAAACAAAAGGTTTGAGGTTCTCTGCGATACGAAAGATTTCATCTAGTTCTTTTACCATTATCTTCTTCTCGGTAACATTTTCATCTGGCTCATTTAAAAATTTGAATTTTTAAATGCAAGTCTGCATTGACTTTATTAGCGGGAGACAAACAAGTAACATGTCTTCTTCCGATGGTTGATGGAACACACCGAGGCAGGCAGCAGGCAAACGTTTGTTTATTGCCCGCTGACGCATGGTAAGCTTAACGCACAATTAAAATCTTTTTCAACTATCGCATAAAAAAAAAAAGATTGCATTAACTGGAAATTTGTAAAGTGAAAAGTGGTATAATTTTTTAAAATAGCGGTAATTGAAAAACTCGTTAATCGAACTCGCGTTATGCGAGGCCTGGCTGTAATACAATTGCAGTTACCAATATTACAATTTGCAAATTACGATTCTAAAGTATTCAAAGTTTTGAATTGCTGTTATAATAGTAAATAGGAAATCTAAGGTAATACAAAGAGATTAAATGCATACCTGCTGACAGCTTCCTTTTACTGATGTTACCAGAAACTTTGTGCATATAGGTTGCCAGCAGTTAATTTATAGGAGAGGGATTAACTCCATTAACCAATAGGATAGTATATTTTTATTCTGGATCCGTGGTTCTTGTATAGTAGAAGCCAGGGATGACCTTTGCTCGATTCTCTGAACATCAGGATTCATGTGCAGGCTGGTTCAGGATCTTACTGATACCAATCATCAGACTATGCTTTTGGTGCTAGGTTTTATCCTGTATCTGGGATTCTTCTGTAGTGGAATCCTAGGGTGATCTTTGCTCCCATACTCTGAACATCAGGGTTGGGGGTGCAGGCTGGTAAGGGATTAGGAAATCCCTAATTACTGTCTCTAATGCCTATTGCTAATTTAATGACAGAGTCAAGATTATGGATTATTTTAACGATGTTTCAAAGAATAGCTTTGAGTGGAAATATCGGAATTAATATCTAACAAGACTTAGCTGATGACACAAAGGCAGCAACACTATTAATCAACCTATGAATATTAAAATAAACTGTAAAATGTGTTTTTCATAAATTTTATTGTGATCTAATATGAACCTTAATTTTTATGATCTAATTGAAATATCCGTGGGCCGGATAAAATTCTTTCATGGGCCATACTTTGTGGACTCTTAATATAAATAATGAAGTTTCTCATTTTTGGTTACTAGATAAACCAGGGTAACACCCAGTGGGTTAAATGGTATCAGGACAAAAATAAATATGACAAAGAAAATAAATAGTATGAAAATGTTTATATTTAAAATAAAGTGGACAAAGATTTCAAATCAAATAGGTCACAAATAATGCAATTTTTAAACAGATTTAATTGTGTTAAATGTAATGACAGTAAATAAGTATTTGCACATACTGACTCCCTATTTGTATTGTGTTCTCTTTTTTTTTTTTTTTTTTTTGAAAAAATTGTAAATGTTCTCTTGAGAAAAGGTTCTGTTGGTTCTGTTGTATAGTAGAGTCCTGATTAACTGAGACTCGTTTAACCGAGGTTCCATGTTATCCAAGGTGAATTGTTGAAAAGTTGTATATACTTTGTCATGAGGCAAGAGTACCCAGTTCAGTACAGAGCGGAAACTCACACCAGTTGACTGTTGAGCCATACTGATCTTTTACGTTTGTTTATTTTGTGATTTTTTATTCTCTAATTTTAAAGATTTAATAAAGAAGATTAAAAATTTAATTAAAGATTTAATAAAAAAGAAAAAGGATTTAAAAATTTTACTCTAATTTTCCAATTTTTTTTGTCATATTTTGGGATCCTATACATTTCAGTTTTCTCAGGAGAGTCCCGGATTTATGGATTTTACGGATCTCTGTCCCAGTGTACTGACAAAGTCTACCCTGGACGTGAAATATCCCGGTTTTTTTTTTTTAAAACAACATTGTTTCTGAAACATTTTCACCTGACACCTAGCAATATTGAGTCAAGCTCTACTATACAGGTATCCCAAAACAAAGTAGCCCATGCCTGCAGTTAACCTTATAATGGTGGCATGGAATGACCAGTACCAAGATATATCATCATTGTGCTACTTTGTTGCAAAATACCTTTAATGATTTGAGTTACAGTTAATCATTGTCTCAGTTTGAATTGTCCGCACTGCAGTGTTCATATTGATTGCTCAGTGTTCTACTTTTAACGTTTCATTATTTTTATATTTGGAATATATAAATAATTTTATATTTTGAATCTAAAAATAATCCTTTAAAATGCTAAAGAGAAAATGCTGTTTTCTCTTTGCTATTAACAGTTTAAAGAAAACACTATTAACAGTTTAAAGGAGCAATTTATAAAAGAATTCCCATTTATAAAAGAAAGTAGTTTTAGTGGCGATTCTTCAAAAGTGGAGTGTTCCGTGTGCCGTGCTGTGTTTAGTGTTGGTCATGGAGGAAAGGCAGATATATTTGCTCATTTGAGCACAAAAAACATAAGGCTGCTGTGGCTGCAGAATCCTCCAGTCAATGATTAATGTCATTTTTAGGCAAAAAAACTGTGCAATAAAGAAAGATCTAGCTGCAAAAGAGGCTACATTTATTTATCACACTATCAAACACAATCATAGTTTCCAGTCAATGGACTGGAAACTATGATTGTGTTTGAAAGCATTTCTAAACAAAAAATTTACCTGTGCTCATACAATGTAGGGCTATTGCTGTGAATGTAGTAGTAGTAGTAGTGGCATGTGATGCAAGAAAGCAAATGTATGAGCTTATGCAGCATCAGCCAAAAAAAAAAAAAAAAATCACACCATTCCCTCCAAATGCCTGTCCAGTTCCTCCTTAAATTTATTCAACCTATCAACTTCCACAATGACAGATGGAAGTTTGTTCCAGCAATTAACCACCCGCTGGCTAAAGGCAAATTTCCGCACATCTGTTCTACCTCTATCTTTTCTTAATTTGAATTTATGCCCCCTTAGGTTCGTAATCTGAACAAGTGGAAGGATCCCATCAGAATTCAGCGTGCTCAACCCATTCAAGGCCTTATATACCTCAATCAGATCACCCCCGCAGGTGCCTAGTCTCCAGCCACTGCAATTTGCAGAACTTAAGCCTCTCTTGGTAAGAGGATCCCTTCATTCCCCTCACCAATCTTGTTGCCCTTCTCTGTACACGCTCAAGCAAACCTACATCCTTCCTAAAATGAGGCCTCCAGACCTGTACGCAGTACTCAAGGCGTGGCCTGACCGTTGCCTTATACAGACGGATAATCACCTCCTTTTCCCTGCTCGCAAAATTCCTATATATCATTGACAAAACCCCATGACCTGCCCTGGCAGCCTGTCTGCATTGCTCAGAGAACTTCATATCTGACTGCACAATTACTCCCAGGTCTTTTTCATTTTCTACCACCTTAAGTGTAGTATCACACAGTTGGTACGTTTCTCTGGGGTTACTTCTACCCATATGCAGTACTTTGCATTTGTTAAGGTTAAACTTCAGTTGCCACTTCTTAGCCTATCTGCCCAAATTATCTAGATCCTGTTGCAGTAGCACACTGCCATTACTGTCATTAACAACTCTGCCAACCTTTGTATCATCTGCAAACTTCGACATTAAGCCTGATATACCTTCATCAATATCATTGATAAATATACAAAACAACAGTGGACCTAACACCGAACCCTGTGGGACTCCACTAATAGCATTAGTCCAAGAAGAGCAGCACCCATTGATTACCACCCTCTGTCTTCTCCCACTTAACCATCCTTTTATCCATTGTAGCAACTTACCCTTAATACCATTCTGCTCCAATTTGTACAATAGTCTTCCATGCGCAACAGTGTCAAAAGCTTTCCTGAAATCCAAATATATGATATCAAAATTATTTTTTGCATCCAGTTCCTTTGTAACCACATCATAATATCCTATCAAATTTGTCAGACAAGACTTTCCCTTAACAAACCCATGCTGTGTCTGAATTATTGCTGCAGTCTTGTCTAGATGATCCTGCAATGCATCTTTAACCAGCGACTCCATTATTTTACCCGGAACAGAAGTTAAACTAACTGGTCTATAATTACTCGTGTCACCCTTCGATCCCCCTTTGTGAATTGGGGATACATTTGCACATCTCCAGTCCGTGGGAACCTCCCCTGAGTCCAAGGATGCTCTCATAATTATGGCTAAGGGTTTGCTTAGTTGCTTTGCCGCCTCCTTTAATATAACTGGATAGATCCCATCCACCCCAGGTGCTTTTCTTACGTTTAACTTCAACAATTTCTCTTCCACTTTGCTCTCAGTTATTACAAGACCATTAAGCACCCTGCTACAATTTGATAACCTTCTGCCATTTTCAAACCTTAATAACTCCTCATGTGTGAATGTAGATGCAAAATACTCATTCAGTTTGTTTGCTATCTAAGCAGGATCATCAACAGTCGAACCATCGATGTCAAGTGGACCAATCAGATTCATCCCCTTCCTTTTAGAGTTTATATACGTAAATAAATCCTTGCTGTTTTTCTTAGCATCTTTTGCCAAGGATTTCTCGTAATCTGCCTTCGCCTGCCGAACCTCCTTTGTGACCTGATTACAGATTAACTTATATCTGCCATAGGCTTCTGAGTCGCTTGATAATTTATATGCATCCCATGCATTTTACTTCTCTGTTACGAGTCTCATTAGTTCATTTGACAACCATTTAGGCCTAAACCTCGAACAATATTTCTTAATAGGTATGAAACTTTTAGTAGCTTCCACGATTAATTCCTTGAATGCTTCCCACTTAGAGTTTACTGTTGGTAACATCGTCAGTTGATCCCACTGTACAGAATTTAAAAACTGTCGGAGACCACTGTACTCGCCTTTACGGAAGCAAAAACCCTTTCCTTTATCCCTGATGGTAATTAAATCTTTAAGTAAATCCCACGTCAGTACACTGTGATCACTGCCACATAGTGGTTCTTTAATTTATTGATCACCACATGCAAGAAATGAAATACTGGAAGACCTAGAGAATACAAAGTATTGCTGCTTAGCTGTAGATGCTTTTAACCACACTGATCTAAAGTACCAATTATAGTGAGGTATTTTATTCTGGATAAAGGCATTGCCTTAGAATTTTTCAGTCTCCCTGGAGAAACCTCCGATCTTATTGTTGAATTCATTTTAAAAGTTGCTAATAAACATGATATTGTTGATAAAATAATAGGTATTTTGGCAGATAATACCAATACAAACTTTGGTGGATTAAAAAGGAAATGCAAAAACAATGTTTTTATTAAAATTCAAGAAAAGTTAAACAGAAAAATAATAGGTGTAGGTTGTGCAGCACACATTATTCATAGTAGTGTTGATGTATTACCTATAGACATTCAGGTGATTCTGTGGAAAGGTTTTCAGTATTTTCACCATTTCACAGTCAGAGCAGAAAATTTGAAATCTTTTTGTGATTTTGTGGAAATGGAGTATAAAACTGTTCTTGGGCATAGCAAAACACGATGGTTGTCACTGGAATGAGCTCTGAATCATTTTATTTAACTTTACGATGGACTACAGAGTTATTTCTTGAGTCAGGATAAATGTCCAAATATTTTATATGAATTTTTTAACAATAGGAAATCTTTTGTATTCCTTCTATTTCTGAGAAGTCAGATAAAGATATTTTCTGATGCTATTCAGCAAACTTGATTATGAAGAGGCGACAGGTTTTGATGTTAAGAAAGAAATAATTTCCTCATCACAAAGTTATATGTGATGAAATGAAATGTTCTTACAGTGATGTGAAAACTGAACTTAAAAGTCTTCATAAAGGTGGGATGACTGAAGAATGATTCAAAAAAAAATGCTACAAATTTTTATAATACTGCACTTCAGTACATTCATTTGTTTAATGTATTTGCAAAAAAATGGAATGAATTTCACTGAGGAAATCCTTTTGTTGGGAAAATTTCACAGAATGTGCCGAAGAAATAAAGATTATTTTACCTAACCTCAGTATAAATGAAGAAAGTCTCTTTGATAACTACAGTAATGTCAAATTGTATTCAATGAGAATAAAATGATTAAATGGAACAATACTGATTGTAAGACTGCAGACATGGAAAGAAGTATTTGTTAATTTTCAGAAGGAACAAATAACCTGTAATGAAATAAAGTTATTTGTGGGTTTTTGTCTTACTCTACCAGGATCAAATGCGTCGGTAAAATGTATTTTCTCTTTGATAAATTCGTTATGGACTGATGAGAAAAACTGCCTTCAACTGGACACAGTTAAATCAATTTTGATTATTAAAATGCATTATAAGGACATACCATGTTCAGAGTTTTATGATGTTATATCCAAAGACCTAAAGCTTTTGGAAAAAGTCCATTCTTCAAATAAATATGTCAGAAGTGATGAAAGCGAGAACATATATATAGCAACATATCATCCATCAACCAGTCAATCATAAGGAGGGAGAGAAGTTGTACAAATTAGTGATTATAGAGTATGGACTGCAAGTGTGAAGGATGAGAAAGGGGTTAATAAAAAACAACTAGTTGTCCGATTTTTTTTCTTTTTTAGTATTTTTCTTGTTTATATTTAATATTCTTTGTTAATTTTTCATATGTGAATTGTCTCGTTCCTTTTTAGAATAGTTATTTCATTATATGTATATTTACTTCATGCACGTACTATTCTTTAAAAATTCTATCAAAAGTATTGTGCTCAAAAACATTGCCCCTAACATATAGATAGACATGCATTTCATCCTGGTTTTTGTTTTTAAAATCTGGGATCCCTATACTCATGTTTCATCTATGTTATTAGGGTTACTGTAAGCACTATGAGTGGAAATTTAGATATGAATTTAGATATGAGTGGTCTTTAGATATCAAGTTGAATGCAATCAAACACTTGAATAAAGGAGAACTATAAAAATAGTGGCTAGTGACTTAGGTGTTGGTGAAAGTGACTGGAGGAGAAAGAGAGCAGAAATTGAAAAATGGTGTTCACAAAGAGCATCTGTATGTGATAGTGAAAATTTGAATAGAAAAACAGTGAAGAAAGGAGAATTGGAACATACTTCTGAATTTCTTTTGTGGTTCACGCAGATGAGAGACAAAGGAAGCCCGATTTCTGGATCGATTTTACAGGCTAAGGTTTAGAATTTCATAAGCATTTTAATGATGGGGAAGAACAATTTACTGCAAGTATTAGTTGGTTGGATTGTTGGAAAAAAGGTTTGGAGTTAAAAATTTGAACATCACTAGGGAAAAATTGACTAGTATGGAAGAAATAGCAACATTTACTGCTAAATTAGCAAAAATTATTCAAGAAGAAAATTTGAATTTGGTTCAAATTTACGATTGCGACAAAACTGGCCTGAATTATAAAATGCTCCCATCCAAAACACTTGCAGCTAGAAAAGAAAAATCAGCTCCTGGTTATAAACGAAGCAAGGAAAGAATGACTACTAGCTTGTTCTAATTCATCGTGGGGGGGGGGGAGGGCATAAGCTTAAACTAACTCATTGGAAAATGAGAGTTAGTCAAAGAACCCCTGCACTTTAAAAAATGTAAAATGTTTGCTTGTTAACTACGCAAATTTAATTTGCGTAGTTAACATGCATAAATGGATTCATAACATGCATAAATAATAAGTTAACATGCATAAATGGATTCAAGTTTGTTTAAAACATGGTTTCAAGAAGAATTTGGCCCTAGTGCAAAAAAAAATATTTGAAAGATGACAATGAAGAATACACAAACTACAAAATATATAACACACACGGAAGGTCTAAATGCTGTTGAGTCAGCTTTACGTTATATTGGGCGTCTCCCTAGCCAGGTGGGAAGGAGCAGCAGTGCATAGTACACGCTTCTTGATTAGACCGGGGTTCGAGCCCGTCACCACCAAATACGGAAGATGCGGAAAGGTCAGGGAATGACCACCGCATATCCCCGGAGCAATATGGCCTTAGTTGCTAATGCTCCTGAAAACCAAATAACAAACAAACAAACAAACGTTATATTGTACAACAGGAGGATACCATGTCCACTGATGTTTTGTTACTTAGGCACCTACAAAATATAGCAGCTAAAAAGCAAGGAGCTTCCATGAAACAGAAACCCATTAAGGAATTTTTTTTTGATTTTAAGGGGTAGTGCTAACGACTGTAAATGTACATTTTTCTTATCTATGACTTGTAATTTTTATACATGTACTATTTTTTATTAATTTTTGTATTTGTAATAAAACAGTTGTAAATAAAATTAAATGTTTGTTTTTTTGTATAATTTAAAAGTCATTATGTTCAATAAGTAAGTCTAACCTGAAAATAGCGTACATCATGTTAATGTATTCAAATCCAATTTATTTAATAATTTACCAAACCTTCTGTGTTATCAGAGTTTTTCATTATCTGTGTTCCCTCTGTCCATATTATCTCAGATAATCAGGAAATTTGCCAATTCCATGGAGAATTGGCAAATTTACTAAAAGTATTGAGGCAACTTCTGCCTTTGTGTAATTTAACCTTTTCTTCTTTATTTTTTTCTTCCCTTATAGAACAGTCAGAACAGTTTTTTGAGAATGAATTTTTAGAAAAATTATATTAATTTTTAAAGAATTGATAAGAAAAATTATATAAAATCAATTATATAAATTGTTTCTTGAGAACAGAACAGTTTGTTGAGAATAAATTGTTAGAAAATTCTGCAGAAAAGAAAATCATTGACTTTTTCTAGAATTAAATTAAGCTACTTGGTGTAAGTAAAAGGTTATCATGTTCATGTTTTTCTTGCACATTACAGATTTTTTACCACTCCCATTGTTATTTCATCGTCATCAATTTTTTTCCATTACCATTGTAAATAGTAGTGTTCTTATACCTCCCTTGAATCAATATTTTCTTTACTGCTGTTTTACAATGCGATACTTCTTTGATTTTTAATTTCATCTAAATAAATAACAAGTATATTTGTTATATATATATAAGTATATATATAACAAATTTGGTTACACACACACACACACACACACACACACACACACACACACACACACACACACACACACACACACACACACACACACACACACACACACACACACACACTAATATCTGTAAAAGTTATATTTATTTTCTTTTCATTTTAAAAGTTTAAGTTGTTTGTGGTTTATTTTATTCAGTTTTTCACCTTTTTATTTATATGTATTTGCATACGTTTTTTCATGCAGAAGTCATTTATGTTACCAAATACATTGAATTGTTTTTATTGTAAACTGAATTTGATGTGTTTTGGCCTTAGTTAACAAAGCATCTTAAAATGTGAAAATTCAGCTGTACATTGACTGTTACTCACCTTCAGTTTTTAGTATATGGGCTTGTTCCTTTCCTTAAAATATACATGCTTGAACCAGCTCACTATTGTGGAAATTAAATAAATATTTATATTTATGTAGGCTTAAATGTAAATGTTAGAATTTTATTACCAAATTATATGTAATTTATCTTTCTCATGCTTTAAAAAATTAATTTCTTATTTTTGTGTTTTAAAATTTCAGAAGGCAAAAATTCACAACAAGGTTTCTGATTTGGAAGAAGGAAATAAAAGTAGTGGTAGAACAGAGGTATTTATCACTTTTGGGAAGCAGATCAATTTATTGGTAGAAATGAACTGTGATATTAATTTTTATTCTCGCAGTATGTCTGTATTGAAAACAAAATTGTTTGTTATTTGGCTTATTTAAAAAAATTTGTCTATCACATGAAATTAAAAATAAGATTGCCGATGAACACTACCCCACCCATCTCCTTTTTGCACTCAGGTCTGGAGAAAAAGAATTGAGTAGGCTTTTAATAACTGGAGGTAATGCATCACTATACTAATAGATGAAGAGTTACTGTTGGTATGCCATATTCTCATTAGATATAAGAAAAACTAAAGGCATGGGGAGGGATAGAAATATTTACTACAAAAATCTATATAAGTTACTGTTTAAATATTGGAAAAGTGAAAATATTGTAAATTACTGAAGGTAGGACTATTGTCAATATTATTGATGGTAACTAAAGAGATATATTAATTATTATTTGATGATAAGTAAAGTCCTGTTTGGAGGATGGGGGAAGGGTATTCAGGATATTAAAGGGATATCCAGGACTTTTACACGATAGAAGTGTATGAATGATGTCAGTGAATAGGAAAGGCTTATGAGCTGTTTTTTTACATTGAGGAAGTAACCACAATGCCATAAAACAGGCTCATCATGGTGGTCTTACCCTCTATCGGAGGGTTTAGACCATCCTTGCCAGATAGTTGTTCATGGCTAAATACACATGAAAAATTGGCCAAATACAGAAATTATCTATAAAACATTGCAAAACATGAAACAAAGTAAAATTCATTTAATAAATGCAATTAGAACAAAAATAACTCACCCCAAACAATCTTGTATATATACCATATAACATTTACAAGAACATCAATGTCTGCTTCTTCAATTTCATCCTGTATACTTTGCTGTGAAGTAGATGCAACAGCAATTCTATATAAAGTATATCTGATTTGAAATTATTTAACATTCTATCTGTAATATGCAGATCCTTGTAGCAGATGGAATTTTCGGTAAAGTGTGCCCTGATTCTAATGATTGCACCTAGAAGGTGAAGTTGCAATCTGTTTCTTGGTTTTGTTTTTACTGCAGTTACAAGAGAAAATATTCATTCAACAACATTATTGCTTGCTGGAGTTACAAGACAATTAAGTACATATGCTGCCAATTGCTTAAACTTTCAGTGGCGATAGATACCAAGCCAAAATTTTATTGTATATTTTGGAATTTCATTGTTTTCAAAAACATTTTCTGCTGTCCGATCTGTTACAGAAATTTTCCTATATTGTTGCTCAATTTCATTGAAATTATTTGTAATAGTAGTAGTGGCACGTGATGCAAGAAAGCATGTGTATGAGCTTATGCAGCATCAGCCAAAAAAAAAAAAAAAAAAAATCACACCATTCCCTCCAAATGCCTGTCCAGTTCCTCCTTAAATTTATTTAACTTATCAACTTCCACAACGACAGATGGAAGTTTGTTCCGGCAATTAACTACCCGCTGGCTAAAGGCAAATTTCTGCACATCTGTTCTACCTCTGTCTTTTCTTAATTTGAATTTATGCCCCCTTAGGTTCGTAATCTGAACAAGTGGAAGGATCCCATCAGAATTCAGCATGCTCAACCCATTCAAGGCCTTATACACCTCAATCAGATCACTGCGCAGATGCCTAGTCTCCAGAACTTAAGCCTTTCTTGGTAAGAGGATCCCTTCATTCTCCTCACCAATCTTGTTGCCCTTCTCTGTACACGCTCAAGCAAATCTACATCCTTCCTAAAATGAGGCCTCCAGACCTCTATGCAGTACTCGAGGCATGGCCTGACCATTGCCTTATACAGAGGGACAATCAAAATTCCTATTTATCATTGACATATAGGAATTCCTGCTAGCAAAATTCCTATATATCATTGACAAAACCCCATGACCTGCCCTGGCAACCTGTCTGCATTGCTCAGAAAACTTCATATCTGACTGCACAATTACTCCCAGGTCTTATTCATTTTCTACCACCTTAAGTGTAGTACCACACAGTTGGTACTTTTCTCTTGGGTTACTTCTACCCATATGCAGTACTTTGCATTTGTCAAGGTTAAACTTCAGTTGCCACTTCTTAGCCCATCTGCCCAAATTATGTAGATCCTGTTGCAGTAGCAGACTGCCATTACTGTCATTAACAACCCTGCCAACCTTTGTATCATCTGCAAATTTCGACACTAAGCCTGATATACCTTCATCAATATCATTGATAAATATACAAAACAACAGAGGACCCGACACCGAACCCGGTGGGACTCCACTAATAATATCATCCACCAAGAGGGAGCATCCATTGATTACCACCCACTCAACCATCCGTTTATCCACTGTAGCAACTTACCCTTAATACCATTCTGCTCCAATTTGTACAATAGTCTTCCATGCACAACAGTGTCAAAAGCTTTCCTGAAATCTAAATATATGATATCAAAATTATTTTTTGCATCCAGTTCCTTTGTAACCACATCATAATATCCTATCAAATTTGTCAGACAAGACTTACCCTTAACAAACCCATGCTGTGTCTTAATTATTGCTGCAGTCTTGTCTAGATGATCCTGCAATGCATCTTTAACCAGTGACTCCATTATTTTACCTGGAACAGAAGTTAAACTAACTGGTCTGTAATTACTTGTGTCACCCTTCAATCCCCCTTTGTGAATTGGGGATACATTTGCACATCTCCAGTCCGCAGGGACCTCCCCACCTCCCCTGAGTCCAAGGATGCTCTCATAATTATGGCTAAGGGTTTGCTTACTTCCTTTGCCACCTCCTTTAATAAAACTGGATAGAACCCATCCACCCCAGGTGCCTTTCTTATGTTTAACTTCAACAATTTCTCCTCCACTTTGCTCTCAGTTATTTCAAAATCATTAAGCGCCCTGCTACAATTTGATAACCTTCTGCCATTTTCAAACCTTAATAACTCCTCATGTGTGAATGTAGATGCAAAATACTCATTCAATTTGTTTGCTATCTGAGCAGGATCATCAACAGTCGAACCATCGATATCAAGTGGACCAATCAGATTCATCCCCTTCCTTTTAGAGTTTATATAAGTAAAGTTTATATAAATAGAGTTTATATATTTTGTAGCAAAATGTAACATAGGTAAATCTGAAAAATCCCCCTTTGACTTTTGGCTTAATATTTTTTCAGGATTAAGCAAGGAAAGATTTTTGAAAGCATTAGTCACATCGCATAATCTAGATTGCAGTTGGTCGATAGCCTCAATAATGAATATGTAGCATCTTTTTTTTAACATCAAGAACTTTCCTTCTTCTCTAGCACGTTGTGTTTCCTTGAATTCATTTAGATGACTATCAACTTCTTGCTTAAATTTGGCTCTATAGTTGATATTTTCAATGGCTTTTTCAGTACCATCAATATTGTAAATTCTATTGTAAAAAGTTTTTCTGAGTAACTCTAGTTCATTAGACAGTTTATACGGATCAGTGTTAGATTGAAATATTACATTAACAGATTCAAAATCTTTTACAATGGGTTTAGCAAACACAAAATACAGATAATTCATTTTATGATAAAGCATTTCTTTTAATAATCCAGCTTTGTATTTTGTATCTGTTTGACCAGAATTTTCTGATACTGCAAAATAATCTTTCAGTTCTTGCCAGTTTAATAGAATATTGAACATTACCTTTCCTTTAATGATCCATCTAGTTTTAGAAGCCTTCTGAAATGGCAGGGGTGCTTTATAATTATTTTCTAGATTAAATGTAGATTGTATTCTTCTCTACGTAAGTTACTATTTGAGAACCAAAGTGGAATCGCACTAATGAGAAATCCAAGGTTGGATGGAAGTTTTCCAATGCATGTTGAATGCATAATGCCAAAGAATAACAAATGCACTTCATTTGCACACAATTTGGTGCTACTTCCTTTATTTGTGTCCACACTGAATTTTTAAGTCTGGCCATAGAAGCAGAACTTGAAAATCCTATGTAATTTTCTAAATTCATATCATATTCACTCAATTAATCTTTAATGCATCAAAAAGAGATTGCGCTGTTGCTGATGATACGGGAATTAGGCCTGAAAACGCAGTTTTGATGGCTAGATCAGAAAAAAACCTCACCACTATACACAAGTGCTTCTGAATTGCATTATCCATTGATTCATCAATGAGCAGTACAAACTTCTTTCCTTTCACATATTCTTTCAAATCTAATTCTAATGCTAAACTTACAACTTTTTTTATTATCTGCGAGCACTTAGTTTGTTGCAATTTTATGCTTCTAAAAATGCTACCTTTTCCATGATTTTTTATAACCTCACTCAAATGGTAATTGACCATTACTGTACAGTGACAAGTAACCACTACTACCAACTTAATTTCGGCTTGTTTGATATTTTCTACAGATTCTGAATTTTTCTTAGTTACAAAAGATGCTATAGTACTTTGATTCAAACCAGTAATGTTAGATTTGTGCTTAGAAGAAGCTTCATGTTGAGCAAAATTGTAGAGTTTACTTTTCACTGTGCAATGACAGAGTTTACAGAAAGCATCCTCATTATTATTTGGCACTTTCTGTAACCACGAATACTTCTCCCATTTTTCTTTGTATGAAGTCTTCCACTTTGGCATTTACAAAAAAAGGTTATCCAGAAGTTTTAAAAAGCGTGCTTTTCAATGCACATGTTTTTTTTTTTTTTTTTTTTTTGATTTGGTAGTTGTTGGCGCATCGGCTTCTGTGGCCATAATGCACCTCCCAAGGTTTTTGCAGTACTTTGATCCAAGCCTGAGGCGGGAATCGAACCCGCGACCTTTGGGTTGCCGGGTAGGTACTTTACCCACTCGGCTAGCCCGGTCGGCTCATGCACATGTTAAGGCAGTCACTGTGCCAATGATGAATCTAGGCAAAGTGTGGTGCAGTGCTGGCTGACAGTCTGTTTGAATGAGTTCTAGACTGGACTGCTGACATAGTGGTAGCATTTTTCTTATTTAAGTAAATAACACATTTTTCCAAAAGAAATCGACCTTGGCGCGATGGAGCCAAAGGTGGATCCGTGAATAATGTCATGTGAAATGAAAAAATACAATTTAAGCTTAATAAAATCAGTTTTATTTTATTCGGTATTTTCATATACAATCAACAATAAAGGTTTGTGGTAACTAAAGTAGGATACATAGTTGAAACAATTCAAACTATTAACATTGTGCTTGAAGACCAAGTCGATACATGATGACCACGCGTAGTAGATTTTGTAGGATGTGATGCGAGTTTAAGATTGAATATTGATTTCCTGAAGTCAGAGAATGGAGCATTTTCAGGTTTCTTAATGTCAGTGTTGAAATCACCCACTAAAATTATTGGGATCTTATGAAAGTTGAATTTCCATAAAACTTTAGGTATGTCTTCAAACTTTGGCATATAAATCGCTAGATTTAATATTAAGAAAGCTTTAATCTGCTCCAATGTTGAATTAGGTGAGAGGTAGAATGTTACAAGCAAATTCTTCTGTCCATTTATTTCAACTTCAGCTGCACAAATGTCGCCATACCAGTCATTTGCCGTAGTGAGTCTGCATCCACAGTAATGAAAATATGTGGCGTATATATTGTCGATTCGACTTTATTGTATATTAGGTAGGTGAAGGCAGATTACGAGAAATCTTTGGCAAGGGATGCAAAGAAAAACAGCAAAAGAGTTCTTTACTTATGTAAACTCTAGAAGGAAGGGGATGAATCAGATTGGTCCACTTGATATCGATGGGTTAACTGTTGATGATCCTGCTCAGGTAGCTAACAAACTAAATGAATATTTTGCATCGACATTCACACATGAGGAGTTATTCAGCGAGGGGAATGCCAGAGGTGTATTCAACTCTGGCAGTAAGCTACAGAATCTTGAAATAACTGGGAGTAAAGTGGAGGAGAAACTGTTGAAGATAAACACAAGAAAGGCACCCGGGGTGGATGGGATCTATCCGGTTATATTAAAGGAGGCAGCAAAGGAAGTAAGCAAACCCTTAGCCATAATTATGAGAGCTTCCTTGGACTCAGGGGAGGTACCCATAGACTGGATATGTGCAAATGTGACCCCAATTCACAAAGGAGGATCAAAGGCTGACACAAGTAATTATAGACCTGTGAGCTTAACTTCTGTTCCAGGAAAATTAATGGAGGCACTGGTTAAAGAAGCACTGCAGGATCATTTAGACAAGACTTCAGTTATAGCTCGGACACAGCATGGTTTTGTTAAGGGGAAGTCTTGCCTGACCAACTTGATTGGATACTATGATGCAGTCACAAAAGAACTGGATGCAGGGAATAACTTTGATATTATATACTTGGATCTTAGAAAGGCTTTTGATACTGTTGCACATGGAAGACTGCTGCACAAATTGGAGCAGTGTGACATTGGAGGCAAATTGCTGCTATGGATAAAGGGGTGGTTGAGGGGGGAGAAGACAGAGAGTGGTAATCAATGGACACTGCTCATCGTGGACTAATGTTATTAGTGGAGTCCCTCAGGGCTCAGTGTTGGGTCCATTATTGTTTTCTGTATTTATAAATGATATTGATGATGGTATATCAAGCTTAATGTCCAAGTTTGCAGATGATACAAAGGTTGGCAGGGTTGTCAAGGACACTACTGACACTATGCTGCTGCAACAGGATCTGGAAAGGTTGAGCAGATGGGCTGAGAGGTGGCAAATGAAGTTTAACATTGACAAATGTAAAGTACTACACATGGGAAACAGCAACCCCAGAGCAACGTATCAACTCTGTGGTACTACGCTGACAGTGGTAGAGAATGAAAGGGACTTGGGGGTGATTGTGCAGGCAGATATGAAGTTCTCTGAGCAGTGCAGATGGGCTGCAAGAGTAGCTCATGGAGTATTGTCAATGATATACAGGAATTTTTCCAGCAGGGATAAGGAGGTGATTATTCCATTGTATAAGGCAATGGGCAGGCCACACCTAGAGTACTGTATACAGGTCTGGAGGCCTCATTTCAAGAAGGATGTAGAGCTGCTGGAACGAGTACAGAGAAGGGCAACAAGATTAGTGAATGGAACAAAGGGGTGCTCTTACGAAGAAAGGCTTAAGTTTTGCAAATTACAGTGTCTGGAGACTAGGCACCAGCGAGGTGATCTGCTAGAGGTGTATAAAGCCTTGAATGGTTTAAGCATGCTCAATGCTGATGGGATTCTTCCTCTAGCTCAGAAAAATCACCTGAGAGGGCATAAATTCAAATTGAGGAAAGACAGATGTAGGATAGACGTGCGGAAATTTGCCTTTAGCCAGCGGGTAGTTGGTTGGTGGAACAGACTGCCATCCCTTGTGGTGGAGGTTGATAGCCTAAATAAGTTTAAGGCTCAGCTGGACAGGTATTTTGAACGAACAGAGGGGTGAAATGGAAGTGGGTTTTTTTTTTTTTTTTTTGGCTGATGCTGCATAAGCTTGCTTTCTTGCATCAAATGCTTCTACTAATGCTAATGCTAAAGTCAACCAATTCTTTGCCACTTTTGAAACTAATTGGAAGTATCATTGCATTCATTAATTATGATTTAATTGATTAATTACAATTATACAATAATTAATTACAATTGTTATACAATCTTAGAGTTAACTGGCCATTATGGACACTATACTGAATGATGACTCTGATCACAAGCGGCACTTATGTACATGAGGAATGACCAACTTTACGTTGCTGATAAAAGAGCATTAGAGCAAGTTGTGAAAGCATTATAGTGAAATACAGGTTATGATATAAGAACAGCGTTATAGTGAATCAGCATTTAGCAAACTGCATTATAATGAGGGCCTACTGTAAATCAAATCAAAAATCAAAACTTATGCAGCCACATTCCGAGAAGTTGGGCCAGTCAGTATGCTTTCCATAGCCAGTCAGAGGATTAAGAAGATTCCCGACATGGATAATAGCCTCTGGTCAACCTGTGTTGTGGTTCCCCTTTACTCCGACAAACGGGCGTATGTTTTTCAGAGAAGTGAGTGATCAATGCCTTCCAGTAAATTTCTCCTGTCTATGTTTACATGGTCACAGTAGCTGAATATCTGGGTCATTCCGATATTTTGCAGTATTCAAAGAACTAGTGACAGTAGCAACGTATGGGGGGGATTGAGGCAACTAAGATATTATATAAACTTTACGAAGATGAAATGTTGGCAGATTTTAAAACTTTGTCGAGCCTCTCACTGCGTAGAAAATGTTCTAAAATATAACGGCATACAGGCAATAATTAAAAAAAAAAAAAAACTATTACCAATCTCCAAAAAAACTAGCGCGAATTAAGGTTGATTGCTAAAGAACTTGATGTGGAAACTACAAAGATTGGTCGTGTGTTTGGGCTACGAAGAGCAGCTTGTAGCTTGCGAATAGTAATTGCGGGTTTGCACAAATTATCCTGCATTGTGCAAACATTTTGAATCAGAAGTTAAATATTTGGGATTGTTAAAGCGACTTTTAAATCTGGAATTTCTTAGCCATTTAGCACTAATGATCGACATCCTGCAGGAGCCCTCTTACATTTCAGAAGCTTTACAGATTCACTATGGCAAAAGCAGATAAATTAATTATTTGAACTATCAATGCTATTGCTAATTTGAAAAATTCTGAAGAAAAATATGAAGCTAAAATTGAGAGCATGTTGAATTGGAAAGAATTTGAAGGAATCAAAATTGAAAGTAAGAACAGTAAGATTACCTCGTGACAAGTTACTAAATGCATTGTTTTATCCTTAAAGGATAAGTTATTAATGCAACAGGGTGATTTTAAATTAAATAAAGAAAATAATCATACCATTGAAAGAAATTTTAAACATATTCTACCGGAAATTGTGGAATTTATAAGAACTTTCATCTCGGTAGCAAGACTGTGAAAACCAAATAAGAAATTTGTTTTCTGATAAAATATGAAATAAAAATTAATGATTTTAGAGATTTTGTCAAAGATAGTTTATCTTTAAAATCGAGTGAAATTCCCTTTACAATTAAGAAAGCCAGAAATATCTTTGAAACCATTGCGATTAGCAGTGCTGAAACTGAGCGAGCTTTCAGCGTAATGAATAATATCGTGTGAATAAATGAATGAATAATGTTGAAAGTTAAACACGTTGCAGATTATGATGACCATACATCTAAATGGAAAACCATTGCTTCAATTTGATCCGGATCATTATGTCAATATTAATAAAGAAGTAAATTTCATATGGCAATTTTTAGAAGAAAATTTTCTTGAATATTTGTGCAATATTT
The DNA here is from genome assembly GCF_048544385.1 of Mastigoproctus giganteus. NCBI lineage: Eukaryota > Metazoa > Arthropoda > Arachnida > Uropygi > Thelyphonidae > Mastigoproctus > Mastigoproctus giganteus. The sequence continues at coordinate 114,937,350 of NC_143582.1, read as the reverse complement.
TTTTCATGTAATATGTGATTTTTGTGTACCTTTTCTAGAACAGTTTGTTTTTTATGTAATATTTGTTTTTATATTCTAGAATGTTTTGCGATAATTCGTTATTTGTAATATGGGAAATATTTTTGTTATTTTTTATTCACAATATTAAAATTTTATCATGAAAAGAAATGTATCCATTATATTTTCCTAGTTGTAAAAAAAAAAGAATAAAAAAGTCGCGCATCTGCTGAGCACGCTCAGTAGATGGTTTTATGTGAAACATCCTTCGCGTCATTATATGACATCACATGGTTGTGACATCATACTATTCAAAAATTCCAAAAAGTTAGAACTCGAGATATCATACTGGTCACGAAAAATGCGTCACGTGCTCTAATTTAATCATACTACTAGTGAGTGTCCCACACAGACTAGTGGTCTGAGCTTTTAGGTAATTAGAAAGTGCCAATTACGGGTGAAAGGGATTACCTCTGGGAAGCACCTCTGGCAGACGCCGCAGGTGACGTCACTTCCGTGACCAATCAGATTTACTCGGTAGGTACCCCCCCTCCCCCCAAAGGACGTTTCACCTCAAAAAGTCGGCAAAAGTGTGAGCCCATTGTTAAAATATTCACAGCTCACCACTGGGTAGGCAAAAGTGTGAGCCCATTGTTAAAATATTCACAGCTCACCACTGGGTAGGCGACTTGTCAAAACTTGTAGTGCATCAGTATAAACAGATTGACAGAACATACACAACTTCAGTAGGATAAATCACTGAATTGAAATGGTCTTTTGCACGTTGAATTTCTGTAAAATGGTGCTCAACCAGATATCTGATGCATATTCCACAATTGGCAGGAAAATGCAGTCATAAAATGAGGTTAATGCTTTACCGCTGATGCCCCATTTCTTTCCTTGTAATTTGAGCAATCATTCTCACAAAATTTCGAATTTTTTCTGCAATGTATGTGATGTGGGTTATGAAGTGCCTGTCATTCATCACTCCCAGATATTTTAGAGTATTAACTGATTGAAGATTGACTCCCTCCTCACATGACCCTTGGATTCCTTATCATTGATAAATGGCCCTTGAATAATAAGGTTTTACTCCTTGTTTTTGAAACTTGAAGTCTGCAAGTTGCACTAATTCTGCGGCTATGATAAAACAAAATTAGAACACTCTCCCAGTTGTGACTGAGAGTCACCCTTCACTAACATAACCAGGTCGGCATGGTATCCTACCGTTATTGACATTGATGTAGTTGCATTTCAGCCAGTCATTTAAGATTAGGTTCAGCAATTCTCGTAACAGACCCTGAAGCAAACTTAACAGTGACTTTCCTGTTGTTGAAGTAATCCTTGATTATGGAATAAATCAAAGATTAGCTGCCTAAGTGTATCATTCGTTCTATTGCCTTGAGTGAAACTGTATTGCATCTGACAGAATACTATTGTCGCAGACATACCTCATTATTCTGACAGTCAACATAAAGTTCATAGACTTTCCTCAATCCACTCAGCAATTCTATTGGATGGTATGAATTGACCAATTCTGAAGGCTTTGATGGCGATTTCGAAATTAATTTCAACAATGGCTTTTCCAAATGTCTCTGGAAAACCCCATCCCTCGAGCAGGCATTATACGTAGTAAGCAGATGTGCCGGTATCACATAAACTTCTTTTAATTACTTCAGCTTCAACCACATCCATACCGGGGCATCTGTTATTTTATGAATTGCTGTCTCCAACTCCTCTGTTTTTTTGAAATTGGGGCTCATTTCCCATGCCAGTGTAGTTCTCATTAAGTAAACTCATATCTTTGTATGCTGAAATATTAGTTTCATTCTCATTGTGATAGTTCAGATCTCCCATGAAATGGTCCAGTATTAGTGTTATGCTTTGCTCCCAAGTATGAGTTGTCCTTCCTGCAGCATGAATGGAATTTGCAACATCTTCAGCAGGGTGCCATAATTTGTTACTACAGATTTTATATAACAATCCTTGGGGATTGTTGTTTCCGCATGTTTGTATCAGGCTCTTCCATACATTATACTTTTCTCTTCTAGTGTCTACCACTTGACTGGGCATGGCTTATCTGGGTGCATCTCATAGCCTTTGCAGATGCTTCCTGTAACAATTCCCATGTAGTACACCAATCTCATCCAGCATTACCGCTTCAGTTTTGGAATGCAACTACTCATCAAAAGTATCTCAGTTTGCTGATTTTAATGAAAATCTATGCAATACACTGTGTATTCCTTGGTTCCCAACAAGACATCAGTCTCAACTGGAACTTGATTACTCGGTGATCACTGGGTACCCGATCTGGTTCGACAGCCCAATTAGTGATTAAATCAGATATCTGAATAGTACAGCAATATTGGATTCTCTGTTTACTGTCCAAAATTTGCTGTGTTCAGATCGCTAGTTGAGAACGAACAAGTCATGATGAATAATTATCTCCAACAGTCGTCCCCATTCATCAGTAGCTCTGCTGAACCGTAATGTGTTTTTTGAGTTGGAGTCCAAGGATAATAACCCTTTCACTTTGCAAGTGGTCCCAGCAAGCTTTCAGTGTAATTCAAGTATAATGCAAACAATATTGATGAAGCAGGGTGATGGACAAGTTATGATTAAAAAAAAAAAGAGAATTGCAGCACATAAATTACTCTTAATGCACAAAGCATGTTTAGTGCTCACTGAATAGTCCATGATTCTGCTGTTGCATTTGTACAACTCCGGCAAAATCAATTCTTTTGCAATTGCAGGCTATTCACAATTCATCCGCAGTATTTCTGGACCTTTGTCCACTGAGTTGCATCATGTTAGCAGTCCCATAATTCTTTGATGCTCCTTTTGTGCCATACATTTCTGTGTACCAATATGTTGCATGTTCCTAAGTCCACTATTATGTTTATTCCCCTGATACATTAAGGAGTAATCCATTTTTTCAATTATAAGTTTGCTTGCCTTTTCATATTCTGGATGTTTTTTATCTCTAATAGAGTGACTCATTCTATTCTCTCTCGATATACAATTTACACATGAGAGTGGTTTGGTGATATTAGGACAGTTATGGTAAGAATGTCTATTTTTAGCTCAATGACTGTAGACTAGTTCACAACTTCTACTGTTCAAAGTGTGCCGGAATGATTGATAGTTGCAACTGATGGTTACGAGATGAAGTGGATATACTGTATAGCAGTGCTTCTCAAACTATCTGTGGTAAAGAACCAGTTCCTTATATTTCCAATCTGTCATGGACCGGTACTTTTGGAAAATACAATCGTCACAGACAGGTAACGGAAGAATCGTCGTGGACCAGTAACAAACAGTTTGTGGACCGGCACCGGTCTGAGGCTCACACTTTGAATAGCCCTACTCTATAGCAGGACTTCTTAAACTTTTTTCACCTGTGACCCCTTTTTACAATGGAAAAATTTTTGTGACCCCTAGTATTATATATGGTCCAAAACAAATCTCTTCCAGATGGGCATAACCTAAAATTTGCATTTTTTTCATACAATTTCAATATATCAAACGAAGACAGGTGATTATTAGCAAGTGTGTAATATATTCCTTCCTTTATACACTTATCTGTACCTTGAGGTATATATTGTGGTATTAAAGAAAAGCTTTATTACACTCAAATTTATACAGTTTTACAAAAAAATATTCCCTTACAAAAAATACAAACGTTAAAAAAATACAAAAGTAGAATTAAATATGCAGCAAACAAACAAACAAACATAAGAACAACCATAAATGTAAGTCTTTAACGAGATGGAAGAGCTTGTTTATTTCGGCACAATAAATTAAATGAGAAAGAAAGAGAAGTGAAATGAGAAAAGTTTTTTTTTTTTTGGCTGATGCTATACAGGTGACCCCTGCTTAACGCTGATGATTCGTTCCGTAAAAACAGAGCGCTAAGTGAATCCGCGCTAAGCGAGCGCTGCATTCCCATAAGGTAACATATGTATTTGTGAGTTGCGGTCGGTGCCATAGGATATTTCCTAATCAATAATAAACGATAGTGAAAAGATGCACAAATGTCGGTCAAAATATTTAATATTCAAATATTTGTACATATAAAATATTCTGCATACGTATATAATTATGTAATACATATTACATACGTATATAATTATGTGGTAACTACTTACGTATCAAAATTAAACTTACAATTCTAATTAAAATCACGAATTTAATTGATCTAAATTGATTTAATTTAACTGATGAATTTAATCATGAAAAGTGTGTCGATTTTGGGTTGAACTTTGTCCCTCTTCCAAATAAAATAAAAGGGATATTAATTTTAAATCCCCCACAGCGTTACCACCCAACAATAAAGTTGACCGATCCTTCGTCGCTTTGAAACCTGGCATGCTTTTTTCTTCTTTCAATATGAAACTTCTTTTAGGCATTCGTTTCCACAAAAGTCCTGCTTCATCTATGTTAAAAACTTGTTGAGAAGTATAACACATAATACCCCTCTTCAATAATTTTAACAAGTTCTTTTTTGAAAGTTTCGGCTCCTTCTGCACTTGCGGCTTCTCCCTGGATTTTCAATCTATTCAACCAGCTCTTACTAGTTTTAAATGGTTCCACATTTTTTTTTTTTTTTTTTTTTTTTTTTTTAGGTGAGTTTTCTTCAGATCATTATATTGACTAATCTCTCTCTCTCTCTCTCTTTTTAATAATATTTAACTGAATTCTGCATTGGATATTATCTTCAATAAAATTAGTATTAGTAACGGCCGCATGGTGCAAGAAAGCCTATGGCTTATGCTGCACCAGCCAAAAAAAAAAAAAAAAATCCGAACAAAACAATGATAAAAACAAAAAATAAACTAAATAATAATAATTAATAAATAAAAAGGAAATTAAACCTATCATCCTATGCGCTTCCCTTACCCGAAAGTACTATCCAGATGACCTTTGAATTTCCCCAAACTGTCGGCCTCTACCACCCATGAAGGCAACTTATTCCAGTAATTTATAACTCGCTGGCTAAAATAAAACTTCCTGCAGTCCAATCTAAACATTTCCCCCCGTAACTTGAATTTATGTCCCCTAGTTCTAGCATCATTTATAATCTTGAAAATTTTGTCCTCATTCATTTTACTGATGCCTCTCAGAGCCTTAAACACCTCAATCAATTCTCCTCTAAGGTGTCTAGTTTCCAAACTCTGCAACCCACATATTCGAAGTCTTTCTTCATAAGGATGCCCTTTTGCCAATCTCACCAGGCGAGTTACCCTTCTTTGCACCCTTTCAAGAAGCTCGATGTCTTTCTTTAGGTGCGGTCTCCATACTTGAACACAGTATTCCAAGTGTGGTCTAACATAAGCCTTATATAATGGGATTATCACGTCCCTATCTCTACTTGCAAAAGTTCGATAGATCATCGATAGGACACGATGGGCCTTCCTTGCAACCTGTTTACAATGCTCAGAGAATTTCATGTCTGACCGTATCGTAACACCCAAGTCCCTTTCCTCCAGTACTGGGTTTAGTTGAACTCCACCAAGTGAATAAGTTTTTTTGGGATTACTGTTTCCCAGGTGTAATACCTTACACTTTGTTGGATTAAAGCACAGCTGCCATTTTTCTGACCATTCCTGAAGTCTATCTAGGTCTCTCTGAAGAAGCTCAGCTTGACAGTGATCGTTAACTACTCTACCAATTTTAACATCATCTGCAAATTTAGACATCATGCCCTCTATCCCTTCATCAATGTCGTTTATGAAAATTAAAAACAACAGTGGTCCTAATACTGATCCTTGGGGAACCCCACTTCTTACATCAGCCCAATCTGAGGAATAGCCATTTATCACAACCCTCTGCCTCCTGCCTTGAAGCCATCCTTCTATCCATCTAAGGATTTTCCCAGTGATTCCAACCTGTTCCAACTTATAAAGCAACCGCTCATGTGGGACTGAGTCAAAAGCTTTGCTGAAATCTAAATAAACAATGTCGGAATTATTCCCTAAATCCAGCTCGTGAGTGACCCTTTCGAAATAGCGAACCAGATTTGTTAAACATGATTTTCCCTTTACAAAACCATGCTGAGTATCCTTGAGAATTTCAATTCGATCCAAATGATCCTGAATTCCACCCTTGATCATTGCCTCCATGATTTTCCCTACTACTGAAGTCAGACTGACAGGTCGATAATTTCCAACTTCACTTTTAGAGCCACCCTTATGTATGGGAGATACATTTGCACTTTTCCAATCCAAGGGAATCTCCCCAGAGTCTAATGATGCTCGCATAATTAGCGTCAATGGTTCAATGCACTCGCTTGCCGCCTCTCTTAAGATTATAGGGTATATTCCATCAACTCCAGGAGCCTTACTGGTCTGTAGGCTCGAAAGTGTTTTCATTAAATAATCTTGCGAAATTTCAATATCATTAATTACATATTTTTTAACTTCGCTCCCACAATTTCCCATTGCCACAAAAGGCTTTTCATTTGTAAATATCGATGCAAAATAACTGTTGAGTTCATCTGCAACGGCAGCTGGTGTATTTATTACTATCCCCTTTCCCTTGCGTAAAGGTCCGATCTGGTTTGTCCTGCTCATCTTGGCATTTATATATGTGAAGAATTCTTTATCCCCCCTCTTTGCTCTATTTGCTAGTGATTTCTCATAAACTGCCTTTGCCTGTCGAACCTTTTCTGTGGCTCTATTACACATCACCTTGTTGCTGTTATAGGTTATTAGTTAAAGTCTTTCCATTTCAATCCTAATAGTCGATCTAGCCCTAGTTGCTTGCAGTGGAACAGCTATCTTTCCCGCTGCTAAAATTAATTCTTTATTTTTTTATATAATTGTTCTTACAGTTAAACTTGCAAGTCATAAATTATGGCACACATCCGCTTGTCTTTGACTGGAATCGATTCGCTTCAAAACGTCTAATTTAATTTTCAAATTCAGTCTTTTTCTTACATTTATACTTCGTGCGCTCAGACGTTGTTGCTTTTTCATTCTTATCGGCCATTATTAACTCTTCGAAAATGTAACTGCGTTGGTTGCATTAATTATGATACAATGTTCAAGTAAACTGTCCGTTTCCCACGATGTCTAATACGGTACTGAGTGATGACTAGACTTCGGATAAATGCATATAAAGCAAATATTACAAGCAATATACTTGATCATTTTTTAAAATGTTGATCTCGGAACTACGTAACAAGTTATTGTACTGTAATTATAATAGCTTGGGAGAAAATTTCTCAAGTCGGCGTGGGAAACGTTTTAATGCTGTTTTGCTATTCATTTTCAAGCTATCGACTCCATCAAACGAAACGATTTCGTTAAATATGCCAAAAATGCAATCTGTAAAAGAGCGTTATAGTGATCTGTGACAGCGTTATAGTCAGATATGGGTTATAATATAAGAACAGCGTTATAGCGAATCAGCGTAAAGCGAACCGCGTTATAACGGGGGCCTGCTGTATAAGCTTGCTTTCTTGCATCATGTGCCTTTACTAATGCTAAATATTGGCGGCCCCGAGTGCCAAGCATTTCTAGTGATCAGGCGATTTCTCTGTGATCATAAAGCGATTTCTAAAGTGATAAAGTGATACATATGTCTAGAGTTTAAAGCTAATTCTCTATTGTATATATATACAAATGTATATAGTTGCTGAAAAGTATCAGTGCAAAGGTTCCTAAGAAAAGAAAGCCACCTTTCTTTATATCCTAGTCCTACTAACCACTAATCTATTCCACTTGGTCACTAGGTGGCACTACTCCTGCTTCCCTGTGGTGGAGTCGGAAACCTGGGAGGAAAAGCTCTCACTCCCAGGGCTAAAAGAGCAAACATGAATGATCCAAACATAACAACCACAGATCCCAAAGATCTGACTCCTTTGAGTTGGGAAAATGCAGAAAATGACAGATATGACTGAAAGACAAAAAAAAGGACGTGACATCACTTCGTGCACCTACTTTTCTAGTCCTTCATTCTATGACAGAACAGCCATTAGGAAAACTGTCGCCATTTGTCATCCAGAAATGTCTACAAAGTGTGGCTGGAACACCAAAAAATGTCAAGCAACTGAAATCAGGTGACATTCTAGTTGAGACAGTTAATCCAAAACATGCAGAAAGTCTGGTTCAAATGACAACTTTCGGTGGGATCCCAATTAAGGTTTCTTCCCATAATACTCTAAACACATCAAAAGGAATAATTTCTGAATGGGACCTTATCAGTGTCTCAGAAGAAGAAATTAAAAATGAGCTGGAAGATCAAGATGTCATAGTTGTGAGAAGTATTAAAGTAACTAGAGATGGGACACTAACCCCAACCAGAAATCTCACCTGACCTTTAACATGCCCAAACCACCTACATCAGTGAAGGCCGGATATCTAAATTGTAACATCAGACCATATATTCCGACTGCTCTCTGCTGCCCTAAATGCCAAAAAGTATGGTGATTCACAAATGGCATGCTGTGGAATTGCCATCTGTTCCGACTGTGGTTCTCAGTTGGAACAGATGGCAATACTAATTCAGTTACCTCCCCCTTCTGTATACTGGGAGACCTCAGTGGACACAGCCCTTTGTGGGGTAACATAGCCATAGACCAACCAGAGAGGGAAAACTAATTGAAAAATTGATAGAACAGAATAACTTAACCCTGTTGAACGACGACACTCATACATACTTTCATCTTCCATCAGGAAACAGCACTGCAATCGTCCTGTCTATATGCTCTCCAACATTATTTCTAATACTTCATTGGTCAATACACAGAGATCCTTTCAGCAACAAACACTATCCAATAATTATTACCATAGTATTAGGAACCATGTGTGAGTCACGTAGAAATCCTAGATGGAAAATAAATGAAGCTGATTGGAAAATGTATAAATCCATTGCCAAACTGGATGCAGATATTATCAAGCAAAAACTGTTAGATGCAGAAGTACAATATGTAACAAATAAACTAATCCAAGCCGCTGAGTGGTCTATCCCAAAAACTGCCACCTAGTGGTTCCTTTATCTGCAAATTCTTAATACACAAATGATCACTGCTTGATCTGGTTATCAGCAGTGATCATTCTTGTATTAAGAATTTGCATATAAAGGAACCACTAGGTGGCAGTGATCACAGTGTACTGATGTGGGATTTACTTAAAGATATAATTACCATCAGGGGTAAAGGAAAGGGATTTTGCTTCCGTAAAGGTGAGTACAGTGGTCTCAGAAAGTTTTTAAATTCTGTACAGTGGGATAAACTATCGATGTTACCAACAGTAAATTCTAAGTGGGAAGCATTCAAGGAATTAATTGTGGATGCTACTAAAAGTTTCATACCTATTAAGAAATATTGTTCAAGGTTTAGGCCTAAATGGTTATCAAATGAACTAATGAGACCCGTAACAGAGAAGAAAAATGCATGGGATGCATATAAATTATCAAGCGACTCAGAAGCCTATGGCAGATATAAGCTAGTCCGTAATCAGGTCACAAAGGAGGTTAGGCAGGCAAAGGCAGATTACGAGAAATCCTTGGCAAAAGATGCTAAGAAAAACAGCAAGGATTTCTTTACTTATATAAATTCAAAAGGAAGGGGATGAATCTGATTGGTCCATTTGACATCGATGGTTCGACTGTTGATGATCCTGCTTAGATAGCAAACAAACTGAATGAGTATTTTGCATCTACATTCACATATGAGGAATTATTAAGGTTTGAAAATGGCAGAAGGTTATCAAATTGTAGCAGGATACTTAATGATTTTGTAATAACTGAGAGCAAAGTGGGGGAGAAATTGTTGAAGTTAAACATAAGAAAAGCACCTTGGGTGGATGGGATCTATCCAGTTATATTAAAGGAGGCGGCAAAGCAACTAAGCAAACCCTTAGTCATAATTATGAGAGCATCCTTGGACTCAGGGGAGGTTCCCACGGACTGGAGATGTGCAAATGTATCCCCAATTCACAAAGGGGGATCGAAGGGTGACACCAGTAATTACAGACCAGTTTAACTTCTGTTCCTGGTAAAATAATGGAGTCACTGGTTAAAGATGCATTGCAGGATCATCTAGACAAGACTGCAGCAATAATTCAGACACAGCATGGGTTTGTTAAGGGTAAGTCTTGTCTGACAAATTTGATAGGATATTATGATGTGGTTACAAAGGAACTGGATGCGAAAAATAATTTTGATATCATATATTTGGATTTCAGGAAAGCTTTTGACACTGTTGCGCATGAAAGACTATTGTACAAATTGGAGCAGAATGGTATTAAGGGTAAGTTGCTACAATGGATAAAAGGATGGTTAAGTGGGAGAAGACAGAGGGTGGTAATCAATGGGTGCTGCTCTTCTTGGACCAATGTTATTAGTGGAGTCCCACAGGGTTCGGTGTTGGGTCCACTGTTGTTTTGTATATTTATCAATGATATTGATGAAGGTATATCAGGCTTAATGTCGAAGTTTGCAGATGATACAAAGGTTGCAGGGTTGTTAATGACAGTAATGGCAGTGTGCTACTGCAACAGGATCTAGATAATTTGGGCAGATGGGCTAAGAAGTGGCAACTGAAGTTTAACCTTGACAAATGCAAAGTACTGCATATGGGTAGAAGTAACCACAGAAAAACGTACCAACTGTGTGGTACTACACTTAAATGAAAATGAAAAAGACCTGGGAGTAATTGTGCAGGCAGATATGAAGTTTTCTGAGTAATGCAGACAGGCTTCCAGGGCAGGTCATGGGGTTTTGTCAATGATATATAGGAATTTTTCTAGCAGTGAAAAGGAGGTGATTATCCCTCTGTATAAGACAATGGTCAGGTCACGCCTTGAGTACTGCATACAGGTCTTTAGGCCTCATTTTAGGAAGGATGTAGATTTACTTGAGCGTGTACAGAGAAGGGCAACAAGATTGGTGAGGGCAATGAAGGTATCCTCTTTCCAAGAGAGGCTTAAGTTCTGCAAATTGCAGTGGCTGGGGACTAGGCACCTGCGCGGTGATCTGATTGAGGTGTATAAGGCCTTGAAATGGGTTGAGCACGCTGAATTCTGATTGGATCCTTCCACTTGTTCAGATTACGAACCTAAGGGGGCATAAATTCAAATTAAGAAAAGACAGATGTAGAATAGATGTGTGGAAATTTGCCTTTAGCCAGCGGGTAGTTAATTGCTGGAACAAACTTCCATCTGTAATGGAAGTTGATAGGTTGAATAAATTTAAGGAGGAACTGGACAGGCATTTGGAGGGAATGGTGTGATTTTTTTTTTTTTTGGCTGATGCTGCATAAGCTCATACACATGCTTTCTTGCATCACGTGCCACTACTACTACTACTATTACTACATCGTCTCGCTTTTCAACACTTCCAAAATCATGGTGGAATGAAGAATGTTTACAAGCTAAAAGAGAGAGAAATAAAACATGGAATAATCTTCAAAGATGTCCCACTACAGAGAACCTCATATTATTCAAAAAGGCACAAGCTTGAACCAGATATGTTAGAAGAGCCAGTAGGAAAGCATCCTGGATAAAATTTCCATCCACATTAACAAGTTCCACACCATCTCAAACTGTCTGGAATAAAATCAGCAAAATGAATGGCAGATACCAGATTAATCCACCTCCAGTCCTAAACTGTAATGGACAAATCACTGCACAGCCTTCAGAAATAGCCAATGCACTGGCTGAAACCTTTGCCAAAACATCAGCAACCACCTCATATACTCGCAGTTTTAAAATATACAAAACAAGAATAGAAAGGCACAAACTGAATTTTTCTACAAGAAATGATGAAAAATACAACCTTCCATTAACTTTCCATGAATTGAAACAGCTCTATCGCAGACAAAGCAAAGCACTGTAGGTCCAGACCAAATTCACTACATGATGATAAAGGAACTTGATGACCAATCCCAAATGGCATTACTTGAATTGCACAACAAAAGTTTCCTAGAAAACCAGTTTCCAAATAGTTGGCATCATGCAATAATTCTAGCTTTCCCAAAACTGGGAAAGGATCTCTCTAACCCAGGAAACTACTGTCCAATTGCTTTAACAAGTTGCCTAGGCAAAGTTATGGAAAAAATTATAAATGCTCGTTTCACCTGGATTTTAAACAGAAATAACCTTCTCGATCCAGCACAGCATGGTTTTAGGAAAAATCGCTCAACACTAGATTTACTTATAAAATTAAAAAACAGTGTACGGAATGCCTTCATCCGAAAGGAACATCATGTCATGATCTGTTTTGATATAGGAAAAGCTTATGATACAGCATGGTGTTCTGGGATTCTCCAAAACCTATACCTCCTTGGATTACGTGGTCATCTTCCTAAATATATCTACAATTTCTTACAACACAGAACATTCCAAGTTAGGCTGCAGACAACCCTTTCAAAGATTTTCACCCAAGAAGGAGGCATGCCTCAGGGGTCTGTGCTTAGTTCTACCCTTTTTGCTATTAAAATGAATACTATAACTGAGCACATTCCAAAAACCGTTGATGCAGCTTTATATGTTGATGATTTCAGTATTTTCTACCACTCTCAGAATATGTGAAGCATAGAACGGCAGCTACAAACAACAATAAACAAAATAAGCATATGGGCTCAAACAAATGGCTTCCGGATTTCCACACAAAAAACTGCGCCGACCGGGCTAGCCGGGTGGGTAAAGTGCCTGCCTGGCAACCTAACGGTCACGGTTTCGAATCCCGCCTCGGTCTTGGATCAAAGTACAGTAAACCACCGCTATTCGGCGGGGTTACGTTCCTGAGAAATGTCGCGAATACTGAGTTATTGCTCCCATAGTAATAAAGGGGTTCCGTTCCGTTCCAAAGTATGAAATATATAAGAAAAACTAGTCTAAAATTTTGTCTATGTATGTATTATATCTACCTTCATAATATGACTGTACATAGACAGTACATAGTGAAATGCAAGCATATGGCATCGAAATGAAAATAAGAAACAATTTAATATTAAATGTAATATTTATTAGAAATTTCAAACAAATCTTTCAAACCAGCACCTTTGCTAGCAAAAAAACTTATCCCGCCAGTGCTATCACCAGTTTCGCTAAAGTGTTGATAAAGGAGTTTTGCCTTTTCACGAATGATGAGTGAACTTAAACGGAATTTTATTTTGAGTACGGTCTTCTATCCACAGATTTAAAGCCTTTTCCATTTTTTTCTAATTTAACATCACGAGTTACAAAGCAAATTTTTGAAGCAATTAGCGCGTTTTCATGGACATTACAGCGGATTTTTTCTTGCGATTTTTTAATTGATCGTACCGTTGACTCATTGATTTTATAATGTTTTGTCACTGAAGAGACACTTTCACCATTAGAAATTTTGTCTAATAACTCAATTTTATTCGCTAATGTCAACACCTTCTTTCATATTTTCACATTTCTCTTGTTATTCGTAGCCATATTTTTGTATGGGTAAAAAATAACTTGACCACAATAAAGGCACTTTCTTCCGTTAACACACTCGAAAAAGTCTGTTTTACACTGCAGAACGGTAGATTTATCACTTTTGTAAGCATATCAATTTATAAATTGAATAAATTTATCAATTTATAAATTGATAAATTTATTCAATTTATAAGCATATAAATTAAAAGCAAACGACCAAACCTTCCATGACAATTGCATAACACATACTGAACAAGGATTAGCGAGAAACATCCACGCCCGCGATTTTGTCACCCCTCTCCCCCCCACCCACTGAACGCTGTTTTGACCGGGAAAGATAATTTTAGCCACGCCCATGTTTTTTATGGAGAAAAATGTTCACGGCGCTTTAAAATTCACATTTTTTTAGGTTTCATTTTATGTTAAATCAGCGATCGCGAATACGCGAAACCGCAAATACAGATACCGCGAATAGTGGGGGTTTACTGTACTGCAAAAACCTTGGGAGGTGCATTATGGCCACAGAAGCCGATGCGCCAACAACTACCAAAAAAAAAAAAAAAAAAACTGCGTGTTTACACTTCTGTAGAAAATGAAACCTACACCCTGATCCTGAACTGAAACTTGACGGACACACGATCCCAGTAGTACCAAGTATAAGATTCTTAGGACTTCTCTTGGAAAAGAAACTAACATTCCTTGAGCACATTAAACAACTCAGACTTCTGTGCTTAAAGAAACTAAACATTCTCAGAGTTCTTTCACAACAACTTTTGGAGCAGGTCGATATACACTTCTGAAACTTTATCGAGCAATAGTTCGTTCCAAACTAAATTATGGAGCACCTATTTACGACTCGGCGAAACCAAGTGCACAGATGGTTAGACCCCCATACACCACAGTGCCCTCCGTATAGCACTTGGAGCATTCCACACTTCATCTGCACAAAGCCTTTATGCAGAAGCCCATGAACCTTCACTACAGCTAAGACGACAGAACTTGTTATTAAACCACGCTGTCAAGATAAAATCTGTCATTGATCATCCAAATAGAGAATTACTGTTTTCATCTAACTGGGAACGCATATACCAAGCCCATCCATGAATGAATTGATCTGCCAACATCCGTCTGAAAGATTTGTTGCTAAGCTGAGAGCTTAATTATGACACCATAGCTACTACGATTGCACAGACCATTCCACCATGGTGTTTAGTTCAACCCATATATGACACGTATTTTCAGTTCTGGGGGAAAACAATTTTTATTGAGAATAAATTACTAGCAACTACATGCAGCATACTCAGAACAATATCAACAACACACTTTCATAATACAGATGGGTCAAAAACAAAGACGTGTAGGAGCTGCGATTCACTTTGAAAGATTGTACTCTCATCCAACAACTCCCAAAAGAATGTACTGCCTGCTTTTACCACTGCATTACAAGCCATTTTAATGGCTGTAATCCAAATTAAATGTAAACAGATAGCAAACAGCATAATTTTCACTGACTCGCTTAGCTCTGTTATTGCCTTTCAGAATTCTAATACTACAGCACACCCAGTGCTACAACATGTCCAATATTCAGTGTCTCAAAGCTGTTATAAAGAAATTGCAATATCAGGTTCTGCTGGATCCTAGGCCACACAGGAATAACTGGAAAAGAAAGAGCAGACAAAGCAGCAAGAGAAGTCCTGAATTACAACTCCTTAATCCACCAAAGCAGTTCAAAACAATGGCAACAATACTGGCATGATCAAACTATAATAACAAGCTTCGTGTAATTAAACAAACACTTTGACCATGTACTACTATCTGTCAATCCAACAGACACAAAGAAGTGATCATTGCTCGATTGCGAATCGGACATACACATGTAACTCATTCTTATCTGCTCAGAAGTGAAGACCCTCCTCAATGCCATAACTGTCAAGTTCAGCTCACCATACATCACTTCATGGTGAACTATTCAAGAATTAATAGAGAAGTCTAAGAGCTTTTCAAACAATAATGAATGCACAAAACAACTTAACGCTTAAAACAATTCTAGATGACTGGCCAAATATTAACGTTTTCTGTTTCCTTAAGTTAATCGGATACTCCCAAAACATATAAAAATTAATAACATACCATTTATGAAAAGCTACAAAATTATAAAGCAAAATCTTGGCTTCGTTCTGAACCACATAAAGAAAAAAATTGTAAACGTTGAACTACGAAACTATCCTATCCTATCCTATCCTATCCAAACTCTCATAGCTGCCCATCAGGACGCTAAGTTGGTGCCTAATTTCTTCACAGTCTGTGCACCTAGCACACACAAAGACATCCTTCTTGGCTAGATCATGTCCTGTTCTAAACAGGTCTGCAAACATTTCACATTTTGCACATTTTTTTAGATTGTGATGCATTGGAGAATTGCTCCCTTTGGTTCTCCCATGAGCCACAGTAATACCGCTACTTTGTGCTTGCTGCTTTGCTGCTCTAGTCTAGGTCACGATTACTTTAAGTATAATTTAATTAACAATGAAATTTAATAAGATTAATAAATTTAACTGATTAATTGATAATACTATACTAATCTAACAGATTTCTAATACTGTGCTACATATTTTGCTATTTAATTTTACGTTAAACCTTACGCTATGAAGTTTGGGATTTACGTTAGCTATTCTGTATCTTGTAACAATGGCGGCAAGTTACAAACGATAAGATCTATGGACATCAAGTATTAACTTTCAAAGTCACTATCTAAATTCAAATAAACCAAAATGCTTGACTAGGACTAGAAAGCTACTTATAGAAAATAATTCAGTATAACAATTAAGTCAGTAAAATGACTAAATATATATATAAAAACTTAGTGTTCACCGGATCTGCAAAAGTCTTGGCCGAGTGGTAATAACCTCATCTTTCTTCGGTTGTTTCATTTATGATAAACAACCCAACTTGTTGCAGCACAGATATACTGGATGGTATATTTGTGCTGCAACATTCTTATTTAGCAATAAATATTATTTTGTGCAGTTGGCAGGGTTTCTGTGGTTATTGCATTAACATTAGTAGAGGCATATGATGCAAGAAAGCAGGCTTATACAGCATCAGCCAAAAACTCCTTCCCATATCACCCATCCATTCACTCCAAACATTTGTCTAGTCTGCCTTGAATTTACTTAAGTTATCCACTTGTACAATGACAGATGGAAGTTTGTTCCAGAAATCAACCACCCTCTGGCTAAAGGCAAATTTCCACACATCTATTCTACAACCGTCTTTCCTCAATTTGAATTTATGTCCCCTCAGGCGATTAATCTGGGAAAGAGGAAGAATCTCATTGGCATTGAGCTTTGCTCAAACCATTCAAGACCTTATACACTTCAATCAGATCACCTTGCAGGTGCCTAGTCTCTAGACACTGTAATTTGCATAACTAAACATAACTTAAGCTTTTCTTTGTAAGATCAGTCCTTTGTTCCATTCACTAATCTTGTTGCCCTTCTCTGTACTCGTTCCAGCAGCTCTACATCCTTCTTTAAATGAGGCCACCAGACCTGTATACAGTACTCAAGGTGTGGCCTGACCATTGCCTTATACAAGGGGATACTCACCTCCTTATCCCTACTAGAAAAATTCCTGTATATCATTGACAAGACACCATGAGCTATTCTTGCAGACCATTTGAACTGTTCAGAAAACTTCATATCTGAGTGCATAATTACCCCAGGTTCTTTTCATTCTCTGTCACATTGCTCTGCATGTATAGAAGTATAGAAATATGACAGATAATTTTGTTATAGTTTTATTATTTTCAGTTGACATCTTTTTTCCATCAGCTGGAAATCCTATTCAAAACATTTTACTTTAGTTTTCAATTTGTCAAAATTTGCTCTGGAACAACTACAGCTCCTTGAATACATGTTATCTGCTTCTTAAATGCTGATCTTCTGATAATTATCTTGTGGGGAAAAGAAACTTTAATCTACTTCAGTTGTAAAACTCACCTCTGTCTTGTTTTTTGTAATATTGTCCAAAACAAGGTAGTCAGGTTAATTTATGACTCCTCACTTCAAACTCATTCTATGCTGCATAACATAGATTTTCAGTTTCTGCTGCATGATATTTATATAGCCATTTCCATGGACATTGTACCTCTGAGTTAGCATCAGCAGTTTCACTTTTTTATTTTTTTTTGTTCCCAAGCCAGTTGTGATATGGGCATCCATTAGTAAACAGCCATTTGTGATGGTTCAGTTACAAACTCATTGAACTGAATTTTTCTCACATATCCCTTCTACTTTTTTTCTTTGCATGCCTGCTTTCCATCTTATGTGTACCTTTTTAGATTTCTCTATATTCTAATTTTATGAAAATGACAATCTACAGAAAATCAGTCCAAAGTTACTAAGTTACTAAGTATTTTTTATACTGTCAACACACAAACACACAGTTCTCTAGCATGTACACTTTAAGTGTATTGGCACAGCTTTGGTAAATAATTAATTCTAGAGATCAAATGGCAATATCAGTTAAATGTAGGATATAAAAGGCCTGCATTTTCAGTGATAGGTAGATGGAATGGACTTTAAGAAAAGAACTTAAATCTCTTCAAGAGGATTGTGTGATAATGCTTTGCTACTCCGTGGTCATATCCATTTGCCATATATCAGAAAGTAACAAGGGAACTGGATGCAAAGAAATAATTTTCATATCACAATTTGGACTTCAGTAATGCTTTTGGCATTGTTCTGCATAAATGTAATACAAATGGTAGCAGAATGGAATTAGCAGCAAGTTATTGCTATTAATAAAGGGATGGGTGAGTAGCAGAAGATAGGGGATGGTTACAAATGGGCACTGCTCTTTTGGACTAATGTTTAGAGCTCTCAGTGTTCAATGCTGGGCTTGTTGTTTTCAGTATTTATCGGTGATGTTGAAGGCAGATCAGGCTTAATGTCTAAGCTTGGCAGGATAGCTAATGACTGTAATCAGCATATGCCACTTCAACAAAAGATAGAAAAATTAACTAGATGGGCTGGGAAGTGGCATTTCAGGTTTAACATTGATAAATGCAAGGTAGTGCATGTGGGCAGTACATGCATCATGCCTCGTTAGTGTAGCTTGTATTGCAATCCTTGCAGATTATTTGTTAAATGGCCCCACTTCTTTGCATAGGTGGTATGGGTGTTTTCAGCAGAGGTATATTGTGTGTAATCTGTCAGGTGTTCATGTAGGTGAGGATGTTATAGCTTCACAGAATCCTAGCTGTATCCAGTGATAATATCAGGTAGAAAGGAATGTGAGCATTGCCAGTGAGACTGGTCTCCTTGTATGGGGTTGAATGGCATATGAGGTTTAAACACAGGTATGCATCATTGGGACTATTTTCAGGCATAGAAACCTGCCTTGCTATCGGGGATTCTAGTGCGAACTACATTGGCAAGGCACTCAGTCATGTCTACATAAGAGATTGTACTTGTAGCTTTAAGATCTGCTATTGGTTGGATTTTGAGTGCCTCTATTAACAGATGCAGTATCCAGGTGCAGTACACATGTGCACCCTGTTTTTGAACCTCTAGTGCTGTGTGATGTTGGCAGATGTTGTCACTATCTACCCCCATTTTCTGTTCCTTACTTTCTTCTGCTGCTGCTTTTTTTTTTAGATCCTCAGCTTTCTAGGTCCTTCCTTTGTTCCATTCCCCCATTCATATGTTCTTATCGCTGTTTCATTTCATTCTTCTCCCCTTCCCCCTGTGACTCAGGTCTGCACACTTATAAGTCACTGGTAGCAGAATTCTAGTTTAGTTGATAAATCTGCATTTCGTAGCCAAAAGGTTCTATGTATTTTTGTTTTAACCTCATTGTAATATATGAGATGTGGCAATAAAGTTCCTAGACTGATGCAATGAAAAGAACACAAAGTGATAGAGTTCAAAAATGGTTTTATTTTTGTTACAAGTAATCACCACAAACTTTACAATGGTGTATCTATTACACCATTGTAAAGTTTCTGAAAAGAGTCAGCAAAGGTATCCAAAGAGAGATGTTCAGTTCAGTTCAGTGGTAACATTTTTATTTATGTCTTCAACATCCTGAAATCTCTTTCCTTTGAGGGCAGTTTTCACCTTGGGAAAGAGGAAGAATTCCATTGGTGTTATTATTGTGATATTTTAACACTGAAAATCTCAGTGTTATTATTGTGGTAGTAGGATAGATGGTTGATCTATACAATGCCATGTTTCGTCAGAAATACCTTCATAAAAGAAGAATGGGGGGGGGGGCATTGTTGTGTAACAAAGACCAGCAGCCTTTCTCTCAGAATTGCGATGTTATCTGGGAAATGTGCTTCAGTGGTCTTTGAAGCTCCTGTACTTAGAATGCAGCATTGTATCTCTTTCAGTTATGAATTCCTTGTGAATCACATCCTGTTAGTTGAAAAATGTGATCCTGGACTTCTGTAAATGAAATGTTTTGGCCCTTGGTGATGATTTTGAAGTCTAGTGCATGCACTGATGCTTTGTCTCTGGATTTACTGAAACATCCAATGCTCATATTCAGTGACAATAAAGTCAAGGAAATTAGTTTGACAAGTCTGGGCGAAGTCGTTACATGATAACATTGTTTGTTACTTCTGCTTATTGGTGAGGCTGTGCACAGACCTTCCTTTTTCACAGACTTTTGCACATCTTCCTTTTCCCTAAATCTTCATGCAGAATTTGATGAATCATCTCATTTTTCATATATAGTTCATCAGTCATCATTCTAAGGGTCAAACAACAATCTCTAGCCACACTTTCCTAAACTTTTGCAACTCTGTCCTCGTTTCGAGAGGTTGCTGGATGCCGACTTCTTGGGTCATCACTAACTTCCTCACATCTGTTTCTGAACTGCATATACCATTCCAACATACTGGTGACTAAATGTTTTATCACCATAAGCAGTTTTTAGCGTTTCATACATTAACATTGCAGATTTTCCCAATTTAAAGCAGAATTTGATATTCGTTTGTTGCTCCATTGCAAAATTGTGACATGGAACCTTAACACTACTAATGAAACTGGTTGTTATTTGCAACCTGTCTGCTTACTGGACAATCTTTGTACTACCTACCCTCTGTTGGAGGAAGTTTGAACTACAACATACTACTGTCATTGAACATGACTGCAATAGCACCAGTATGGGAACTTTATTCCACACCTTGTACTTTTAATGCATTTACTCTGTATATTTTAACTAATTTCGTGAGTTTTAACTATCTATAGTTATTTACTAAATTTTTATTTTATAATAAATTTTTTTCTGAATTGGTCAGATTGTGCAAGAAGTCATATATAATTAATCTGATGAATTAATACTAGAAAAAAGACTGAGGTTGTGGATTAGCATCCGTTGATAACAGTGTTATAATTTTGCTAGAGTTTTGATTCAAAACTGGTTATGAAATTCTGCAATAAAGTGAATAGCAGACAGTGCATACACAAATATAAAACCTAATTGTAGAACAAGTCATGCAAAGCTTGATTTTTAAGACCTAAGTTTTGACGTCTTAACACAGTGTTATTGTCACAAGCAGATCTATAGTATTACAGTGGGCTTGACTGAATTATAGCATAACATCATGGTAAGTATTTTTATGTACAGTGAATGTAAGACTGTGTTTATATAAAATTTTTTGGGAAGGAATAAAAGGGGGTTGTAAGTTGTTGATTTTTCTTGGAGTGAACAGACTTT
Source organism: Mastigoproctus giganteus (assembly GCF_048544385.1). Classification (NCBI taxonomy): domain Eukaryota; kingdom Metazoa; phylum Arthropoda; class Arachnida; order Uropygi; family Thelyphonidae; genus Mastigoproctus; species Mastigoproctus giganteus. Next base: position 114,916,228 of record NC_143582.1, on the reverse strand, counting down.
GTTGTAAGACCATAGTATGTCTACTACAGTTGAAAGCACTGTTTTCTGAACATAAATGCCAAGTAAAAAGCTATTGATGGAGTTTTCAGAAGAACAAGTTAAAAATTATTTAAAACTTTGCATTGGTAATTGAATTCGGAGAACCTGTTGGCAACATTCCAGTATGTCAACGGACCATGCACTGAGAATTTTTGTCAGACTCTACAATAATCTTTATCCCTTTTCCTTATTAACTACATTGAATTTGGTGCTACCCAAATGATATATTATTTAGGAATTATTGCTATCCAAATGATATATTATTTAGGAGTTATTGCTATCCAAATGCAGTAAATAAATAAATTTTCTGTTTATACTCCAGCACGACAACCAAGTCAGTAGAGTTTACAATAAATCGTCAGTACAAATATTTATCGTATTTAGTAGTCACGGGCTTGAACCCCGGTCCACTCAAGGAACGCGTGCTATGCACTCTCGCTCCTGACCACTGGGCTACGTCAGGCCTGTGTATTTACCAATGTTAAACCTCGGTTGCTGTTTTTTTCAGCCTATCTTCTTGAAGTAGCATACTCTGATTACTATTATTAATCACTATGCCAATTTTTTGTATCAGCAAGCCTAGACATTAAATTTGATATACTTTCCTCAATATCATTAATAAATATTGAAAACAGTAAGGGGATGAGCACCAAACCCGGAGGGACCTCCATTCATAACATTAGTTCACGAAGAGCAGTGTCCATTAAAAATCACTTTGTTTCCTGCCAGTCAGCCATCTCCTTTATTCCCAACTGTAGCTTGTCCCTAATGCCACTCAGCTCCAATTTGTACAGCAGTCTTTCATGTGGAACAGTATCAAAAGCTTTATTGAAATCTAAGTATATGATGTCACAATTATTTTTTACCTATATTTTCTTTGTGATGACCTCAGTATCTATTCTAATTGGTCAGGAATGATCTTCCTTTAACAAATCCATGCTGTGATTGGCTTATGGCTTGAATCATGTCAATGTGATCGTGCATCACTACTTTAACTGTTGACTTTATTATTTTCCCTGGTAGAGAGGTGAAACTTTCTGGTTTGTTGTTACCCACCTCACCTTTTGAACAACCATTGTGAATAGGATATTCACCTGTATCCAAAGATGCTCTCAGTATTATAAAAAAAAAAATTGGTAACGTGTTTTGCCTTTGCTTTTAATATAATAGATTAGAATTGATCAGCCCCAACTGGTTTGTTCACTTTTAGCTATGTAGCAGTTTCTCTTCTGCCTTCCCTTCTGTCATGAAATCATTAAGCCTGATGTAGCTGAATGGTCTGTGCAGGAAGACAGTACTTTTTGCATTGAGTCAACTGTGATTTAAGCCACGTTTGCTGCATATGATGTTGTTCTGCATATGATATTATATTTCAAACTTTTGTAGCCCTATGTGGCTCTTCTGGTGTAAATACTGTGAAGAGTTCCCATAGCTGTCATTTGTATTTGTTTTTGGTTTGCTTAATAAAGATAATTTATTTATTTATTTTTTTAAATTCCCAGTGAGTATTAGGTAGTCTTCTAACTGCATCTCTAAAAACTTCATGTGTAAATGTAAATGCAAAATATTTATTCAGTTTATCAGTGATCTGTTCTGATTACTGATAAACTGAATTGGTTCATATCCAATGTGGATTTTTTTTTTTGCTTTTCTTCTAGTATTAACATTGCCAAGCATTCCTTGCTAAATCTTAGCCTAAGCCTTCTCATAATTTTCCTTAGTCTGTAATCAGGGACTCAGTGTCCTCTGATAATTTATAATCATCCCATGCATTATTTTCTCTCTGCCACTAAACTCATCAGTTCATCGACCCATTTGGTCTAAACTTGGAACAGTACCACACAAAAGGAAAATATATCAGACTCTACAGTAACCCTTATCTTTTTTACTTATTAACGACGTTGAGTTTGGTGCTACCCAAAAGATATATTATTCAAGTTATCGTATTAGTATTAGTAGTGGCAAATGGTGCAAGAAAGCAAGCTCATAAAGCATCAGCCAAAAAAAAAGAATAATGATATATATAGAAGTTAATCTTTATTGTTGTCATATCAGATGTGGTCAATTTTAATTTCGATTACATTTTATATTGAACATAACATAAGAAATTCTGTTTTAGTAGTAATTGTTTCTGTTGTTGATTATCTGTTTACTTGTAAAACCTCACTAAAATAACCAAAATAATTATTTATGTCTGTGTTTATTTAGAATTCTTTTAAGAAAGCATTTCAACAAAGCTGTTTAAAAGGACATTTAAAACCCCTTCAGTATATTGATCTCAAATTTTAGCACTGTTTTCTTGTCTTGATGTTACATTGCAAATAAACTGCACTTACCTTTGAAGAGTTATTTTCATTTGTTTATGATGAATGTAGGAATTCCTTATGTACCGTAATTTTGAAGACTTAGTTTAGCATTAGCATTGGCATTTGATGCAAGAAAGCAAGCTTATGCAGCATCAGCCAAAAAAAAAAAATAATAAATAAAATAAAATAAATAAATAAAAAATAAAAAATAAAAATAACCACTTCCACTTCACCCCTCTGTTCGTTCGAAATATCTGTCCAGCTGAGCCTTAAATTTATTTAGGCTATCAACTTCCACGACAAGGGATGGAAGTCTGTTCCGCCAACCAACCACCTGCTGGCTAAAGGCAAATTTCTGCACGTCTATCCTACATCTGTCTTTCCTCAATTTGAATTTATGCCCTCTCAGGTGATTATTCTGAGCAAGAGGAAGAATCCCATCAGCATTGAGCATGCTCAAACCATTCAAGGCTTTATACACGTGAGTGAGTGACCCTTTGAAAGGGTCACTCACGAGCTGGATTTAGAGAATAATTTCGACATTGTTTATTTAGATTTCAGCAAAGCTTTTGACTCAGTCCCACATGAGCGGTTGCTTTATAAGCTGGAACAGGTTGGAATCACTGGGAAAATCCTTAGATGGATAGAAGGATGGCTTCAGGGCAGGAGGCAGAGGGTTGTGATAAATGGCTATTCCTCAGATTGGGTTGATGTAAGAAGTGGGGTTCCCCAAGGATCAGTATTAGGACCACTGTTGTTTTTAATTTTCATAAACGACATTGATGAAGGGATAGAGGGCGTGATGTCTAAATTTGCAGATGATGTTAAAATTGGTAGAGTAGTTAATGATCACTGTCAAGCTGAGCTTCTTCAGAGAGACCTAGATAGACTTCAGGAATGGTCAGAAAAATGGCAGCTATGCTTTAATCCAACAAAGTGTAATGTCTTACACCTGGGAAACAGTAATCCCAAAATAACTTATTCACTTGGTGGAGTTCAACTAAACCCAGTACTGGAGGAAAGGGACTTGGGTGTTACGATACGGTCAGACATGAAATTCTCTGAGCATTGTAAACAGGTTGCAAGGAAGGCCCATGGTGTCCTATCGATGATCTATCGAACTTTTGCAAGTAGAGATAGGGACGTGATAATCCCATTATATAAGGCTTATGTTAGACCACACTTGGAATACTGTGTTCAAGTATGGAGACCGCACCTAAAGAAAGACATCGAGCTTCTTGAAAGGGTGCAAAGAAGGGTAACTCGCATGGTGAGATCGGCAAAAGGGCGTCCTTATGAAGAAAGACTTCGAATATGTGGGTTGCAGAGTTTGGAAACTAGACACCTTAGAGGAGATTTGATTGAGGTGTTTAAGGCTCTGAGAGGCATCAGTAAAATGAATGAGGACAAAATTTTCAAGATTATAAATGATGCTAGAACTAGGGGACATAAATTCAAGTTACGGGGGGAAATGTTTAGATTGGACTGCAGGAAGTTTTATTTTAGCCAGCGAGTTATAAATTACTGGAATAAGTTGCCTTCATGGGTGGTAGAGGCCGACAGTTTGGGGAAATTCAAAGGTCATCTGGATAGTACGTTCGGGTAAGGGAAGCGCATAGGATGATAGGTTTAATTTCCTTTTAATTTATATTTTATTATTATTATTTTTTATTTATTAATTATTATTATTTAGTTATTTATTTTATTTATTTATTTATTTTTTGTTTTTATCATTGTTTTGTTCGGATTTTTTTTTTTTTTTTGGCTGGTGCAGCATAAGCCATAGGCTTTCTTGCACCATGCGGCCATTACTAATACTAATACTAATACACCTCTATCAGATCACCTCGCTGGTGCCTAGTCTCCAGACACTGTAATTTGCAAAACTTAAGCCTTTCTTCGTAAGAGCACCCCTTTGTTCCATTCACTACTCTTGTTGCCCTTCTCTGTACTCGTTCCAGCAGCTCTACATCCTTCTTGAAATTAGGCCTCCAGACCTGTATACAGTACTCTAGGTGTGGTCTGACCATTGCCTTATACAAGGGAATAATCACCTCCTTATCCCTGCTAGAAAAATTCCTATATATCATTGACAATACACCATGAGCTACTCTTGCAGCCCGTCTGCACTGCTCAGAGAACTTTATATCTGCCTACACAACCACCCCCATGTCCTTTTCATTCTCTACCACTGTCAGTGTAGTACCACAGAGTTGATACGTTGCTCTGGGATTGCTGTTTCCCATATGTAGTACTTTACATTTGTCAATGTTAAACTTCATTTGCCACCTCTCAGCCCATCTGCTCAACCTTTCCAGATCCTGTTGCAGCAGCATAGTGTCAGTAGTGTCCTTGACAACCCTGCCAACCTTCGTATTGTCTGCAAATTGGACATTAAGCTTGATATACCATCATCAATATCATTTATAAATACAGAAAACAATAATGGACCCAATACTGAACCCTGAGGAACTCCACTAATAACGTTAGTCCACGATGAGCAGTGTCCATTGATTACCGCTCTGTCTTCTCCCCCTCAACCACCCCTTTATCCATAGCAGCAATTTGCCTCCAATGCCACACTGCTCCAATTTGTGCAGCAGTCTTCCATGTGCAACAGTATCAAAAGCCTTTCTAAGATCCAAGTATATAATATCAAAGTTATTCCCTGCATCCAGTTCTTTTGTGACTGCATCATAGTATCCAATCAAATTGGTCAGGCAAGACTTCCCCTTAACAAAACCATGCTGTGTCCGAGCTATAACTGAAGTCTTGTCTAGATGATCCTGCAGTGCTTCTTTAACCAGTGCCTCCATTAATTTTCCTGGAACAGAAGTTAAACTCACAGGTCTATAATTACTTGTGTCAGCCTTTGATCCTCCTTTGTGAATTGGGGTCACATTTGCACATCTCCAGTCCACGGGCGCCTCCCCTGAGTCCAAGGAAGCTCTCATGATTATGGCTAAGGGTTTGCTTACTTCCTTTGCTGCCTTCTTTAATATAACTGGATAGATCCCATCCACCCCAGGTGCCTTTCTTGTGTTTATCTTAAACAATTTCTCCTCCACTTTACTCTCAGAGATTACAAGGTTCTCTAGCTTACTGCCAGAGTTGAATACACCTCTGGCATTCCCCTCGCTGAATGACTCCTCATGTGTGAATGTCGATGTAAAATATTCATTTAGTTTGATAGATACCTGAGCAGAATCATCAACAGTTGACCCATCGATATCAAGTGGACCAATCTGATTCATCCCCTTCCTTCTAGAGTTTACATAAGTAAAGAACTCTTTGCTGTTTTTCTTTGCATCCCTTGCCAAAGATATCTCGTAATCTGCCATCGCCTGCCTAACCTCCTTTGTAACTTTGTTACAGATCAACTTGTATCTATCATAGGCTTCTGTTTCACGTGTTAATTTGTATGTATCCCATGCATTTTTCTTCTCTGTCATATGTCTCATTAGTTCATCTGACATCCATTTAGGCCTAAACCTTGAACAATATTTCTTAGTTGGTATGTAAAGCCTAGTAGCTTCCAAGATAAGTTCTTTGAATGCTTCCCATTTTGAATTTGCTGTTGGTAACATCATCAGTTGGTCCCACTGTATAAAATTTAAATACTGTCTCAGTCCATCGTAGTCGCCTTTACGAAAGCAATAACCCTTCCCTTTACCCCTAATGGTAGTTACCTCTTTGAGTAAATCCCACTTCAGCACACTGTGATCACTGCCACCTAGTGGTTCATTTATCTGCAGATTCTTAATGCATGAAGAATCACTACTGATAATCAAATCAAGAGTATTACTCACTCTAGTTGCCTCCCGAACATGCTGATGTAGAAAACAATCATCCAATAAATCCACAAATGCCTTTCTAGTGGTGAGTGACCAGCCCCCAAATTCCAGTCAATATCTGTGAAATTCAAATCCCCCATTATGAGACTGTCTGATTTGCTGGTCCACTTTATTTCCCCTTACAGTTTCTTATTATACTCCTCAGAATCATTAGGCCTATAGCACACTCCTACTCTCAATTTTGATCTCCCAATGCCTATGTCACACCAAACTGACTCGACACTGCACTGTCCAGCAATGTCGACTGGATTCACTTCCTTGGATTTTATGTATTTCTTAACTAATAGCATAACCCCTTCTCCCCTCCTATCATGTCTATCCTTTCTGTAGACATTGTACTCCCCAAATTACAGTTTTGCATTCCTTATATCTGTGTGATACCACGTCTCTGAAATCCCAACAAAATCTGCCCTTGATGTTTTGAGCAATACCTCAAATTCATCAAATTTATTTACTAATCTCCTAGCATTGGTGTACACGCAAGTATACATGCACCTGTTCTTTTTCTTAGCTACCCTAACACAACCCATGTGTTTACTTGTACCGCAATGATTCCCGGTAGTCTCCGAAATATCCTGCATCTTATTTTCCAGGCTGCTGCTCATTCCAATAGAAGCAGTGCAAGAATCACTTTCACTTCTGCCAGTGGCTACTGTTAATCTATTATTCCTTGTATCCCCCCCAATCTAGCAGTTTTCCGACCCACCTAACACTGCCTCGATAGCATCAGCAAACATTCTTGCACCCTTTCTATTTAAGTGTATCCCATCACTGTAGAAGCAGTCTCTCCTGTTAACAATAGCAAAAAACTTAAAATAGCAAAATAGCAAAAAACTTTAAATAGCAAAAAACTTAATTCACAGTATTAACCTTGTATAATCCGTTTTGGTGTAATGAAAATTAAGGAAGAAGCATGGTTGTGTTAATTAGAAACATAAATGATATAAATGGAACATAACTATTGCGTGGTTGTAATGATGATTACAATTTAAAATAATTAAAACAGTTACTCAAGAAAGAAGTGCACATCCTGTTTCTTGGTTGTCATATATAGGACCTGTGTGCTAACACTGATCGTTAAGTAGTTAATGAGAAAAAGCTAATAGTTGTGAACGGGCGACTTTCGAACTTTTCGTCTTCAGTTATCATTGCTTGGTAGAGAATGCAAAGTATTTAAAGAAAGTTTATTTCCCGTGATGCAGTTCAGTGTGTGCTGAAATTTCACGTGTTAAGTTCCAAAAGGGGGACAGGTTTATGGGAAGTTTAGTGTTTAATACAGTTAATGAAGTGTATTGCCGAAGCCATTTGATAACAAGAGCTTCGTACTGAAGGAGTTTGTAATTGGAGTTGAAATTAATAACTGTAATTGCCGAATCAATTAACAGGTCGTGATTACAGGAATGGACATGTTGTGTGAGTTCTGTATGTGTTTGGTTGGTTTTGAAACTGTTGAAGTGATAATACACATGTGTATTTAGATGTCTTGTAGGTGCCGAATTTTACCGTAGTACTTCCTATGTAGAGTCCGATTGTCAAGTATATGATATTATTAGTCTCACGTCGAATACTTTTTTTTTTTTTTTTTTTTAGGAGCATTAGCAACTAAGGCCATAATGCTCCGGGATATGCGGTGGTCATTCACTGACCTTTCTGCCTCTTCCGTATTTGGTGGTGACGGGATCGAACCCTGGTCTAATCAAGAAGCATGTGATAAGCACTACTGCTCCTTCCCACCTGGCTATGGAGGCGCCTCGAATACTTGTGTGTCTCTTTATATGTATTGAACTTAGAACCCAGATTGTTGTATGATGAAAACGTCAGCGTTATACCTGTGTCCATGAAAATTTGACGAAGACGTTTAGTGTATTGATTATGAAAGGGAAGTACAATGTGAGTTCCTGGTTTCGTATCATGGTTTGTATTATTTGGGTTGTTAATTCTGTATTCAGCTTTGGAAATGGTTTCTGTAATTAATTTTGGTGGGTATTTCCTGGTTATGAATTTCTCTGTGGGATATTGTAACTCCATGGTTAAATCTTCATGTGTGGAACTGTATTTGGTGGCATTATGAATTTGATTGTAGAGAACTGTTCTTTTGATTCTTAATGGATGGCGTGAATAAAAATGTAAATATTTACCCATATGTGTGCTTTTCCTATAGATTTTAGTGGCTAACCTTGTTCCTGTTTTGTATATGGTAAGGTTAAGAAAGTTGATTTTGTTCTGTTTCCACTACTTAAGCCTCTCATGTATGGTATTGAATGTGTTAAGAAGTGTATCGATGGTTGACTTGTTACCTAGTAGTTAATTTTCATTAACTATTCAACTATCAGTGTTAACACTGATAGTTGAATCAGCAGGTGGTTAAATGCTGGAACAAACTTCCATCTGTCGTTGTGAAAGTTGATAGGTTAAATAAATTTGAGGAACTGGACAGGCATTTGGAGGGAATGGTGTGATTTTTTTTTTTTTTTTTGCTGATGCTGCGTGAGCTCATACACTTGCTTTCTTGCATCACATGCCACTACTATTTGCGCCTCCGTGGGCAGGAGCAGCAGTGCGTAGCACACGCTTCTTGATTAGACCGGGGTTTGAGCCCGTGACCACCAAATACGGAGGATGCGGAAAGGTCAGGAAATGATCACTGCATATCCCCAGAGCAATATGGCCTTAGTTGCTAATGCTCCTAAAAACCAAATAACAAACAAACAAATAAACTACTACTACACACAGGTCCTATATATGACAACCAAGAAACAGGATGTGCACTTCTCTTTCTTGATCAAGTATTTTAATTATTTTAATTCTTTTAAATTGTAATCATAATTACAACCACACAATAGTTATGTTCCATTTATATCATTTAAGTTTCTAATTCACACAACCATGCTTCTTCCTTAATTTTCATTACACCAAAACGGATTGTAAAATAATAAGAGAAGTTTACCTCAATATAGTACATAGAACACTTCCATATGATACTCTCTAGAAATTAAAATGGAAAAATCGAAAAACTTACATTAGAGTAACAAATAGTTTAAAAAATAATTAAAACTCAATTTAACACAATTAAAAATCAATTTAACGCAATTAAAAATAAAAATAATTAATTCAACGAATTTAACGAAAAAAATTGCAAAGCGATTTTCCTTCCTGAAGCTGACAACGCTTTTCAACTGTATGTTGTGATCACAGGAATGAAAATTACCAAATAGTGGTGAGTATAAAACTTAAATAGGGATTATTTGTCTTCGTGCATGCACGTAAAAACCCACAAATTGGAGATGAGATATGGTCGATGAACATTAACAGAATTTTTGTATAATTTAATTTCTACGGTTTCTGCAATTAATAGTCACGTATAATTATGTTGGACACTAAGTATTTTTGCCTTGTTAAATAAAAAGTATGTTTTTCGTTAACGGCCTGAAAGGCTAATTCTGACTCTGCTGAATGAGAAGCACGAACTGAGGCCACATGTTGATTAACACGAATATTCAAAGGAAAACATGTTGAACCCTGATAAGATGAGTCGCAATCACCGCAAGAAATGTTGTATACCAGGTCATTAATTTGTGTTGCGAACGAGGAAAGGACTGAGCGATTGTTCAATATAGTGTGTAATTTCCGTATTGGCCTGGCCACAATTTTAAATTCGGTATCTTTAAAGAATCTGTTAAGCTGTTTGTGCCACTGTTCAACATATGGGACAGAAATAAAGTATTTTTTGATATTACTGTTGTTGGTTGGTGTAGTATTTTGTATCCTATCCTTAGCTTGTACCCTAATTCGGTTTATTGTAGCAAGGGGTTTATTGTTTTGTAGCTTAATAATATTCATTCTAGGCTCAAATTTACATTGGAAAGGAAGGATACGGATACAAAGTCATTAAATTTTCTAAATTTCATGCTTACTCAGGACTTGAATAAAATCCAATTTAACATTTATCGAAAACCTACAAACACCGGTATGCTTCTACATTATAACAGCTATCACTCGTTCACCTACAAAAGATCGATCATCTTTAATCAATTTCTTAATGCTTACAAATGACGGAATTTGCTTTGGGCTCAGAAATACAAATATTATCCAGCAGAATCTTAAACAAGGGTTATCCCCTTGCTACAATAAACCGAATTACAATTATTGATATCAATGTAGAACATATTGAGCATTACAGCTCTGGTTCATACTAACCAAAACGGATTATTGAGGTGAGTACTGTAAATTAAGTTTTTTGCTATTTAAACTAAGTTGTTTGTGATGCAGTGCCGTACCTGTTTAGCAGTTTTGATTTTGGCCTTTGATGTTGGCTGTTATAGATGGACAGACACATGACCGCTGCAAACTTGACAATCCATTGATTATTTGATTTACAGCTTGATTTATTAGTTGTTAATTGCTTCATTAAAAATGGCTTGTTAATTTACATGGGTAGATGTATTTAGTTAGTTCGGATTATATGGGCTTGATAATGGACATTCACCAGACATTAGGAGAAAGTTATTGTTGAAGGCTCCAATTAAATCAGTCATGGCGTTAGAATTGTATATATATATTTTTTGTGCTTATATGACTTTGTTGCTTTAGGAGGTCATTAAAATTTTTGTAGTTGAATTCAGTTTTAATAGATATAGCTCAAGAAAGTGAATGAAGTCCTGAAAAAGTTTGATTTTTTTATATTCAAATTTATGTAGTTGTACGAAATATATTGAATTTTGTTTTCTCTGATTAGATGCCGCTGCCATTTCAGCTAGAATCAGTACAGCAGCCTTCTGCTGAATTGTGTGTCATAGATGATTTTTGTAAACTTTATTCCAAAGATGAGATAATAATAAAAGAACAAGATAATTCAAGGCACTCAGAATATAATAATTTATGTGAAACTGTAGCAACAAGAGAAATAACAACAGAAAATGAACAATATACAGACAATACTAAGTCCTTTAAAGAGATATGCAGTAAAACAGATCAAAATGGAAAACTACAGGATAAAAATGAAAAGGAAGCTTCAGCCCAGAAAGCTAGACAAGAACAGGAGAATATTTTAGTCAGTAGTTCATTGAATAATTACAGAAACAAAGTACTGTGCTGTTATCCTCCTTTAAAAAAGGTTCAGATGGTTGTCACATACTTGCGTCCACATATTAAAACGTATTATGAAAACATCCAGGCAAAAACTGAACATACAGTTCAGATGGCATTTGATGATTTTTATAGGGTAAGTAAGAGATTTTGTCTGTTTCTGTGTGTGTGCATTTTTTGTAATATATAATTTGTTGACTAGATTGTGATACGTGAAAGATAAACTGCTTGACTCCTTTGTTTAGAGTCAAATCGAACTGAAGTAAATTTCAGACAACATCCTTATGCTGTTGAGAGCTAATTGTACAAGTTAGGACAGTAGTAGTCAGTTTTGTTTATAGATATGGACTAAGTCAGTTTGCTATGAACAGGCCAGACAGGTCAGGAAACATGGGTATGAGAATTAATGTAGGTTAAGAGGTCAGCATGTTTTCATTTAATAATTTTTTTTTCACACATCTTTTGACTGTTTGTTTAGATTTGATACTTTTATTTACTGCTCAACAGGGTTGCTAATTGGGACTACCTCTTATCAATAATTAAACCAATAGTTTCAAAACTGGCTGTAATGATGCCATCAAGTTTTAATTAATAATGGATTCATCTTCTTGGTAATGGTATTTGATGGAAAACAATATTAGTTATTTTTGATCAACTCATGGATGTAATTTCTAGAAACTTTAAGCCCAATGTAATAATTTCTTCTAATCTTAACCAAATGTAGTAATTTCTAGAAACCTTAAGCCCAAGTTTTCTCTCTCTCTCTCTCTCTCTCTCTCTCTCTCTCTCTCTCTCTCTCTCTCTCTCTCTCTCTCTCTCTCTCTCTCTCTCTCAGTACATAAACAAAAGGACAGAAAGCATAATGCATTTCGATGCTTGCATTGAAATGGTACTTGCTCTGTATTGGGTCTGTGCAGCCAGTAATAAGGATTATATTATACACTTTTTTGATCCAAAAGTCCATACACTGCTTGATTGTTCTTTTAGATTTGATACATTTATTCATTGTTTGACACAGAGTAGTTATTAATTGAAGCCACGGTGCCATAGATTTTAATTAATAATGGGTTCAACTTCTTGGTTCTTGATGTTATATTATTAAAAATGATATTAGTTACTTTAGGTTAACTTGGAGCTTAATGTAGTTGTTTTCAAAGAGTGTAAACAGTGACAAAGCTTGGGAAAGCTCTGTCATCGTCATTGGCAGAATAGTAGCACCCCCCCTTTCCCTTCTGGCAGTAAGGCTAGAAAATGTAACACAGAGTAACATTATTTTGTTAAATTGAGAGAATGAAATTAAATAAAGTGACGTATTGAGCTTTCATTGTTAATTCAGAGATAGCCTTTGGGTTATAAGGGGAACTTGTTTTGGTAAAAATATCTTTATTCCTCATATGAGGGTTATTCCAAAAATAATGCTGTGTATGTGCTCCTCACTTCATATACCATGACTGAAATTTATCAGGATAATTATTTGAAGTTTAATGGAAAACGCATAGTATATATACAAAAGGAAAATATATATAACTTATCTATTATAAAACATTAGTGTACTTGAAACATTGAATGTTTATGTAGAGGCTTTTAAAAATAGGTCAGATTACAGATTCAGATTAGAGATATCTTATCAAAATTGAAAGTTATCAGACACCTACATAAATTTATGAATTGTTGTAAGAAGTGTGTGTGATGAGTCGAGTCAGCAGTAGATCACAGCAAGATTTCATGTTTGTCTCAAAGGTTTTGTCAAGGTCAGACCAGTGTTGAAGACAAGCATTGCTCAGGTTGAGCGAGAACATCTATGGACAACACATCAGCAGTCATCATAACCATCGTTTTTAAGGAAGACAGAAATATGATGTGAAGAAATAGCCAGCAAATCTGGAATAATAGGAAGATTAATTATTATACTATGATTTTTTTAGTGTTTCTCACCAACCATTGAAGTAAAAACAAAAGACGGAAAACCAAATTCTTAAAATTTTTTAATATTTACAATAAATTTATTTACAAACAAAACAAAATACCATATTACTGATGATAGTAATTTTAAAATAAGACAACTGTGATATACAGTAAATATACAAATACCGAATTTAAAATACAATAAAATATACTAGGTTAAAAGCGCTAAAATACTAACTGAAGCTTTCAAAGGCTTCTGCCTTCTTTCTCAACTGTTGAGAAAGAAGGCAGAAGCCTTTGAAAGCTTCAGTTAGTATTTTAGCGCTTTTAACCTAGTATATTTTATTGTATTTTAAATTCGGTATTTGTATATTTACTGTATATCACAGTTGTCTTATTTTAAAATTACTATCATCAGTAATATGGTATTTTGTTTTGTTTGTAAATAAATTTATTGTAAATATTAAAAAATTTTAAGAATTTGGTTTTCCGTCTTTTGTTTTTACTTCAATGGTTGGTGAGAAACACTAAAAAAATCATAGTATGAATATACCCAACCCCAGAGGCCTATTTGAAGAAGATTAATTATTATAAGCTCAAAATTTCATGTCTTGCAAAAAAAAAAAAAAAAATAGAAAATTTTTTTTTGTTTAAACTTACTCATGTAATATTGTATAATACATATAAATGTAAGTATAATATGTATAAAGGCTTGTATAATACATATAAAGGTAAACTTTTATTGCAGGTATAATATGTAGTTGATAGCGTGAGGAAACAGTTATCTTGATGTTTACTCCATGCTATTGTATTCCTGACATCCTTGTGTGTATGTGTGTGTGTGCGTGCGCGTGCTTGCATATGTCAGGCTAAGTGAGAGTTGGAGTTGAATGAGCCTGTGGGCTGTTTTTTTCATGAAAACCCCAAGCAAGAGAGGTAATAGAACTAATAGTACTTAGTACTGTGTGTGGGTTGAGAAGGTTAAAGAAGATACTTGCTGATGTTAGACTTGAATTTCTATAAATTGTAATTTTTTTTGGGAAATGTGTATGAAGGAGGTTGTTCCAGAAAATGGAAGTTGAAGGAATAAATGAGGAAGAAGAAAAGTTGGTTCTGACTTCTTATACAGAAAAGTATTGAAGCAGTAGCTAGCTCTCCAACAGACAGAAAAGGGAATATAAAAAAATAATTTTTGGAGTAGGAATATTGTGTAATTTGCTCTTTTACCGATATAAAGCAAAAGGAATGTTATACTAAAATTAAAGATAAATGCATTTTGATTACTACTTAATGAAGAAGAACATTGGTTCAAGGATATTTTACCTACGAAGGCAAGCTTTAATGTGTTAATGTTTAAAAAAGTTGTTGCTGTTTGTTTTAGTTCGAAAGACTAAGTTAAGTGAGTATTATAAGGAAATAGATCGCAAAAAAAAAAGGCCTTCAAAAATGTTAAGTAAAATATTTCGATTCATTTGTAGCAATCCAAACAATAATTATATAACTTAGTTTCAGGCTGTCATCACATCAGATATTGAAGTCCATTCTTTTCCTTTTATTGGTTGAGTCAGATAGAATGCATATTATTTATCTGTATTCATGAGCCATTAAAATATATTAGATGGGTTCATTAATATCTTAAAATATATTATTCAGCCCGGTTGTTAGTTATTTCATATGCCCAAAGAGCTTGTATTCTTTTAAAGGATTGAAATACGAAATTGAAACTGAGACCTTAACACTCAGACTGTTGACACGTAATTATCTGATGCGGTCTACTACAGGATAGTAGTTTAATGTATTCTTTTAGCAGTTCTGTCTCAGCCTTGAGTGCCAAGTGATAGTGTGCAAGCTATTTTCTTGAATGATATATAGAATGATCTTTTTGAGTGATTTGTTTCAATTTGTGCTCATTTAAATTAGAAAGACAAATTTAACTGAGCACTTCAATAAGGGAACAGATTATAAAAAAATAAAAAAAAAAAAAAAAAAAAAACTTCAAAAATATTAAGTGTTTTATTTCTAGTGCCTTTCTCTCTTCAATTCACTGTAAGTGGTTCTGTACTCATAAGGTATCGAATAAGAACACAGGAAGGAAATCCCCTTCTTTTCTTAATATATTTTTTAATTTCTTTACTAATTATAATAATTGATCTAGTGCTTGTCCACATGGCACCACTCCTGCTTGCATGTTGGTGGGCTAGCAGATGATACAAAGGTTGGCAGGGTTGTTAATGATAGTAATGGCAGTGTGCTACTGCAACAGGATCTAGATAATTTGGGCAGATGGGCTAAGAAGTGGCAACTGAAGTTTAACCTTGACAAATGCAAAGTACTGCATATGGGTAGAAGTATCCCGAGAGAAAAGTACCAACTCTATGGTACAACACTTAAGGTGGTAGAAAATGAAAAAGACCTGGAAGTAATTGTGCAGTCAGATATGAAGTTTTCTGAGCAATGCAGACAGGCTGCCAGGGCAGGTCATGGGGTTTTGTCAATGATATATAGGAATTTTGCTAGCAGGGAAAAGGAGGTGATTGTCCCTCTGTATAAGGCAATGGTCAGGCCACGCCTTGAGTACTGCGTACAGGTCTGGAGGCCTCATTTTAGGAAGGATGTAGGTTTGCTTGAGCGTGTACAGAGAAGGCAACAAGATTGGTGAGGGGAATGAAGGGATCCTCTTACCAAGAGAGGCTTAAGTTCTGCAAATTGCAGTGGCTGGAGACTAGGCACCTGTGCAGTGATCTGATTGAGGTGTATAAGGCCTTGAATGGGTTGAGCACGCTGAATTCTGATGGGATCCTTCCACTTGTTCAGATTACGAACCTAAGGGGGCATAAATTCAAATTAAGAAAAGATAGATGTAGAATAGATGTGCGGAAATTTGCTTTTAGCCAGCGGGTGGTTAATTGCTGGAACAAACTTCCATCTGTCATTGTGGAAGTTGATAGGTTAAATAAATTTAAGGAGGAACTGGACAGGCATTTGGAGGGAATGGTGTGATTTTTTTTTTTTTTTTTTGGCTGATGCTGCATAAGCTCATACACTTGCTTTCTTGCATCACATGCCACTACTACTACTACTACTCCTACCCTGAATACCTCCAGAGGAGTGACAAGAGTGGTACTTGTTAATCATTTCTGAAGAGAAACAGCTTAAAGATCAGAAAGTTACATATGCCAAATGGATTATGACAAAAGCATTGTAATTTAATACTCACATTCAGTATCATACTTACTTTTAGTGCTCTTGTCTTGCCACAAACTTAAAAAGTTAAAACAGATTATTTGTTATGTTATCCTTGCATATCAAATCCCATCAGGTGATCTGAAAATGCCAAAAACAATCATTCTGAGGCAATGCAGTATGTCTTCCTTATGAGCCAAAAGAACACAGGATATCAGAGGACTGTCACTCCTCCATTGTGCCCAAATTGTAAAGGAAATCGTCTGGCCTTCTCTAAGTCTTGTGACTGTGGAAACTTGGGGGAAAAAAAATTCAAAAATGCAAGATACAAGATTGAAAAGAAAGTATCTTATCTGGAAGCATAAAAACAAATCTTAGTAAGTATGCCTGCATGCTCTTATGAAGCCACTGTTAAAGGCTACAAAGCAGTTACTGTTCAAGCAGGTTTCTCATTTGCCCCGAACATATCTCTGGCCATTTGTGTCTGATCACTACTCATTTCTGTGGTCTGTGCAGTACCATTAGTAAGCTAGCAGACCTAGTTGAACAATATGATCCTGTTAGTGTGTGCTTACCTTACCCTGGGGTGGCTCCTAAGGTAAGAAACTATATCATGTATAGATGCAACATAAGTACAGAATCACCTGCTTGTGGGGGGGGTTGTGATTCCTGTTAAATCCAATATCCCGTACAGATATATTCTCCTCTAAATTACCTTAGAAATAGTGGCTGTATACATTGTCATTGGAATCACATTAACCCTAGTCTTAATTTATATCCTGCCAAATTTTTCACTCACTCGTACTAGTCTTGGTGCTATATTAGCTCAATGTCTTTCTGAATGTCTTCCACTTCCATTTTATATTTTGGGAGATCTGAATGGCTGCAACCCATTATGGGGATGTTCTCATCTAACATCTAGAGGTAGGCTAATAGAATCTTTACAGGATGACTACCAGCTCACTTTGCTAAACAGTGGATCACTTATATCCATCTTCCAACAAATGCTTCTGCTTTAGATCTACCAGTATGTTCTTCTATCTATTCCAGAGTGGAATGGTACTGCTGATCTATATAGTATTGATCACTTCCTTATTATCTGTAAAATACAAACTAGGTTGACACTTTGGTTTTCAAGATGCACCACCTGGAATTTCCATAAGGCAGACTGGGTTAATTATTCAAAACACATCCATTTTGATGATCACCTGATTCTGTCCTCTCCTATTGAAGGTTTAAACCTTCAATAGGAGAGGACCGAATCAGGTGATCACAACACTAACTAACTAACCAAGTATTAGCTATGGCCGCTGTGTCATAGATGTGTCACACAGTGGCCATAGCTATATTCCAAAATTACAAGTAGATAGATGATGTTGCAATCACAAGTTGAAAAGGGACTCTGCCCTTGCATAATCAAGGAAGATTAAAGCCTGGAAATTCCATAAATTCCCCACTGCTGTTAACCTCAATAATTAAAAGAAACTCAAAGCCAGAGCACAGTGAATCAGATGGAAGGCCAAATGAGAATCTTGGACTAAATTTGACAGCAGCATTAACAAAGATACAGATTGAAGGTAATTTGGAAAAGAATTCAGGCTGTGAATGGTAAATATCATTAAGTTCTTTCCCCCAGTCCTTTGCTGGAGGGTAATGATTTGTCCTCTCCATCTGAGATAGCAGAAGTAGTTACTGAAACTTTCTCTGAATCCTGTGCTGAGTAGTATGAGATAAATTTTGCTACTACAGCTTCCTATCCATATAGTCACCCTTTTAAGTTAATAGAACTTTAAAAGTCCTTGTTTAACTCTTAGCAGTGCTGCAGGCATGGATGGTATCTGCTACATCATGCTGCAAAATCTTAATGAAAAGGTCATAACCTCCCTGTTGATCTTTTATATGATCTTTGGAGAAAACTTATCCATTATCATCTTGTCATTCAATTGTCATTCTTATGAAGAATGACAATTGAATTCTTTCCCCGATTTCAAGAAATCAGGAAAAGACCCCTCTTTTCCAAATAATTACCGACCAATCTCCCAGCTGCTTAGGCAGGGTGGAAAGATGGTACAATTTATACTTAAGGATATTAGAAACACATTGTGATTGACCTTCAGTGCAGCTTTAGAAAGAACTGATCTACCTTAGATATGCATATAAAAGCAGCACCCAGAGGTGGTATCAAGATATGGGGAATGTTTTGTTGGCATGGGGTTTAGAGGGGAACAGGTATCCTGTGTGTTATCAGACACTCAGCCTAAAAGATGGATCCAATATCTCTCTATTACAGAAGATTTAGGAGAAGTCCGGTTGGCCTGCCTCCCTAAAAATCCACTCATGCACATCTTCTCGATGGTAAGCCCTGTTACGTCACTTAGGTGGCAACGAACGTGTAGAGTGGTTCTCTTCAAGACGCCTGGTCAGCATGAAGAGGAAAAGACCAAAGCCTCCAGCATATGAAAGCACGACGAAACAAATGGCCCTCAGTCCCCAGCAGCTTTCACTCTCCCTTTTACGGCAGCGAGAGGATCAGAGTGGAAGCAGAGGGTGCTAAGAATCTCTGGGTGCTAAGAATCTCTACGACCAAGCTGCCATGCATGGAAACTGAACTTGGCCTGTTATAACGTAAGATCACTCATCGGTGAAGACAGGATATTAGAGCTGGAAAAGGAATTAGAAAATGTGAATTGGAATATCATCGGTTTGGCTGAAACAAGAAGAAGAAATGAATCACTTATAAGTTTATCAAGTGGAAATCTGCTGTACAGCAATGGAAACAGTGAAAGGAGTGAAGGTGGAGTTGGGTTTCTGGTCCATAAAGATTTTAAAAACAACATTTTGGAATTCAAAAGTACATCACCAAGAGTGTCAAGACTAATACTCAATATTTCTAAGAGGTACAAGATAAAGATTGTAATGATTTATGCACCAATATCAAGCCATGATGACGAAGAGGTTGAAGAAATGTATACCAAAATTGAGAGTCTTCTAGATGAGCAGAAAACCCACTACACTATTATTATGGGAGACTTCAATGCTAAGGTTGGAAAAAGACAAAACAGCGCAGAAAGGGGAACTATAGAAAATTTTGGAATTGGTGAAAGAAATGAAAGACTTGTGGAATTTGCATAATCTCAAGGACTGTCAGTAATGAACACTTTTTTCAAGAAAAGGGTGAACAGAAAGTAGACATGGAAGAGTCCAAATGGATTAACTACTAATGAAATCGACTTCATCCTCACTAACAGAAGATATATTGTGAATGATGTTACCGTCCTGAATAACATAAATGTTGGAAGTGATCACAGAATGGTAAGATGTACATTTGATATAGATGTAGGAAAGGAAAGGAAAAAACTGACTCGAGTAAATAATACAAAGGTCTTTGAGATAACAGAAGAGGAGAAAAAGCAGTATGTACCGGAACTTAAGAACAAGTTTGAGCTTCTGCATACTGCTGAGGACCAAGATATCGACGAGGAATATTACAACTTTTTGAAAGTGATAAAGCCCAAGAAACCTATAGGGAAAAAGAAATCCAAAGAAGAAAAAATTTGTCAAGAAACACTTGTCATGATGAACCGAAGACGACAAATGAAAAGCAAGAAAAACACTGACAGGGAGAAAATTGAGTATACTGAGTTATGCAAAGCCATTAGAAAGAGACTCAGAGAGGACATAAGAAGATTTAACACAAGAAAAGTAGAAAAAGCATTAAGGGAAAACAAAGGATTTAAATCAGCAGCCATGAGCAGTAATACAAAAAGACAAATGATACTGAAACTGAAGAATAGCGATGGTGTACTTATAAACAGCAGAAAAGGCATAATTCAAATAGCAGAAGACTACTATAGAGAATTATACAAGGAGCAGGGGAATGATGCCAGCAGTGGGGAAGATAGATTGCAAAGTAGCAACACATACGACATACCCAATATTCTTCCTGATGAGGTAGAACATGCATTGAAGAAAATGAAGAATCAGAAAGCCCAGGGGGAAGATGAAGTTACTGTAGAGTTGTTTAAATTGGGAGGAAGAGACATAACACAAAAACTGGCAAGGCTCTTCACAAAGTGCATTAGAAAAGATGTGACGCCTAAGCAGTGGAATAATGCAATCATAGTTTTGCTGCATAAGAAAGGATATAAATCAGAAATTGGAAATTATAGACCAATTAGCTTGTTATCCCACATCTACAAGTTGTTCACAAAGGTCATTACTAACAGATTAGAAAGAATACTTGATGAGAATCAACTGAAATAGCAAGCTGCCTTTAGGACAGGATTCTCAACTATGGATCACCTTCACGTAATATCGCAGCTAATGGAGAAAGCAAATGAATATAAAACACCCGTATGCCTGGCATTTGTGGATTATGAAAAGGCATTTGATTCCATACAGCATAAGGCAATGTTTCGGGCACTGGAAAGACAAGGCATTGATACCCCATATATTATGATTTGGAAGAAAATATTTGAGAGTGCTACCTCCTTTATTAGACTAGACAAAAACAGTAGGAAATTTAAAATTGAGAAAGGAGTTCGACAAGGAGACACAATATCTCCGAAGCTGTTTACTGCTGCCCTTGAGGAAGCTTTCAGAAGATTAGACTGGTCGCAGAAAGGAGTCAATGCGAACGGAGAGTACCTAAACCATTTACGATTTGCAGATGACATTGTGGTCATAAGCCAAGATCCCAAAGAATTAGAGGAAAATCTTAATCAGTTATGCACAGCTAGTAAGGATTTTGGACTAAAGATGAATATGGCTAAAACAAAAGTAATGATGAACAAGTATGCCACAGAAAGGGAAATAATGATTGAAGGAGCAGTAATTGAAAAGGTGGAGTCATATACTTACCTGGGACAAGTTATTAGCTGTAATAATAATAAATGGCTGGAAGTCAAGAGAAGAATAAAGTTTGGATGGATAGCATTCAGGAAATATAGTTACATACTGAAGAGCAATATCCCAGTTTGTCTGAAACGTAAAATAATGAACCAATGTATACTCCCCACCATGACTTATGGACGTGAAACTTGGGCACTCACCAAAAGAATGGAAGAGAAGCTGAGAACTACATAGCGAAGAATGGAACGAATTATATTGGGAATCAGACTGTTAGATAAGAAGAGAAACACATGGATTAGGCAACAAACTCAAGTAAAGGACATTCTTATCAAAACTAAAGAACTCAAATGGTCTTGGGCAGGACACATAGCTCGAAGACATGAAGACAGATGGACTAAGAAAATAACAGACTGGTATCCAAGAGTAGGTAGAAGAAAACCTGAAGACAAAGGCGGAGATGGATAGATGAAATTCATGAGTTTGTGGGTAGTAAATGGATGGCCAGTGCTCAAAACAGAAGGAAATGGAAAGTTGCTGGAGAGGCCTTCATCCTGCAGTGGATTGAAAATGGCTGATGATGATGATGATTGTTGGCATGGACTGGGTCTGATATACTGGTTGTAGGTTTAAATGTCATCCAGGGAGTACCTGAATTTTGTATCAGACCTACCGCACCCTGCAATGTTACACTTTTATCCTGAAGGTGAGGGCCACTTTACGGATGACAGTTCGGCAGTGCATCATGTCAGAATTGCACAAGAATAGTTCAGAGAACATGACATGGATTTCCACCATCTTCCCTGGCCCCCACATTCATCTGATTTCAGTCCTATTGAGAATGTGTGGGATGTGCTGAAGAGAGCTATTTGGCAACAAACTCCTCATCCTTTAATTTTGTTGCGATATTTTGCTAGAAGATTACAATTAGACCAAAACGCACTAAACACTAATAATATCGATGCTGTGCTGCATGCTTGATATTGTTCGAAACAAAGGCAACCTGATTTAATATTTGAATTTTTTTGGCTAGTGTGTGTGTATAATTTACCAGGACATATAGTTACTAATTGTCTCACAGCTTCTTATATTGGTTTCACATCAGCTAGGAATCCCTTGCCACTCATTATTCCTCAGTTGGCATTACCACCACCTCAGGCATCTTTGCCAAATGAGAAGGCAAACCAAGTGGGCTGTACTACATTTCTGCTGCTCAAACTGAAACACCAAGTTAATTTTGAATATTTCATGTTTTATTATTTATTTTATAGTTTCATATTTTCAAGATATTGTGTTTAAAATCACTAACAGTTAATTGATTACTATCAATATCTTCATTACTGACATTGCTAACATCATTCATTGATTACTATCAGTGATAGTTTTGTTGTCACTTCATTGGGAAGTTCATTATGAAAGACATCGAGCATAGTAAATTCTGCTGTGAGCTTGATGTTTTTATAGTTCAAAGAGTAGTGGGAGTTCTCTTAGACTCTAGTGTTTGGGTATCCTTTGTAGATATCTTGTTGACCAGTCTAGAAACAGAAACCACATCTCAGTGAAAATCCTAGGTATAATGATAAATCTTGTATTATGAAGGAAAGAATTAAGATGGAGGCAGACAGCTGGGGTTGAACTACTGGTGATACCACTGTTTCTCAACAAGACTTCTTGTTGAGAAACAGTATTATCTTAAACTTCGGGGAAAGAAAGGTTGTCTTGGCAAGACAGACTTCTTGAATGAAAAACAGAAGGAAATAGTGAATTTTCCCGTTTTCCCTTTTTTATTCCTTGGCTGGTGTTTGTCTTTAATTATTGCAGTATATTATAAGTAATTGATTACAAAGAGGTAGTTAATCCATCTTTTAGCAAAAGTAGTTTTTTTTTCAAAAAAGAGTGTTGTTTCACATCTTCATAACAGACACACAAAAGGTAACACAAAAAGATAACACATTTGCCTTGTGTACTGTTACGAAGATTTGATTTTTCAATTTCAAGCAGTGAAAAAATGATGTAATCAGGTTTTTAAACAAATAGCATGAAAGTTTTGGAAGAAAAAAAAACAACAGGCATTTTGTTAGTTAAATTACACAGATAGGGAAATGGCTCTGAGAAATGGGCCATTTTTGATTGTTATGAATAGCAGTAATCAAAACGATTCCAAGCTATATCCCATTGTGTTGACCTTTCGAAATAAAAAAATATCAAACTGAAAACAGTTTGGTCTACAAGTCTCAAGCAAGTCACCTTTAATTGCCAGAGACAAGGTGACTTTGTTTTGTCTTCTTAATGCATCTCTCTTCAGAATGCTAGTTCAATGATTTTGGTACCAGTTAATATCATTTTTTAAAATTTTATTTTGTATTGTTCATTTTCATTTGGTTCAAAATTTGTTTTTTTGCAGTTTATATTTCATTTTACAGCAGCAAAATGAATTGGAAAACAGCGAATTTTATGAATTGATTTCTAGTTACATGAGATCACAGCAAGAATTGATAAAATACAAAAATAAGTTTTTTGATATGGATAAAAATTACAAGACCAAGAAGCAATACTTATGGACAATTGTTACAAAGCTGATCTCTTCTAAGGTAAGAGTTTGTAGATTTTTAGTGGATTAATGTATATAATTTAATTTAGGACTATTTAATGGTGTAATATTTAACTTACAAAAATTTATTTTTAGTAGACTAAATATTGAAGATTTACTGTTATAATGTTTCTGAATAAAAATGTTACCCAGAAACATTATAAGAAAATATCTAGCTTACAAATCCTTTCTTGGCAAAGTGACGAATTTTTGTGGGTCACTGTCTTTTATCATGCCATACAGTTTTTCTAACCTTCCCAAATGCAAAGGTGAACCCCAGCTTTTTTTCAGAATTTGCCAAGAGCAAAAACAAGAAAAAGACACTTCAAAATGCAGAACAAATATCTTATACCAAGAGGCAAAAAAAAACAGGTTCAAGCTACAACTATAAATAAACCTTCATATGCCAAAATTTCTACCAAACATTACTTGATAAGATGAAAAAAATTCTAATGGTGGATGATATAATCATATTGTCCACCATTAAAATCTTTCACCTCTTGTGTATGGCATTTTCTGACAAACCTGAAAGAAGAAGCAGTGAATATACTAATTTCAGTTCCAGCAGGACAACCATCTTCAATGAATTGAATAGCAAAGAAACAACTGCCTTTCTCAATTAAATGACTATCTTAGAAATATTTACTATTGAGGAAGTGGATACAGATAAACCAAACTTTCCAAAAAAAAAAAAAAAGAAAAAAAAAATTGGAGAAGCTGGAACAATATATATATATTTTACTGCTTTTAGCCATCTGGCTTAATTAGATACTCTCTGACAATGACCACATGTTGGCTAGTTTTAACTATTTAAAATTAACTTGTTATCTATTTAAAATATACTCTTTTATTACATATACTTTTAATACTTATTTATATATCGTTTTTACCTTCTTTTTTATTCTTATCTAGCTTACAAATCCCTTCTTGGCATTGTGACCAATTTTTGTGGGTCACTGTAATCTTTTATCACCTTTTTATCTCTTACCATTTTTTCAACTGTTTTTATTCATTTAATTTTTGTTGGTACATGGCCTGCATTGCTGATGCACCAATAAACTCCAAACCAAACTTGTTCTTACAGAAATATAATCCAGTTTGTCTGTAGGAAACCTATCCAAAACCCTAAGGTGTCCCAAACATCCAGCCCTATACAATATTTCATGAAGATAAAATTGGTGATTGTCCAAGACATGTTGGCATTACAATCATGTTGAATAGCTACTTTCTGATTGAATAAATATCATTGAATAGTAACTTGGAAGTTGTAGCAGTTTGTATAACAGTTGGTTTTTTTTCTAATAGAAACCCAACTGTTCTAATAGTATGTTACATTTACTTCCCACTGGAAACTGCTGTTATTTATAATGAGCTTGACAGCCTTATTCTTCAATTGCCTTCTCCCTTATGTCTTTTAGGCAATTTTCCATGATGAATTTATGATTCCAAAATGTTGATCACAGACTTCAGAGAAGCATAATCGTCCGTCCTTAATGATGATGATGCAAATACTTCACAGCAGTATGTTGAATGTACGAAGCAAGAAAAGAGCAAAATATAGAGTGGGTAATTTTGACATTATCCATTGTCCTGTTGCTGGAAAATGAACGGTTTCAATATTCCTGTATAAAAGCAAGGCATACAAGATGGCAACACAAAAAAAAAAAAAAAGATTCCTGGATCCACTTTGCTTCATCAGTAAGTGAAGCGAAGTCTCACTTTTCATTCATATCTGTGTACCATGAAGTACAAGGGCTGGTCAATAAAGAATGAAGATACTTTTTTTCATAACATACCTTTTAGATAGTATGAATCAGAGCTGTAATACTCAATATGTTCTACGTTGATAATAATATTAGTAAATTAATAAGAGGAGTTTACCTCAATATAGTACGTGGAACACTTCCGTATGATACCCTCCAGAAATTAAAACGGAAAAAACGAAAAAATCGACAACTTACCGGTCCATTAAAGTAAAATATAAATAATTAAAGTAAAATATAAATAATTAAATAATCAATTTAACACAATTCAAAATCAATTCAAAACAATTAAAATTCAAATTAACGCAATTAAAAGAATAACGAAAATATTCAAAACGATCTTCCTTCCTGAAGCTGACAATGCTTTTCGACCGACTGTCGTGATCACAGGAATGAAAATCACCGAATCAGGCTAAACCTGCAACTTAAATAGTGATTATGTGTCTTCGCGCATGCGCGTAAAGGTCCACGCATCGGAGATCAAATATGGCCGCCGAACATTAACAGAATTCTCGTGTAATTTAATTTCAATGGTTTCTGCAATTAATAGTCGCGTATAATTACGTTGAACGTTAAGTATTTTGGCCTCGTTAAATAAAAAAGTATGTTTTTCGTTAATGGCATGAAAGGCTAATTCTGACGCTGCTGAACGAGAAGCACGAACTGAGGCTTCGTGTTGATTTACATGAATATTAAGAGAAAACCGCATCGAACCCTGATAAGACGAGTCGCAATCACCGCAAGAAATGTTGTATACTAGATCATTAATTTGTGTTGCGAACGCGGAAAGAACCGAGCGATTGTTCAGTATAGTGTGTAACTTCCGTATAGGCCTAGCTATAATTTTAAATTCGGTATCTTTAAAGAATCTGTTAAGCTGTTTGTGTCACTGTTCAACATATGGGACAGAAATAAAGTATTTTTTGATATTACTATTGTTGATTGGTGCAGTATTTTGTATCCTATCCTTAGCTTGTACCCTAATTCGATTTATTGTGTTAATGGGATAACCCCTGTTCAAGAATCTGCTAGTTAATATTTGTATTTCTGAGTCCAAAGCAGAATCCGTCGTTGAATATTTATAGGCATTTAGAAATTGATTAAAGATAATCGATCTTTTGTAGGTGAACGGGTGGTAGCTATTATAATGTAGAAGCATACCGGTGTTTGTGGGTTTTCGATAGATGCTAAATTGTATTTTGTTCAAGTCCCGGGTAAGCGTGAAATTTAGAAAGTTTAATGATTTAGTATCCGTATCTTCCCTTTCCAATGTAAATTTGAGTCTAGAATGAATATTATTAAACGAATGTAAAATGTCTTGGATAGTACTACTATCGGTAATAACTAGAACATCGTCTAAATACCTCCCATAGTATGTGATACGGGGACGAAAAGGTGTCAAATGTATCTGCTCAATCGTTGAGAGATAGATCTCTGACATTAAGCCACT
This sequence comes from Mastigoproctus giganteus, assembly GCF_048544385.1. NCBI lineage: Eukaryota > Metazoa > Arthropoda > Arachnida > Uropygi > Thelyphonidae > Mastigoproctus > Mastigoproctus giganteus. Next base: position 114,889,205 of record NC_143582.1, on the reverse strand, counting down.
CAGGCTCAAACCCATTGGTAATCCAAAAATTTGTTTGTACACCTTGTCTCGAAAGGTGATGTAGTTAGCCTCAACTAATAGTTTAATTAAGTGAAAAATTTCCTTAATAGGCAGCTTCGTATAATTAATCGGTGTCGAGTTTTTATTTAACATATCCCAAATAATATCTAATGTGTATTCAACGTTTACATTCGTATATAATGAGGTAACATCTAATGAGAATAAATTGTCATTGTCGCCGAGTCTACAGTCTTTAAGATTATTAAATAATGTATCGTAATTCTTAATCCCAAATTGTATAACCTGTCTAAAAGGTTTTATAATGTTATATACATATGTGGCTAAGGCTGAAAATGCCGAGTTCCTGTAGAATAGGTCGAATCGGAAATCCAGGCTTGTGTAATTTTACCTGACCAAAAAGTGCAGGAATATTGTATGTTCTGGACTTCAATTCCTTCAACTGAACCATAGTAATGTAGTCGTTTTTACGATATGTGGTTAACGTTTTATTGTATTGATTTACCAAATTGGTAAACAGTGTCGGGTCCACTTCACGATAAGTGGAGGTATCAGACACAACTGAATCTAACTTATTAATATAATCATGTTTATTTAGTATTACCACTGTGTCTCCTTTATCTGCCCTCTGTATAATAATGTCCTTATTTTCTCGAAGTTCTCGTAAAGCTGAACTGTCATGTGTATTCAATTTAGGAAGTCGCGTTTCTTTTACGTTATTCACTACTTGGTTAACTTGTTGAATAAATACATCTTTTTGTGGAACACTACGAAGTCCAAATTCAATATCAATTACGCATTGTTTTTTTGGCAGCTTTCGAGGTGGTAAATTATAATTTAATCCTTTGGATAAAAGTGAAATCTGGTCCTGCGATAGTGTACACGAGGAAAGATTTGTAACCTGTTGATATGTCGGTTCGTTGGATACTGGGTGAGGGGGTGTTCGTGAACTAGCCGACATATTCTGTGGTAGTGCGTTATGTGTCTGTGGGGGGGATGTCACCCAACTCGTGTGAACTTGGTCGCAAGCTCGCGACAATGTGTTAGAATTCGCATGAACGTGTCTTGAACTATTCGATAATGTTTGCAACTTATTAACGTGTCTGTTTTTTATCTCTGAGGCTTGTGCTTCCCGTCGCAAATCTATGGAGGTCTTCAATACAGACCAATCGTTCGGATGTAGATAATTTTTTAATTTATCCCGAAGCTTCCTAACCTGGGAAAGGTATTTTTGTTTATCCGAATATCGAGATTTTAAGGCAAGCTTAACAATATTATGTGATGTCGCCAGTGATAGTTGTTTTATGCCTGAAATTTTTTGATTTAAATTCACCCTGGCAAACTTCGGAACGATGTTGTTTTGAAGGCAATATTTTAGGTAAGAAATATGGTAACTTTGGGCCGAGTACCTTAGTGTAGATTTAATGTAATTTTGTACCAAGCCATTCAAAAAATCTCCCATAATTGTGTGTATCGATTGTATACTGTATTTTATTGTATTTATATTTTACTTTAATGGACCGGTAAGTTGTCGATTTTTTTCGTTTTTTCCGTTTTAATTTCTGGAGGGTATCATACGGAAGTGTTCCACGTACTATATTGAGGTAAACTCCTCTTATTAATTTACTAATATTATTATCAACGTAGAACATATTGAGTATTACAGCTCTGATTCATACTATCTAATTAATTTCCAAACTCTTATTGACTATTTCATTCACTTCCTGTCTCTCCAGGTGTATACAATCATTATAAAACCTTTTAGACAGGTTATACAATTTGGGATTAAGAATTACGATACATTATTTAATAATCTTAAAGACTGTAGACTCGGCGACAATGACAATTTATTCTCATTAGATGTTACCTCATTATATACGAATGTAAACGTTGAATACACATTAGATATTATTTGGGATATGTTAAATAAAAACTCGACACCGATTAATTATACGAAGCTGCCTATTAAGGAAATTTTTCACTTAATTAAACTATTAGTTGAGGCTAACTACATCACCTTTCGAGACAAGGTGTACAAACAAATTTTTGGATTACCAATGGGTTTGAGCCTGAGTGGCTTAATGTCAGAGATCTATCTCTCAACGATTGAGCAGATACATTTGACACCTTTTCGTCCCCGTATCACATACTATGGGAGGTATTTAGACGATGTTCTAGTTATTACCGATAGTAGTACTATCCAAGACATTTTACATTCGTTTAATAATATTCATTCTAGACTCAAATTTACATTGGAAAGGGAAGATACGGATACTAAATCATTAAACTTTCTAAATTTCACGCTTACCCGGGACTCGAACAAAATACAATTTAGCATCTATCGAAAACCCACAAACACCGGTATGCTTCTACATTATAATAGCTACCACCCGTTCACCTACAAAAGATCGATTATCTTTAATCAATTTCTAAATGCCTATAAATATTCAACGACGGATTCTGCTTTGGACTCAGAAATACAAATATTAACTAGCAGATTCTTGAACAGGGGTTATCCCATTAACACAATAAATCGAATTAGGGTACAAGCTAAGGATAGGATACAAAATACTGCACCAATCAACAATAGTAATATCAAAAAATACTTTATTTCTGTCCCATACGTTGAACAGTGGCACAAACAGCTTAACAGATTCTTTAAAGATACCGAATTTAAAATTATAGCTAGGCCTATACGGAAGTTACACACTATACTGAACAATCGCTCGGTTCTTTCCGCGTTCGCAACACAAATTAATGATCTAGTATACAACATTTCTTGCGGTGATTGCGACTCGTCTTATCAGGGTTCGACGCGGTTTTCTCTTAATATTCGTGTAAATCAACACGAAGCCTCAGTTCGTGCTTCTCGTTCAGCAGCGTCAGAATTAGCCTTTCATGCCATTAACGAAAAACATACTTTTTTATTTAACGAGGCCAAAATACTTAACGTTCAACGTAATTATACGCGACTATTAATTGCAGAAACCATTGAAATTAAATTACACGAGAATTCTGTTAATGTTCGGCGGCCATATTTGATCTCCGATGCGTGGACCTTTACGCGCATGCGCGAAGACACATAATCACTATTTAAGTTGCAGGTTTAGCCTGATTCGGTGATTTTCATTCCTGTGATCACGACAGTCGGTCGAAAAGCATTGTCAGCTTCAGGAAGGAAGATCGTTTTGAATATTTTCGTTATTCTTTTAATTGCGTTAATTTGAATTTTAATTGTTTTGAATTGATTTTGAATTGTGTTAAATTGATTATTTAATTATTTATATTTTACTTTAATTATTTATATTTTACTTTAATGGACCGGTAAGTTGTCGATTTTTTCGTTTTTTCCGTTTTAATTTCTGGAGGGTATCATACGGAAGTGTTCCACGTACTATATTGAGGTAAACTCCTCTTATTAATTTACTAATAACATACCTTTATTCATCAAAATATTAATCATCCATATGGTTCTTTTCAAAGTAGTCCCCATTTGATGGCCCCGGATGCCAAGTGTTCTGTTGCCAAGCAATCTCACTGCATTTTTCAAAGCGAACTATCCAAAGAGAATTTTCCCATTACATATTTTGTTTATTTCTGAATACTGTTTCCTCATTTTATATTGCAGTAGCACTTTCATTCTACAAGAAGTATGCAAAGGCCCAAAAAAGAAAGACACCTTTCTGTTTCTTTTTCCTTTATTGCTAACACAACTAATAGCCACTTGCTCACCTTGTGGCACTGTTCCTGCTTCCCCATGGCGGGGCTGATAAAGACAGATCCTCGGGGCCAAAAGGAGCCATTGTGGATAAAAAATATTTATCCACCCTTTAGAGCCTTTGAGCTCAAGAGCAGAAACTTACATTGACCATGACTCCAATCATGACTTAGGAAATAATAATACGAGACAGAAGATTGATCAGATGGAACAACCTTGCCCATCGTTTCTAATTTTTCACTCCCCCACTAGTCAGCCTATGAGCAAACTGTCTCCCTTTGTGATTCAAAAACATCTGGAAGGTATTGCAGGATCTCTTAAGACTGTTTAGAGACTGCAATCAGGAGACCTATTAATGGAAACTACTAACCACAGACATTTGGAGAAACTTTTACAGCTTACAAACTTTGCAGACATTCCTGTAAAAATATCTCCTCACCTAAATTCATCTACGGGTGTCATATCCAGTTGGGATCTCTTAAATGTCACTGAGGAAAAAATAACCCAAGGGTTGCAGGGACAAAATGTAATTGAAGCAAAATGTATAATGACTAAAAAAGACAAACTTATGCCTACCAGAAATATTATTCTCACCTTCAATATCCCTAACTTACCCACCTCTGTAAAAGCTGGTTATTTATTTTACTGCATTCACCCATATATTTCCAACCTTTTAAGGTATTATAAATGCCAAAAGTATGGCCGCTCTCAAACTGTATGAGAGGAGTTCCTGTCTGCCCCAATTGTGTGTTTAGATCACAATCTCAGATCACAATCAAAGTGGCTGTTCAGCTACAAAAATTATGTGCCCTAACTGCAAAGGTGACCACCTTGCATATTCCAAAACCTGTGAAAAATGGAAAAGTAGGAAACTGGAAAAAAATAGTAAAATACAAGGTTGAGAATAAAGTCAGCTACCAAGAAGCAAGAAAACTAGTTACACCTACTATAAACAAAAATATTACCTATGCTAATGTACTAAAAAAATACCTATGCTAATGTACTAAAAAAACACCTATGCTAATGTACTAAAAAAATACCAAACAGTCTCCACTCAAACAGATGTCACAGTTCCCACTAATAAATCAATTTCTGATTGGGCTAGAACATGACCAACAACCAAGTGTACGTAAACAACAACCCAAACTCTCAGACCTGGCAAATAATACTCCTCTGACAATACCAGTGGCATCTCCTCCTACAATGAGTGCTACTACATCCGATATTACAAACTCAATTGCAATGAAAAATACCCAGGACACAACCATGGATACAGATGGGCACATCTATACATGAAGATCCCATTTTAGAAATCTATGCTGAAGAAGAAATGGACACTGGTCAGTCCGTTTTCTCCAAAAAAGAAAACCAAAATTGGAACGTCATAAACCAGTCACCTTCAAAAAGCAGTCAGATATAGCTCCATCAATTAAACACAAATAATGCCTTGTATTTTACAATGGAACTGCAGAGGCTTTCGTTGCAACACAGATGATATCCATGTTCTTATTAACCAGAATTCTCCAGTTGCTCTTTGTCTTAAGGAAACTTATCTAACCTCACAAATTTCTACTTCGATAAAGAACTATTGCCTTTATTGAAGAGGTCATAATACAGCAAATGCCCATGGTGGTGTAGCAATTGTAATAAATTCAAAGATCCCAACTAAGCATAACCTACTTCAAACTGAAAACTAGAAGCTGTTGCTATTCATATAACTCTTCATATTGCAATAATACTAGTCTCAATCTACTTAAGCCAAACTATGCTTACTGTTTAAAAGAACTTGAAGACCTCTTCATACAGATACCTCCACATCTTTGTATATTAGGGGACTTTAATGGGCACCACACCTTATGGGGCGCTACTAAATTAGCTAGACGGAGTCGACTCATTGAAAGCTTTTTAGAGGCACTAAAAATGCCAGTATTCAGTATGGCTAAACCTCACCATACTGTGAATACTGGCATGCGCACATTCACATTCAGTTCCAAACTTGGACATACTTTAGCAATAAATCTCTCCATTTGTTCTCCAGTACTTGTTCCGATCATAGAGTGGTATGTTGTAAATGACCCTATGTGCAGTGATCACTTCCCAATCGTATATAACACAGGCTCCTCTAACTCAACCCTGCAGGAAATGGAAATTTGCCTGAGCAAACTGGGCAAAATTTCAGTCGTTAATCTCTTTCGATGAGAAAAAAAATCCGTCTTGAGCCTATTGATGATGTGACAGATCACATCACGTCTACTAAATACGGCCAAAGATACAATACCATTATCAAATCCCCCGGGCTGCAATCTTAATAATTATTGGTGGAATGAGGAATGCAAAAAAGCAAAAAATTAAGCCTGGGATTTGTTTCAGCAATATCCAACCACAGCCAATCTGATAAATTATAAGAAATTAAGGGACAAAAGCACGTTTCATACAAAGGCAAGCCAAAAAAAGAATCCTAGACCCGTTTTGCATCAACAATTAACAGAAACACTGACAGTAGAATAATTTGGAAAAAAATTAGACAGCTTCTGGTAAGTTTCCAACCATACCTTCTCCAGTCCTCTCCTGAAATGGGCGAGATTTATCTAGTCCCTTGGATATAGCTAATGTGTTGGTCAACTAGCCAATTAGCTATATCCAATTAGCTTGGATATAGCTAATGTGCTGAAATCTCAGCAACATCAGCTTATACTATATCTTTCCAGCAAATTAAAAACCTTAGAAAACAGCATTCTATTAAGTTCCAAACTGCCCTCATTTTACTATATAACAAACTTCTGCAATATTCCAAACTGTTGCATGCCATTAAAACAGCTTGCAATGGTGCTACCAGACCAGATGGGATCTATTATGTCATGCTGTAACATCTTGATGACAAGGCTTTGCACCTCCTCCTATTCTTTTACAACCATATTTTTTTTAGAAAATGTTTATCCAGCTTCTTGTCATCGCTCTATTGTTTTGACGTTCCTGAAGCCTGGAAAACATCAATCCATTCAACTCCCATAACTATAGACCAATATCTCAGTCAAGCTACCTCAGCAATATCCTTGAAAAAATTGTCCACAGTAGACTTGTCTGGATCAATGAGTCACAACATCTAATGAGCCATAGTCAACATGGCTTTCAACAAAACAGGTCATGCTTGGATCTCATGATCAAGGCTGAATTTGCCATTCGCAATGCCTTCATTAAGCACAAACATCTAGTAATGGTTTCAATAGATATAGAGAAGGCTTTTGACACCACACGGTGATCTTCATTCTCTCGGTCTTTAGGACAATCTTCCTGTATTTGTTCAGAACTTTCTACACACTAGATCGTTTCAAGTAAGATACCAACATGTCATATCTGCAACTTTCATTCAGGAAGAAGGTGTTCCACAGGGATCAGTACTGAGTGCCACTCTTTTTGCTCTTAGAATTGATTCCATCCCTAAACAGCTTCCAAACAAAGTTGAGACGTACTTTTATGCTGATGACCTTTCCATCTCCTGTCATTCCCAAAACATGAGATCTATTGAATGGCAGCTTCAGATATCAATTAATAAAATACAACAGCCTTAATGGCTATTGACCCTCACAGCAGAAAATGGTTGCTATCCATTTTTGTAGACAACACAAACTTCATCTGGATCCTGAACTTAAAATTTCCAATGTCTCCATCCCAGGCACTGCTAACATCAGATTTCTAGGATTAATCCTTGACAACACATTAAATTTCTTAGACCATGTTAAAAATGTACGTACTTCCTGTTTAAAAGTTAAATATACTCAGAACTTTTTCCGCCCTAACGTGGGGGTGAGATCACACCTCCCTGCTTCGGTTATACAGGGCATTAATCAGATCCCATCTCGATTATGGTGCTCCTGTCTATGATTCTGCCAGTGCAAATGCTTTGCACTGGCTTAAACCAGTTCAGCATAGTGCCTTGAGGATTTCACTTGGGGCTTTCAGAACATCGCCAGCACATAGCCGCTACATTGACGCTCATGAGTTCCTGCTACTGAAGTATGCTGTCAAAATGCAAAGTTGTGCCTTGCATCCAATTCATTCATACCTATTCAACCCACCATTAGAAATCCTCTATAGAAATAAACCTATCATAGTAAAACCAGCTGGTCTTCGCCTTCTTGAACTGATGCAGGTTTGAAATGTTTCCATTCATTCTGTACATTCTGCGCTCAACCACCATGGACTCCTCCTCTTCCTCCTTTATTGACCTGTGACACTTAACTCTGCCAGCGGGGAAAAAAATATTCTACAAGCATCAAATGTGAAACAACTTCATGCAGTTCACACTCACAGATATATTGATTTTTCTCCGATTTATACAGACGGCTCTAAATCCAACTCAAATGTTGGAGCAGCAGCAGTATTTCTAAATACCACTATTTCAGCATCATTTCCACTTTTTTGAATTCAGTATCTTCTCAGCAGAATTATATGCAATTAAACTAGCCTTAGAAATTCTCTGTTCTGACTGCTCATTAAAATTTGTTATTTACACTGATTCCCTCAGCTTAACCTTGGCATTATGTAATTCTTCAGATAAAGTTCACCCTGTTCTAAATGAAATTAGATTATTACTGCAGATTGAAGAATGCCACCAACTGGTCACCTTCTGCTGGATTCCAGCACATTCTGGAATGTCTGGTAATGAACTGGCTGATAAAGCTGCAAAAAAATCCAACTACTTTAGATTTAACCAATATCCCCGTTCCAGGATCAGACTATCCACAAATCATTTATGCTGCATGCCTATCAGAATGGACAGCAACTCTGGCACTCTCAAACTAATAATAGACTCTCGCAGTTTAAACAGGATCTGAAAATTTGGCATTCCAGTGTCCGTACATCAAGACGAGAAGAAGCAATCCTTTCAAAAGCAAGAATAGGTTGTACACATCTGACTCACCTTCATTTACTCACAGGAGATGATCCACCACAGTGTCCATATTGTTATATAAATCTGACTGTTAAACACATTCTCATTGAATGCCCATACTATAAACAAGACAGAAATTCAATCTTGCTATCATTGGCTAACATTCGGAAACCAATAAATCTAGATAATCTTATTGGTGACAATTCAAATGTTTTTGAAATTTTCAACTTTCTGAAGCAAATTGGAGTTTTTAATCATTTCTGATCCCAGCCTTTTCTGACGTTATGAGAATTTCTCATCTATTCATACAATAAATGAATAGGCACATTATAGTCAAAACAGCTTATGCACCATCAAACCCCCGCAACAACCCCATTTGATGAAATACACTTACTCCAACATTTCTGCCATTCTTCAAAAACATGGAAGCCATTTTTTGGCATGTGTTTGAGGATTGCCTGCAATATATATATATATATATATATATATTTTTTTTTTTTTTTTAACTTTTTCTGACAATTGGAAATGTTTTCTTGCAGTTCCTTCTTTAACTTTGGAAATAATAAAAAACAAAACAAAATGCAGAGTTCAAGGTCAGGCTGTAGTGGGGATGAGAACACATTTGATATTAATGCTGGCTAAGTACTTGATGACAGCATGACTAATGTTGTGGTCTTGCATTATTGTGATTTAGCATCCACTCACCTGCATGCAGTTGTGGTCATTTACGACAAATGTGATACCGCAAAGTGTGCTGTACAGGTCTGTAGTAAGGTTCATAACAGTCGCATAATGTGGTACAAAATGCTGGTAAACCATTCCTTGAATGTCAGAAAGAGATGACCATAGCCTTTCCAGCAGAAGCCCAACTTTTGCTTTTTTCATGTTGGCAATGATGTAAATTTCCAAACAGAACTTTGTTGCTTACTTTCTTGGTTGAAATGAACCTCACCATCTTCAGAAACCATCCGTTGCAGCTCCTCGCAAACCTGCATGTGAACTTGCTGTTGCTCAGGTATGATTAGTCTTCAAACGAACCCAGCATGTGCAAACGTGTCATATAATAAATGACATCACAATTACTCTGCTTGATTCCCACTGATATTCTCAACATCTCTGCCAATTGGTTTACTCTTATATGATGAACTTCTCTCTTTTTTTTTTTTTTTTTTGGTAGTTGTTGGCGCATCAGCTTCTGTAGCCATAATGCACCTCCCAAGGTTTTTGCAGTACTTTGATCCAAGCCCGAGGCGGGATTCGAACGCACGATCGTTGGGTTTTCAGGCAGGCACTTTACCCACCTGGCTAGCCCGGTCGGCAACTTCTCTTATGATTACAGAAGTGTAGTGTTCATGGTTTCTGTGGTGACAGCAGTGGTTGGAGCTCCAGGACTACGGATTTTTGAATCATGTCCATCTTTAAATATTCTAAACCACTTTTGAGCTGTGCTATATGGAAGCATAGATCCACCCTAAGTTTCTGTTAATATTTCATATGTTTCAGCTGATGTTTTGAATGCCCCCCCCCCACACTTTTCTTGTACTTCTGGTCTTATTTTGGATATGCATTTGTAACTTCTGTTATGGCAACATTAAAGTATTATCCCTCCCTGTTTTGTATTCTGAATTGATGGAAGCCATGTAGTGTGTTATATCATTGGTTTTTTGTTTTTCCTGAAATTAATTCCCATTTTTACCATTTAACAACACAGACCTCACTTGTCATCATCCATGTTAACAGCTTTGGGTTCCAGTACCATCAACCCTGTGATAACATCAGAATTGTGGTGTGATGATCAGATCCAGAATGTTCTTGTATTAAACACCTGGTCTTTGTTAAGAATGTATAAGAAAAACCTAAAAATTTTTAAAATGTTTAAGAATAATCAAATGTTCAGAATGAATAAGAATAATCAAATGTTCAAAATGCATAAGAACAATCATTTGCTCTGTTTTATGCCTAATGAGTTACAGATTCTTCATGTCTAGCATTGACACCAGCCAATACATGTTCCATTTTTAGTGAGTAATTACCAGAATTGTGAAATTATTTTTTGTTTATGCTGTGTTATTGGTTTCCCAGAGCATAAAAAAAAAAAAAATTACTTGTAATATTTAACTACATACCATGGACATTACAGTTAATTGAAAAATTAAAAAAAAAAAATTGGTGATGCCATTAAGACATTGATTTTTGGGTTTCAGGTTATTAATGATTTGTATTGAATGGTTCATTTTATCAGTATCCTGTTTTATTTTACATTATTAAATAATTAAATAAATGTTATAACTGATACATATAATTTAAAAACTTTTTATTTCTTTCAAGCAACTTTGTGATGATGGAGATGTAATTGATGGTACTCATGTATTTACTGATGGTGAATTGAATAGTGAAGCTTGTCAAGATGTACAGAATATCCTTCAAGAAATGCAAAATTTAATTCATGATATTGAATATTATTCATACCTGGCAAAACTTTCATATCTGAAAGTTGAATCATTCATTTATAATTTATGCCAGTCACCTAACCTTCGAAATATTTCAGAAGATTCTCCTGTGACAGGTAACACTCAACATGTAGTTTTTATAATAAAAAACAAATATGTTATTTCTTAGTAAACTGTTTCATTAATGGCAGTTGCACATGGTCTGATGTTTCAAAATTTCTTTTATATTTCTAAAAAAAAAGTTTTTTTTCTTTTTTTGATTCTGTTTGGAATATATTAGTGTTTAATGTTTTACTGTGCATTGCAATGTTTATTAAATGCAATTTTTTTACACCTCCTTTTCAATGACATGAAACTTAAAAATTTATCTGAAAACAAGAACATTATGAATGTAAAATTTAAACATTAAACTATCAGTCTTTTCCGTTTTGAGTTCACAAAATTATTACGGGCATTAAAATACAAAATTAGGTATGCATGCTGATTTCTGCTTAAAATATTCATTGTGTGTGTGTGTGTGTGTGTGTGTGTGTGTGTGTGTGTGTGTGTGTGTGTGTGTGTGTGTGTGTGTGTGTGTGTGTGAGAGAGAGAGAGAGAGAGAGAGAGAGAGAGAGAGTATATAGTAGTGTAACAGTATGAATATAAGAGAATTGAAAGAGTAATATGAAATGGAAGTTTATATAATATGTTTGTGTGTGTTTAAATTTGGTTAAAAACTATAAATAGCAAAATGTTTAAAAGAATTTTAACATAATAAACATATATATATAATCCTAGTTATCATAATATTAGAAAAATCAAACAAGAGATTATTAGAATTGCAGGCCCAGTTAGTTATCAGTTATTGATGAATTTGCCAACTTTTCTTAGCTAAAATTTGCTAATAAGCAGAACTGCCAGTAACATTACAGTTAATTGAAAAATTTTAAAAAATTGAGACAAATTGATTGGCCAGTATTAATATTAAAATTTTTAATCTTAGTACCCTGCATGTTATTAGCTATTTTATCTTATAAATCCACTTTAATCTCTTGAAAAATTTAAAAAAAATTGATGATGCCAATTTTTGTTTTTAATTAAATAGTTTTTTAATTAAATTAATGTTCCTAATTAAGGTTTTTTTTTTTTTAACGAAAGCCCCAAACACGATTGGTATTAGAACCTGTAGTACTTCATAGCACGTATGGATTAAAGGCTGAGAAGACAGACAATACTCATTGAAATTAGACTTGAATTTCTGTAGATTGTGATTTTCAACAAATACAAGTAGAAATGCAGAAGTAGATGTTATAAATGATGGAGAGGATAAGTTGTTTTTGTGAGTTATTTGGAGTTGGACTGTGAATGGATATTGATTGGTTGTTGCACTTGTTTGGACTGGTTTGCAAGAAAGTGGGGGGGATTAAAGATACTAGTTCAGAAGAATGATGCCCAGAAAAGTATAGAGGTACTGAACACCATTATATTCCTGTGAGACTGATTGCGGAGAGACATTGTGAGAGAGAGAGAGAGAGAGAGAGAGAGAGAGAGAGAGAGAGAGAGAGAGAGAGAGAGAGAGAGTTCAGGGGTTTCGGAGGCATCACCCCTGATGTGGGATCGATATACAGCAGGCCCCCGTTATAATGCGGTTCACTTTACGCTGATTCGCTATAATGCTGTTCTTATATTATAACCCGTATCTGACTATAACGCTGTCACAGATCACTATAATGCTCTTTTACAGATTGCCTTTTTGCAGTCGTTTTGCATATCCTTTTTGCATATCGAAATCATTTCATTTGATGGAGTCGATAGCCTGAAAATGAATAGCAAAACAGCATTAAAACGTTTCCCACGCCGACTTGAGAAATTTTCCCACGCTCAGTGAAATTTTCTTGCACGTTAAATTAATTGCAGTACAGTGACTTGTTATGTAGTTCCGAGATCAACATTTTAAAAAACGATCAAGTATATTGCTTGTAATATTTGCGTTATATGCATTTATGCGAAGTCTAGTCATCACTCAGTACAGTATTAAACATCGTGCGTAACGGACAGTTTACTTGAACATTGTATCGTAATTAATGCAACCAACGCAGTTACATTTACGAACAGCTAATAATGATAAGAATGAAAATGAAATGCCGATAAGAATGAAAAAGCAACAACGTCTGTTCGCAGTATGAAGACTATAAATGTAAAAAAAAAGACTGAATTTGAAAATTAAAATAGACGTTTTGAAGCGAATCGATTCCAGTCAACGACAAGCGGATGTGTGCCATAATTTAGGACTTGCAAGTTTAACTGTAAGAACAATTATAAAAAAAAATAAAGAATTAATTTTAGCAGCGGGAAAGATAGCTGTTCCACTGCAAGCAATTAGGGTTAGGCTGGCTATTAGGATTGAAATGGAAAGACTTTGACTAATTTTATTGAAGGTAATATCCAATGCAGAATTCAGTTAAGTTAAATATTATAAAAAAAAAAAAAAAAAAGAGAGAGAGAGAAAGAGATTGGGGAATATGATTATCTGAAGAAACCTCACCTAAAAATAAAAATGTGGAACCATTTAAAATTGGTAAGCGCTGGTTGAATAGATTTAAAATCCAGGGAGAAGCCGCAAGTGCAGATCAAGGAACCGAAACTTTCAAAAAAAAACTTGTTAAAATTATTGAAGAGGGGTATTGTGTGTTATACTTCTCAACAAGTTTTTAACATAGATGAAGCAGGACTTTTGTGGAAACAAATGCCTAAAAGAAGTTTCATATTGAAAGAAGAAAAAAACATGCCAGGTTTCAAAGAGCGAAGGATCGATTGACTTTATTGTTCGGTGGTAATGCTGCGGGAGATTTAAAATTAATACCCCTTTTAGTTTATTTGGAAGAGGGCCAAATTTCAACCCAAAATCGACACATTTATCATGATTAAATTCATCAATTAAATTAAATCGATTAAAATCAATTTAGATCAATTAAATTCATGATTTTAATTGGAATTTTAAGTTTAATTTTGATAAGTAAGTAGTTACCACATAGTCATATACATATGTAATGCAGAATATTTTATATGTACAAATATTTGAATATTAAATATTTTAGCATTAGTAGAGGCATATGATGCAAGAAAGCAAGCTTATGCAGCATCAGCCAAAAAGAAAACTTCCACTTCACCCCTCCGTTCGTTCGAAATACCTGTGAAGCTGAGCCTTAAATTTATTTAAGCTATCAACCTCCACAACAAGGGATGGAAGTCTGTTCCACCAACCAACTGCCCGCTGGCTAAAGGCAAATTTCCGCACATCTGTCTTTCCTCAATTTGAATTTATGCCCTCTCAGGTGATTATTCTGAGCAAGAGGAAGAATCCCATCAGCAATGAGAATGCTCAAAGGCTTTATACACCTCTTTTGACCGACATTTGTGCATCTTTTCACTACCGTTTATTATTGATTAAGAAATATCCTATGGCACCGACCACAACTCACAAATATACAGGGCGATTCACTACCAGTGCAACAAATTTGCAGGAGGTGTAGGGGACACAAAGACGAATCGGAATCACATAGCATTGCAGGGTCTGAAATGCCTTAGTCATGCGGTAGAGTACGTTGAACGGGAGGTCGCGTGAACAGCGATCACGCTGGAAGTCAGCATTTGCGAACCGGTTCCCGAGGCAGTAGGATGGAGGCGCCTCCGTAGCCAGGTGGGAAGGAGCAGCAGTGCGTAGCACACGCTTCTTGATTAGACCGGGGTTCAAGCCCGTCACCACCAAATACGGAGGATGCGGAAAGGTCAGGGAATGACCACCGCATATCCGGAGCAATATGGCCTTAGTTGCTAATGCTCCTAAAAACCAAATAAACAACAACAAGCAGTAGGATGGACGAGTATTCAAACGTTGAACTGGCCGACATGCACCTCGCGTATGGAGCTGTGGACTGTAACGGGCGCACCGCTCTGCGCTTGTACCAGGAACTTAATGATTTTGTAATAACTGAGAGCAAAGTGGAAGAGAAACTGTTGAAGTTAAACGTAAGAAAAGCACCTGGGGTGGATGGGATCTATCCAGTTATATTAAAGGAGGCGGCAAAGCAACTAAGCAAACCCTTAGCCATAATAATGAGAACATCCTTGGACTCAGGGGAGGTTCCCACGGACTGGAGATGTGCAAATGTATCCCCAATTCACAAAGGGGGATCGAAGGGTGACACGAATAATTACAGACCAGTTAGTTTAACTTCTGTTCCGGGTAAAATAATGGAGTCGCTGGTTAAAGATGCATTGCAGGATCATCTAGACAAGACTGCAGCAATAATTCAGACAAAGCATGGGTTTGTTAAGGGAAAGTCTTGTCTGACAAATTTGATAGGATATTATGATGTGGTTACAAAGGAACTGGATGCAAAAAATAATTTTGATATCATATATTTGGATTTCAGGAAAGCTTTTGACACTGTTGCGTATGAAAGACTATTGTACAAATTGGAGCAGAATGGTATTAAGGGTAAGTTGCTACAATGGATAAAAGGATGGTTAAGTGCGAGAAGACAGAGGGTGGTAATCAATGGGTGCTGCTCTTCTTGGACTAATGTTATTAGTGGAGTCCCACAGGGTTCGGTGTTGGGTCCACTGTTGTTTTGTATATTTATCAATGATATTGATGAAGGTATATCAGGCTTAATGTCGAAGTTTGCAGATGATACAAAGGTTGGCAGGGTTGTTAATGACAGTAATGGCAGTGTGCTACTGCAACAGGATCTAGATAATTTGGGCAGATGGGCTAAGAAGTGGCAACTGAAGTTTAACCTTGACAAATGCAAAGTACTGCATATGGGTAGAAGTAACCCCAGAGAAACGTACCAACTGTGTGGTACTACACTTAAGGTGGTAGAAAATGAAAAAGACCTGGGAGTAATTGTGCAGTCAGATATGAAGTTTTCTGAGCAATGCAGACAGGCTGCCAGGGCAGGTCATGGGGTTTTGTCAATGATATATAGGAATTTTGCGAGCAGGGAAAAGGAGGTGATTATCCGTCTGTATAAGGCAATGGGCAGGCCACGGCTTGAGTACTGCGTACAGGTCTGGAGGCCTCATTTTAGGAAATTTTAGGAGGCCTCATTTTAGATTTACTTGAGCGTGTACAGAGAAGGACAACAAGATTGGTGAGGGGAATGAAGGGATCCTCTTATCAAGAGAGGCTTAAGTTCTGCAAATTGCAGTGGCTGGAGGCTAGGCACCTGCGCGGTGATCTGATTGAGGTGTATAAGGCCTTGAAATGGGTTCAGCATGCTGAATTCTGATGGGATCCTTCCACTTGTTCAGATTACGAACCTAAGGGGGCATAAATTCAAATTAAGAAAGGACAGATGTAGAATAGATGTGTGGAAATTTGCCTTTAGCCAGTGGGTGGTTAATTGCTGGAACAAACTTCCATCTGTCGTTGTGGAAGTTGATAGGTTGAATAAATTTAAGGAGGAACTGGACAGGCATTTAGAGGGAATGGTGTGATTTTTTTATTTTTTTTTTGGCTGATGCTGCATAAGCTCATACATTTGCTTTCTTGCATCACATGCCACTACTACTACTACTACTACTACGTTTCCCGCACAGGCGTGCTCCTCATCATACGATTAAAATCGTATGATGAGAAGGTTACGTGAGACTGGTTGTTTCACGAGAGGTATCATGAATTGAGAGCGAACGACGAGGACGCCAGACAATGAGGAGAATGTCCTACGTCTTGCAGAAGGCAATCCGAGTACGAGTACTCGAGCGATAGGCCAATGATTGGGTATTTCCCAATCCACTGTATGGAGGATACTGTCAACAAACCAAGTGAGTTCATAGCATCTGCAACGCGTCCAATCATTGGAGCCTGCAGATTATCCACTCCAGAGGACTTTTGCTGCTTGGTTTCTTCAACAGAAACGGTTCGCAAATGCTGACTTCCAGCAGGATCGCTGTTCATGCGACCTCCCATTCAACGTCCTCTACCGCATGATGAAGACATTTCGGACCCTGCAATGCTATGCGATTCCGATTCGTCTTTGTGCCCCGTACACCTCCTGCAAGTTTGTTGCACTGGTCGTGAATCACTCTGTATATGTTACCTTATGGGAATGCGGGGCTCGCTTAACACGGATTCACTTAGCGCTCTGTTTTTCTGGAACGAATTATCAGCGTTAAGCGGGGTAACCTGTATTTTGCATTGTAGGTGAATTGCCAAGAAAGCAATACTTGTGATGTGCTTATGCTGTGAGAATGATTAGAAGAAAGTGAGGGTAATCTCTGACAGAGATATGTGATCTTGTCCAGAGCGAATGTCATTGAAGGAGCAACAGACCCTATTTTTTGTGAGATATAAGATAGGACTGAATTTTAGGTGAATTGAAGTTGACTAAGTTTTCTTAGTTAACTTCAGTCTTCCATCAGAGAATTACCTGGATATTGGCATTTAAGGAATTTATGCGGTGTTTGATATTTGAGAAGTTGAGTTCATTTGTGCAGGGCATGTTTTCTCAAACTGGAAGGTTAATAACATATTCGCTGACACTGTTTTTTATAGGACTTAACCAACGTGCTTTAATTTTCAGTGTTGAAGCACAGCATTAAAGTTGCTCTTCACCTTCATATTTCACTGATACGTTATCAGTGAAATTTATTCTAGTGTGGTGTGGAATTTAAAAATCCTGCTTTTTCTGAAAAATCTCCTGTTTTCCTTCATTTTTCACATCTTTTGGCTCAAAAAAACCTTTTGTTTTTCTCTTGCTTACAAATGTCTGATCTCCCAGCTTTTTGAAAGTCAAAAGTTTCGGAGCTGTGAGATGTGATTTTTTGCAATTTCAATCATCAGGAAATGCAGTGAAATGAGACAATTGCAACAATTATGCATAAAGTCAATGTGCAGTGCATAGAAAGAGTTGCAAAAATAGATGCAAGATTTAATAGTGACAATGATGTCATGTGTACCAGATCTTTATTTGCATCTTTTGTCATGTAACGTAATCTTCCCCTGAGTTGAGTTATGTAGCTCATACACGCACATGCATGTTGTTCAGTTTTGCTGTTTCACTATCAAGAAATGTGTTTCTTGATAGTGAAATAGTAAAAAAAAATTATATTTGTGGAAGACCAAAATCAGCAGGCTTTGTTAGTGAAATTACACATATAGGGAAAGAACAGGTAGTGATGGCTCTCAAAAATGAGCCATTTTCATTTGCTGGCATAAAGTGATTTCAAGCTACATTCCATTGTGGCTTTTGTGATAAAACAAAATTTCAAATTGAAAGCAGTGTGCTTTCATTGAAAGCACACTGCATTGGAAGTTGACTACATGATACAACGTTGGGCATCTTCTTATGAATAACCTGAAATAATTTGCAATTCTTCTAAAAAAAGTTGTCTGGCACTTATTTTTGATAATGCACCTATTATGGTAGGCCTGAAAAACTGGTGTTGCAAGAATATTAAAAGAGGAGATTGAGCACTTTTGGTAATAGGCTGTGTCTCATCTGTTTAATTGTGCTTAAACTAGGGTTGCATATCTGCCTGCGAAAGTGGGTGAATATTTGCTGGAAATTTGCTACTGTACATTTGAAGCATTTGAAATGCTCTTGATATCTAATTCTATACAGCCGGGTTATTGCTGTCTTCAGAAATGTTGAGTTAAAAAAACATTGATTTAACATTTCTGAAGAAGTCACAATCTATAGTAGTGTCTTTTTTGAATTAATTATAATTATATTTGAAGTAATTATAATTGAATAAATTCACAGGTAGAAAAACCTTAGGTAGTTCTATGTTTGAAGCTATATTGTACTGATAAACAAACCTATCTGTGTATTTTAACTTGGCAGTAATGGTACCTCCATCTTTAGCAAGTACTGTGGCAGGAGCACCCAACAGGCACCCTTTTTCATTTTTGGAAAATGTTTTGGCTTTTTTTGAATTCTGCTTGAACATTGAAAATATATAATTTTTTATAAATGAATTGCAACGTAATGTATGTAACATTAAAAATATATTAAAAGAAGCATTGTGGTTTATTCCTTTTATTTTTGAAAAAACAAAAGAAATATTAATTTTACTAGAAATTGCAAAAAAAACCAATAGGAGAGATAAAATAGAAACATCAATCTATTAGTCTCTTCCATTTTCCAATGTAAGAAAAGGCTGCATGAAAATTCAAACCACACACGTGCATATTTTTATTCTCATTATGTAATAAATATTGTTAACAAATTAAAAAAAATCATTATGTATATTTGATACCATTAATTGCTTCCATTTACAAGTTTATTTCAAAGTTTTCTTGAAATTTGGCACTCTTCATAGAGCATGAAATTTGAAACTATGTATCACTTTCTGCAGAGTAGCAGCCATTTTGAGAGAATACTGGGTTTCATGTTATCGTATTTATGTTGAGGAAACAATAATAAATCTTTCAAAAACAACTAGAATAAGATGATTATGTTTATTGACCTGGCGGGAAAGGAAAAATAAGTAACTTTATACTGACATAGTGCCAGTACCTTGTCTAGTACCATGCAGTCTTCATACAAAATCCAACTAGGTGCAAAAATGGTGCCAGGTAACCTGACATTCTCGCAACTGATTTCTGTATGAAAACTGTAAGAAAATCACTTCAGAAACTATTGTAGTAAAACCTATATTTAGAAAGGTACAGTGGTGGAGAAAAAAACTGCATCACCTTAAAAAAAAGTAACATTTGTAGTGAAACGTATAAGATATTGTTTGATTACAGTAATTTTGTTTGTCGCAGAGCAAAGGTATTGCATCTGATAACACTTCTATTGCATTAGCTGGAAGGCATCGGAAGGTTATACACACTAGTTAGTATCCTGTTTTGTGTAGATGTTGTTGTTATTTGGTTTTTAGGAACATTAGCAACTAAGGCCATATTGCTCCGTAGGGATATGCGGTGGTCATTCCCTGACCTTTCCACCAAATACGGAGGATGCGGAAAGGTCAGGGAATGACCACCGCATATCCCGGAGCAATATGGCCTTAGTTGCTAATGCTCCTAAAAAACCAAATAACAAACAAACCCTGACCTTTCCGCATCCTCTGTATTTGGTGGTCATGGGCTCAAACCCCAGTCTAATCAAGAAGCATGTGCACTTTACTCTCACTTCTGCTCCTGCCCACCTTGTGTAGGTGTAAGCATGGCTCTATATGTTTTGTTGACACCAAGAAAAAAAGTGTAGCTGTTGCTCTGTCCCAAGAACGGCTTTCTATGCTATCACTGATAAAATAGGTTGCCACCAGTCAGCAGTATCCTGGGTGCTGAAATTAAAGCATGAAACTGGTGATGTGAAGAGGAAGACTTGGATCAGGCCATAAGAGAGTGACTATGCCTTCCCAAGATCGATATTTGAAATGGTTATGCCTTCATAAGTGCTATGCTAGTGCTCCTGATCTAAAATTGGACTTTGAGATCGCCTCTGGTGTTGAAACAAGTGCACGAACTATCCAAAAACTGCTTTCGGAATGTGGTCTGCATGCCTATTGGCCCAAGAAGAAGCCTTTGTTGACCCAACAAATGAGGAAGAAGCAACTTGCTCGGGCTGCAACATGTTTCATGGACAAAAGAGCAATGAGACACTGTCATCTTTTCTGATGAATCGGGAAGCAATATGTCAGAAGACGAAATCGGAGGCATACCATCCTGACTGCACAACACAGATTGTAAAGTTCCCCACCGGTCAGATGATCTTGATGCATAACAAGCAAAGGGGTGGGGCGAATTAAGTTTATTATCAGAATGGTGAATGCAGAAACCTACACTGCTATCTTGGAGGAGTGTCTGAAACCCGTTATTAGGGATCACCACACAGACGTCCAAAACTGCATTTTTCAACAGGACTCAGCACTTTGCCACACAGCAAAATTGGTAAGTTTTACGCTATTTAGATTTAATGATGAGTTTCTCTTCCTGTCACAAGGCTTAAAACATATTACACCAATCTTTTCCCTCGTTTTTCTCCCCTAAGGTGCAGTCATACCTCAGAAATGCTGGCATTACAGTGTTGAACTGGCCCGACAACAGTCAGATTTGAACCCTCTTGAAATTGCTGGTACCTAATGTCATATAAAATTGCTCAGAAGCCAACAAGTAAGATTCAGCTGCAGGAGAGCATTGTAAGGGTGTGGTACCACGAAATTGGGCAACCATATATTTAGAAGTTGATTAACTCTATACCAGATTGTTGGAAGGCTGTAATTGCAGCTCGAGGAGGAACAACAAAATATTGAGGACTTATTTTGCTGATTTACAGTACATAATACTATTGCGTTAACTTGTCATTTCAATTCGTACATGTAAATGAAATAAAATGTATGTTTGGTTGTCAAGATTGCCATTTCCATGATTTCTCATATTTCCATTAATTACGTGTTTTACCCTTTGGGAAGATATTTATGCAATTAGATAAAACAGGTGGGGTGTTTTTATTGGATTTCATTCACAGAGATATATATACCATCTAACAAATGCATTTTGGACATTTACGCAACCCACAATGCAGTGCAAAACATTATTTGCAAAAATTCACAAGTCATGCAGTTTTTTTGTCTGCCACTGTAGAAAAAACTTTAAAAAAAAATTTAATCATCAATTAATGTTTAATGTGTGTACATTTTCCAAGGGCTACTTGTGAGATGACATCCCACCACTGCTAGGTTGATCTTGCACAGATTGTTCATTTACCTACAAGAATACTGGACAATCCCAACCATACAGCTAACATGCTTGATCTTTTTCTCACAAACAACCCTTCTAAGTATACAGTCGAAGTGAGTGGTCCTTTAGGTACCTCAGATCACAACTTGGTGATTGTCTCTTCTCCAGCGGAGCCTTTATCTCATGGCTATTCCCAACCTCGTATTGTTTGGCATTACAAGAATACAAAATGGGATGATCTGCAAGATTTCTTTTCCTTGGCCAAATTACTGTTTCAAAACTTTTGATGTCAACGGTTGCTCTGTAATTTTTAAAGAGAGGGCACTGACTCTCTTTAAAAATTACAGCTGTGAATTACAGGCTCCGAAAAACCGATAAGTGTTTGCCTTTTTATTTACATAATTGTTATTTTATATTGTACTTAATACGTAGTCTTATAGTTATAGTTACGCTGGTTATTTTTATTTTAATTTAGATAGAGTTTTTGTAGATTACTACTTAATTTGCATAAAACCGTTATTTTCGTTCGAATCTTGCAGCCATTGTTTTTGTAGATAGTGGTAGGGAATTCAAATTTTTCATTGAGATAGCCAGGTAGCTCTAATGCATAATTATATAGATTAATACGCTTCACTGTTTCTATTAGATGGCGTAGTATTGACATTTAATTAATTTAATCTTTTAATCTTATTAATTTAAAATAGCATGCCCCAAACTAGAGCAGCAAAGCAACGGGCACAAAGTGGCAGGAGTGCTGTGACTCTGGGGAGAACTGAGGGGGGCGATTCTCCAACGCATCACAGCCTAAAAAAATGTGCAACTTGTGAAATGTTTGCCGAACTCTCTGGAACGGAACATGATATTGCCATGGGGGATGTCTTTGTGTGTGCGCGATGTAAGGAGTGTAAGGAAATCAGGCGACAACTCAGCATTGTTATGGGCCTATATGAGAGTTTGAAGGACAGGGTGGATGCCCTTGAAAGATCTAAATTGAGGGGCCCATCAAGCTCTCAGCTGTCCACATCAACGCCAGAGCTTGCACTTGGTCATCACTCAACACAGCGGCAACCCCCAAGGCAGAATGTGCTAGTATCACAGGAACTAGTAGTTGTTGGTGACTCTATTGTCAGGGAAACGGGTAACATGCTTTGTAAAAAGGATAGGTGGAACAGGACAAGGGTATGTCTGCCAGGAGCAAAGGTTGATGATGTTGTAAAGCAGATATCATCTTTTAAGGGCACAAAAGGTGATATAGTTTTACATGTTGGCACTAATGATATTAAGAGTAGGAGACCGGCAGAATTACTTAACAAGTACAGGTCACTGTTGAACAAAAGCCGAGAATTAGGCTTGAATTTGAAAGTGTCTGCAAATCTGCCCAGACACGATAGGAGAGAGTATATGATGAGAGCCTTGTCGATCAATTGGGCCCTGGAAATATTGTGCAAGGATCAAGGGGTAGAATTTTTTTCAGCCTGGTCTGTACTTGTTAACAGGAGAGACTGCTTCTACAGGGATGGGATACACTTAAATAGAAAGGGTGTAAAAATATTTGCTGATGCTATCGAGGCAGTGTTAGGTGGGTCGGAAAACTGATAGCTTGGGGGGATACAAGGACTAATAGTTTAACAGTAGCCATAGGCAGAGGTATAGGTGATTCTTGCACAACTTCTATTAGATTAAGTAGCGACCTGGAGCGAGGGGTTTCAGGGTCGGATGGCAGTCATCCTGAAATAGGTGGGTATATGGGATGTGTTAGGGTAACTAGGAATAGGAATAGGAGCATGTATACTTGCATTAGCATTAGTAGAGGCATTTGATGCAAGAAAGCAAGCTTATGCAGCATCAGCCAAAAAAAAAAAAAAAAAAAATGAATAAAAAATAATCACTCCCACTTCACCCCTCTGTTTTCTTTTGAAATACCTGTCCAGTTGAGCCTTAAACTTATTTAGGCTATCAACTTCCACGACAAGGGATGGAAGTCTGTTCCCTTTCATTCTTTACCACTGTCAGTGTTGTACCACAGAGTTGATACGTTGATCTGGGGTTGCTGTTTCCCATGTGTAGTACTTTACATTTGTCAATGTTAAACTTCATTTGCCACCTCTCAGCCCATCTGCTCAACCTTTCCAGATCCTGCTGCAGCAGCATAGTGTCAGTAGTGTCCTTGACAACCCTGCCAACCTTTGTATCGTCTGCAAACTTGGACATTAATCCCGATATACCATCATCAATATCATTTATAAATACAGAAAACAATAATGGACCCAACACTGAGCCCTGAGGGACTCCACTAATAACATCAGTCCACGAAGAGCAGTGTCCATTGATTACCACTCTCTGTCTTCTCCCCCTCAACCACTCCTTTATCCATAGCAGCAATTTGCCTCCAATGTCACACTGCTCCAATTTGTGTAGCAGTCTTCCATGTGCAACAGTATCAAAAGCCTTTCTAAGATCCAAGTATATAATATCAAAGTTATTCCCTGCATCCAGTTCTTTTGTGACTGCATCATAGTATCCAATCAAGTTGGTCAGGCAAGACTTCCCCTTAACAAAACCATGCTGTGTCTGAGCTATAACTGAAGTCTTGTCTAAATGATCCTGCAGTGCTTCTTTAACCAGTGCCTCCATTAATTTTCCTGGAACAGAAGTTAAGCTCACAGGTCTATAATTACTTGTGTCAGCCTTTGATCCTCCTTTGTGAATTGGGGTCACATTTGCACATTTCCAGTCTATGGGTACCTCCCCTGAGTCCAAGGAAGCTCTCATAATTATGGCTAAGGGTTTGCTTACTTCCTTTGCTGCTTCCTTTAATATAACTGGATAGATCCCATCCACCCCGGGTGCCTTTCTTGTGTTTATCTTCAGCAGTTTCTCCTCCACTTTACTCCCAGTTATTTCAAGATTCTGTAGCTTACTGCTAGAGTTGAATACACCTCTGCCATTCCCCTCGCTGAATAACTCCTCATGTGTGAATGTCGATGCAAAATATTCATTTAGTTTGTTAGCCACCTGAGCAGGATCATCAACACTTGACCCATCAATATCAAGTGGACCAATCTGATTCATCCCTTTCCTTCTAGAGTTTACATAAGTAAAGAACTCTTTGCTGTTTTTCTTTGCATCCCTTGCCAAGGATTTCTCGTAATCTGCCTTCGCCTGCCTAACCTCCTTTGTAACTTGGTTGCATATCAACTTGTATCTATCATAGGCTTCTGTGTCATGTGTTAATTTGTAAGTATCCCATGCATTTTTCTTCTCTGCCATATGCCTCATTAGTTCATCTGACATCCATTTTGGCCTAAACCTTGAACAATATTTCTTAGTTGGTATGTAAAGCCTAGTAGCTTCCAAGATAAGTTCTTTGAATGCTTCCCATTTTGAATTTGCTGTTGGTAATATCATCAGTTGGTCCCACTGTATAGAATTTAAATACTGTCTCAGTCCATCGTAGTCGCCTTTACTGAAGCAATAACCCTTCCCTTTACCCTTAATGGTAGTTACCTCTTTGAGTAAATCCCACTTCAGCACACTGTGATCACTGCCACCTAGTGGTTCATTTATCTGCAGATTCTTAATGCATGAAGAATCACTGCTGATAATCAAACCAAGAGTATTACTCCCTCTAGTTGCCTCCGGAACATGCTGATGTAGAAAACAATCATCCAATAAATCCACAAAAGCCCTGCTAGTGTGTGAGTATCCAGCCCCCAAATTCCAGTCAATATCTGGGAAATTAAAATCTCCCATTATAAGACTCTCTGATTTACTGGCCCACTCTATTTCCCTGTACAGTTCCTTATTATACTCATCAGAGTCATTAGGCCTATAGCACACTCCTACTCTCAATTTTGATCTCCCAATGTTTATGTCACACCAAACTGACTCCACACTGCACTGTCCAGCGATGTCGACTGGCTTCACTTCCTTGGTTTTTATGTGTTTCTTAACTAATAGCATAACCCCTCCCCCCTTCCTATCCTGTCTATCCTTTCTGTAGACGTTGTACTCCCCAAATTGCAGTTCCGCATCCTTTATATCTGTGTGACACCACGTCTCTGATATCTCAACAATATCTGCCTTCGATGTTTTGAGCAATACCTCAAATTCATCAAATTTATTTACTAAACTCCTAGCATTGGTGTACACGCAAGTATACCTGCACCTGTTTCTATTCTTAGCTACCCTAACACAACCCATGTGTTTACTTGTACCGCAATGGCTCCCAGCAGTCTCTGAAATACCATGCATCTTGTTTTTCAGGCTTCTGCTCATTCTAATAGAAGCAGTGCAAGAATCTCTTTCACCTCTGCCAGTGGCTACTGTCAATCTATTGGTCTTTGTCTCCCCCCAAGCTAGCAGTTTTCCGACCCACCTAACACTGCCTCGATAGCATCAGCAAATATTCTTGCACCCTTTCTATTTAAGTGTATCCCATCCCTGTAGAAGCAATCTCTCCTGTTAACAAGTACAGTCCAGGCTGAAAAAAATTCTACCCCTTGAGCCTTGCACAATCTTTCCAGGGCCGAATTGATCAACAAAGCTCTCATCATATACTCCCTCATATCGTGTCTGGGCAGAATTGCAGACACTTTAAAATTCAACCCTAATTCTCGGCTTTTGTTCAACAGTGACCTGTACTTGTTAAGTAATTCTGCCGGTCTCCTACTCTTAATATTATTAGTGCCAACGTGTACAACTATATCACCTTTTGTGCCCTTAAAAGATGATATCCGCTCTGCAACGTCATCAACCTTTGTCCCTGGCAGACATACCCTGGTCCTGTTCCACCTATCCTTTTTACAAAGCATGTTTCCCGTTTCCCTGACAATAGAGTCACCAACAACTACTAGTTCCTTCGGGACCAGCGCATTCTGCCTTGGGGGTTGTCTCTGTGTCACGCGATGCCCAAGTGCAAGCTCTGGCGTTGATGTGGGCAGCTGAGAGCTTGATGGGCCCTTCAATTTAGTTTCTTCGAGGGCATCCACCCTGTCCTTCAAGCTCTCATATAGGCCCATAAGAACGCCGAGTTGTTGCCTGATATCGATACACTCCTTGCATCGCGCACACACAAAGACATCCCCCTTGGCAGTATCATGTCCCGTACCCGATTGCTCTGCAAACATCAAGCAAACAGTGCATTTTATAAGGCTGTGAGTCAGAGGACAACTGCCCCCCTCAGTTCTGCTCTGAGCCACAGTACTTCCATTAGCTTGAGCCTTTTGCTTTGCTGCTCTGGTCTGAGTCATGATTCTATTAATTTATTAATTAATTATGTTATGTTATTAATTATATTACGTTTGTAATCTAAGTCGTTATATGTATTTATTTAAACGTACAATTTAACTGCTAACGAAGTTCAACTAACGCTATCTAGTACGGTATATAACCTACGGTATATCTAGTACGGTATCACAATGGCGGGAAAGTTAATAACGTTAGCGGTAGTTACGAACACGTGGAAACCCTTACCGATACTTTTACAAGGCCGAGTAAAGAATGAATACACCAAATTAATCAAAAAATCACAAAATAATGTTATACTACTAAATTTAAATCAAAAGTTTTAGAAAAACAATAATTTCAAATCAATAAATAAGAAAAATCCACTTAGCGGCTTGGAACACGACCGTCACTAGTAGCCTCGTCAGCAGACTCCGTCAGCAGATAAGTTCTTTGTATGCTTCCCATTTTGAATTTTCTGTTGGTAAAAATCATCAGTTGGTCCCACTGTATAGAATTTAAATATTGTCTCAGTCCATCGTAGTCACCTTTACGAAAGCAGTGACCCTTCCCTTTACCCCTAATGGTAGTTACCTCTTTGAGTAAATCCTACTTCAGCACACTGTGATCACTGCCACCTAGTGGTTCCTTTATCAGCAGATTCCTAATATATGAAGAATCACTACTGATAATCAAATCAAGAGTATTACTCCCTCTAGTTGTCTCCCGAACATGCTGATGTAGAAAACAATCATCCAATAAATCCACAAATGTTTTTCTAGTGGTGAGTGACCAGCCCCCAAATTCAAGTCAATATCTGGGAAATTAAAATCCCCCATTATCAGACTCTCTGATTTACCGGCCTACTCTATTTCCCTGTACAGTTTCTTATTATACTCATCAGAGTCATTAGGCCTCTAGCACACTCCTACTCTCAATTTTGATCTCCCAATGCTTATGTCACACCAAACTGTTTCGACACTGCACTGTCCAGCGATGTCGACTGGCTTCACTTCCTTGGATTTTATGTATTTCTTAACTAATAGCATAACCCCTCCTCCCTTCCTATCCTGTCTATCCTTTCTGTAGACATTGTATTCCCCAAATTCCAGTTCTGCATTCCTTATATCTGTGTGACACTACGTCTCTGAAATCCCAACAATGTCTGCCTTTGATGTTTTGAGCAATACCTCAAATTCATCAAATTTATTTACTAAACTCCTAGCATTGGTGTACACCCAAGTATACATGCACCTGTTCTTTTTCTTAGCTACCCTAATGCAACCCATGTGTTTACTTGTACCCCAATGATTCCCAGCAGTCTCTGAAATATCCTGCATCTTATTTTCCAGGCTGCTGCTCATTCCAGTAGAAGCCGTGCAAGAATCACTTTCACCTCTGCCAGTGGCTACTGTTAATCTATTAGTCCTTGTATCCCCCCAATCTAGCAGTTTTCCGACCCACCTAACACTGCCTCGATAGCATCAGCAAACATTCTTGCACCCTTTCTATTTAAGTGTATCCCATCCCTGTAGAAGCAGTCTCTCCTGTTAACAAGTACAGACCAGGCTGAAAAAAATTCTACCCCTTGAGCCTTGCACAGTCTTTCCAGGGCTGAATTGATCGATAGGGCTCTCATCATATACTCCCTCCTATCGTGTCTGGGCAGAATTGCAGACACTTTCAAATTCAACCCGAATTCACGGCTTTTTTTCAACAGTGACATGTACTTGTTAAGTAATTCCGCCAGTCTCCTGCTCTTAATATCATTAGTGCCAACGTTTACAACTATATCACCTTTTGTGCCCTTAAAAGATGATATCCGCTCTGCAACGTCATCAACCTTTGTCCCTGGCAGACATACCCTGGTCCTGTTCCACCTATCCTTTTTACAAAGCATGTTTCCCGTTTCCCTGACAATAGAGTCACTAACAACTACTAGTTCCTTTGGGACCAGCGCATTCTGTCTTGGGGCCTGCCGCTGTGTTGTGTGATGATCAAGTGCAAGCTCTGGCATTGGTGTGGGCAGCTGAGAGCTTGATGGGCCCGTCACTCTTAATCCTTTGAGGGCATCTACTCTGTCCTTCAAGCTCTCACATAGGCCCATAACAACGCTGAGTTGTCGCCTGATTTCCTTACACTCCTTACATCATGCACACACAAAGACATCCCCCATGGCAGTATCATGTCCCGTACCCAACTGCTCCACCAACATCAAGCAAGTAGTGCATTTTAAAAGGCTGTGATTCAGAGGGCAACTGCCCCCCTCAGTTCTCGCCTGAGCCACAGCACTCCCATTAGCTTGAGCCTTTTGCTTTGCTGCTGTGGTCTGAGTCATGATTTCCATTTAATTTCAATAAAATTTCGATTTCAGTACAAAATTAAAATCCTAAACTTGTATCCCAACACAGTTATAACGCTATATTTATGTTTCAGTATCGAGTGTTATCTACGAAATCCCTTTATATAACTTCCGTATCAAGTTAAGTATTAATTATTTATTTTTACTAATTATTTATGCCCATTTAGATTACGTATAAATAATTTACTAATTATTTATACGTAATCTAAATCGTTATATGTATAGTTAAAAGTACAATTTAATTGACAATGAAGTTCAACAAGATTAATTATCTGATTAATTGACAATATTATGCCCTATTCTATACTATATTAAGCTTATGCTATCTATTTCGAGATATTATGTATCGCGTAACAATGGCGGCTAATTACGAACGGTAAACATGTGGATTTGATACCCTTAATGATACTAAAATGTATAGCAATGTATAGTGTATACCAATTCTAGAAGTATAGTAAATAAATTTGATAAATTTGAAGTGTTGGTCAAGACATCAAAGGTGGATATTGTTGGGATAGCAGAGACGTGGTGTCACACAGATATAAGGAATGCAGAACTGGGATTTGGGGAGTACAATGTGTACAGAAAGGATAGAAAGGGAGGAGGTGTTATGCTGTTAATTAAGAAAAACATAAAATCAAAAGAAGTGCACCCAGTTGATATAGATGAACAGTGCACTGTTGAGTCAGTTTGGTGTGACATAAGCACTACGAAAGCAAAAATAAGAGTAGGAGTGTTATTGGCCTAATGACTTGAATGAGTACAATGAACAATTATACAGAGAAATAGAGTGGGCCAGTAAATCAGAATGTCTTATAATGGGGGATTTTAACTTCCCAGATATTGACTGGAACTTGTGGGTTGGTCACTCACACACTAGTCAGACTTTTGCGGATTTATTGGATGATTGTTTTCTGCAGCAGCATGTTCGAGAGGCAACCAGAGAGAGTAATACTCTTGATGTGGTATTCAGCAGTGATCACTCGTGTATAACAATTTGCAGATAAAGCAACCACTAGGTGACAGTGATCACAGTGTACTGATGTGGGATTTACTTAAAGATATAATTACCATCAGGGGTAAAGGAAAGGATTTTTGCTTCCGTAAAGGTGAGTATAGTGGTCTCAGAAAGTTTTTAAATTCTGTACAGTGGGATAAACTGACGATGTTACTAACAGTAAATTCTAAGTGGGAAGCATTCAAGGAATTAATCGTGGAAGCTACTAAAAGTTTCATACCTATTAAGAAATATTGTTCAAGGTTTAGGCCTAAATGGTTATTAAATGAACTAATGAGACTCGTAACTGAGAAGAAAAATGCATGGGATGCATATGAATTATCAAGCGACTCAGAAGCCTATGGCAGATATAAGCTAGTCTGTAATCAGGTCACAAAGGAGGTTAGGCAGGCGAAGGCAGATTATGAGAAATCCTTGGCAAAAGATGCTAAGAAAAACAGCAAGGATTTCTTTACTTATATAAACTCTAAAAGGAAGGGGATGAAGCTGATTGGTCCACTTGATATCGATGGATCGACTGTTGATGATCCTGCCCAGTTGGCAAACAAACTGAATGAGTATTTTGCATCTACATTCACACACGAGGAGTTATTAAGGTTTGGAAATGGCAGAAGGTTATCAAATTGTAGCAGGATACTTAATGATTTTGTAATAACTGAGAGCAAAGTGGAAAAGAAATTGTTGAATTTAAACATAAGAAAAGCAGCTGGAGTGGATGGGATCTATGCAGTTATATTAAAGGCGGCGGCAAAGCAACTAAGCAAGCCCTTGGCCATAATTATGAGAGCATCCTTGGACTCAGGGGAGGTTCCCACGGACTGGAGATGTGCAAATGTATCCCCAATTCACAAAGGGGGATCGAAGGGTGACACGAGTAATTACAGACCAGTTAGTTTAACTTCTGTTCCGGGTAAAATAATGGAGTTACTGGTTTAAGATGCATTGCAGGATCATCTAGACAAGACTGCAGCAATAATTCAGACACAGCATGGGTTTGTTAGGATATTATGATGTGGTTACAAAGGAACTGGATGAAAAAAATAATTTTGATATCATCTATTTGGATTTCAGGAAAGCTTTTGACCCTGTTGCGCATGGAAGACTATTGTACAAATTGGAGCAGAGTGGTATTAAGGGTAAGTTGCTACAATGGATAAAAGGATGGTTAAGTGGGAGAAGACAGAGGGTGGTAATCAATGGGTGCTGCTCTTCGTGGACTAATGTTATTAGTGGAGTCCCACAGGGTTCGGTGTTGGGTCCACTGTTGTTTTATATTTATCAATGATATTGATGAAGGTATATCAGGCTTAATGTCGAAGTTTGCAGATGATACAAAGGTTGGCAGGGTTGTTAATGACAGTAATGGCAGTGTGCTACTGCAGCAGGATCTAGATAATTTGGGAGATGGGCTAAGAAGTGGCAACTGAAGTTTAACCTTGACGAATGCAAAGTACTGCATAGGGGTAGAAGTAACCGCAGAGAAACATACCAACTGTGTGGTACTACACGTAAGGTGTTAGAAAATGAAAAAGACCTGGGAGTAATTGTGCAGGCAGATATGAAGTTTTCTGAGTAATGCAGACAGCCTGCCAGGGCAGGTCATGGGGTTTTGTCAATGATATATAGGAATTTTGCTAGCAGGGAAAAGGAGGCGATTATCCCTCTGTATAAGGCAATGGTGAGGCCACGCCTTGAGTACTGCGTACAGGTCTGGAGGCCTCATTTTAGTAAGGATGTAGATTTACTTGAGCATGTACAGAGAAGGTCAACAAGATTGGTGAGGGAAATGAAGGGATGCTCTTACCAAGAGAGGCTTAAATTCTGCAAATTGCAGTGGCTGGTGATCTGATTAAGGTATATAAGACCTTGAATGGGTTGAGCACGCTGTATTCTGATGGGATCCTTCCACTTGTTCAGATTACGACCCTAAGTGGGCATAAATTCAAATTAAGAAAAGACAGATGTAGAATAGATGTGCGGAAATTTGCCTTTAGCCAGCGGGTGATTAATTGCTGGAACAAGCTTCCATCTGTCGTGGAAGTTGATAGGTTGAATAAATTTAAGGAGGAACTGGACAGGCATTTGGAGGGAATGGTGTGTTTTTTTTTTTTTTTGGCTGATGCTGCATAAGCTCATACACATGCTTTCTTGCATCACATGCCACTACTACTACTACATGTCAGTGAAATTATTCTTGTAGGAATGGAATCCTTTATTTCACACTCAACTTTAAAATCTCGTACTTTATCTAAACCTTGGTTTTCCAATAATTGTGCTAAGGCTGTTCAAGAGAAGAATGTTGCATATCGTAATTGGCTTGTTTCCAATTCTTCAGTTTCATTTTCTGCCTACACCAAAGCTCGCAACAATTGTAAAGCGGTCATTAATCAGTCCAAACTAGATTTTGAATAGGCTAAGAGTAGAAAACTTGCTTCTTGCCCTAATGGTAGCCGAGCATTCTGACCTCTTGCCGAAGCTATTGGCCTCAACAACTTACCCATCTCTGTCAAAACCAGATGTTTCTGTTGTCACTTCATCCAAAAGGATAAAGTGGACCTGCTAGCATCGCATTTTACTTCCAACTCATGCATTAATGATCTTGGTAAAACACCTCCCACCAATCCCAACATGCTCCATTCATTGCCTCCTGTGATCTTCCGTCAAAAGGATGTTGACGAATTTTGACGGAAGTCAGAATGTTCAAGGATTTTGACGAATCTCGATTGGAAGAAATTTCCAGGTGGTAAACAAGTGGAGAAATACCTGATGGTATTTCTCCACTTGTTCTCAAAAGCTGTACTCCTGAAGTTAGTCCTGTTCTTTTCCGCATTTTTTCACTTTCTTATTCCGAAAGTGTTTTTTCTTCTGCTTGGAAATTTGCTCATATCCAAGCAGTTCCTAAAAAGGGGGACAAGTCCCTTCCATCCAATTATCGTTCTATTTCAGTTACTTCTACTCTTACTAAAGTAATGGAGAAATGAATTAACTGCCAACTCTTAAACTACCTAGAAACCTTCCATCTGATCAACGATCGCCAGTATGGATTCTGTCATCCACTTGTGATATTTTGGCTTATGTTACCCATATATGGACAAATTCAAAGGAAAAGTTTGGTGAAACATGTGCAGTTACTCTTGACATCTCAAAGGCTTTCGATCATGTTTGGCTTAAAGGTCTTCTAAACAAGCATCCATGTTATGGTTTGCCAACTGTTCATTGTAATTGTTATTGTAATTGGTTATCCAGTTTTCTCTCTGTTTGCTCACTGAGGGTGATGGTAGATAGCTCTTTGTCTCCTAACTTCTCCACTAATGCTTGTGTCCCCCCCAAGGTTCAGTTCTTTTCCCCACTCTTTTCCTTTTGTATATTAATGACCTTCTTCCATTGACTGGAAATCCTGTCCATAGTTTTGCTGATGATAGCACATTGCATTCCACTTTCCATTTTGAAAAACGCTGCCCTGCTCAATCAACTTCAACTTCTTATCTGCTACCAATTCCTTAAAAGCCGAGCTCCAGGTAATTCTCTAGTGGGGCAAAGACAAAGTAGTTGATTTCAATCTTTGCCTAGTTGGGGCAAAGACAACTTAGTTGATTTCAATCCTTCTAAAACTCAGTCTTGTGTTATATCTCGCAAAAAGGATTCTTCTGCTCCTATGCTTATCTTTGGTGACACTCCGATTTCTAGGCCAAATGATATATTTCTTTTGGGGATTACCCTGACTTCTAATCTCTCTTGGCACAAGCACATTACAAATATTGCTTCCTCTGCATCAAAAAAACTTGGTTTTCTCTTTCGCTCTCGGCATTACTTTTCTTCCAAACAGCTGTTCACTTTGCACAAATCGCAAATCTGCCCTACCGTGGAATATTATTCTCACATCTGGGGCAGTGCCTCCAAAACGTCTCTCCGGCTTCTTGATTCCATTCAGAAGAGGGCAGTTAGGTTAATTAATGACTCCCCCCTAACAGAGTGTCTGCACTCTCTGTCTCATAGACGTACTGTTTCTGCTGCATGCCTTTTCTACAGATACGCCGACCGGGCTAGCCGGGTGGGTAAAGTGCCTACCTAGCAACCCAAAGGTCGCGGGTTCGAATCCCACCTCATGCTTGGATCAAAGTACTGCAAAAACTTTGGGAGGTGCATTATGGCCACAGAAGCCGATGTGCCAACAACTACCAAACAAACAAAACATTCTACAGATACTTCCATGGGCACTGTTCTGAATTGGCTTCTATAATTCCCCCTCTCTCTTTCAAAACAGTCCGGACACGTGCCGCTACAAGTCAACATCCACTTACTGTCCAACTTGAAACTCACAGAACCAACTTTTCATCTTCCTCGTTTATCATTCAACTGCTGTTTTCTGGAGCAACCTTCCTTCATATGTATTTCCTGAAAATTACAGTCTACAGAAGTTCAAGTCTAATGTCAACAAATATCTTCTTTCGTCTTCTCAACCTCCAATCGAAGCACGGTACTAAGTACTATAGGTTCTAATACCTCTCGTGTTTGTGGTTTTCATAAAAAAAAAAAAAAAGGTTAATATAAAATGTGTATGTTTTCAATGACATTTAATTTAGAGGGCTGTGCGGACTGTAAAAATCTCCTGCTTTTCTGAAAAATCTGTTTTCCTCTTAATTTGTGCCTATTTTGGCTAAAAAATTTGTTTCCTTTTGCTTATAATTATTGATCTCCATCTGTTTGAAAGTTAAAAATTTGCAGCTCTGTTTATTTGCTCTAAGAGGAAATCATGTTCTCTTTCTCTCTCTCTGGTAAGTTGTGATCTTTATTATAATTGTATAATAAAAAGTCTCTACAACTGCAGGAACAAATAGTGAAAAGTTCTTTTGCTGCTTATCGTAGTAAGTGTCAGTTTATCTAACCTTTGTTGCTTTCATTTTCATTCTGTATGTTCACGATGTCGAATAATTTCCAAAATATATTTAGAATTGTAGGTAATTAAGCTTTCACCTTCTCTACATCTCTATTACTTGTGTGTGATATGTTTTTAATTCTTTTTCTCCTTTGTACTGAGATGAATTAAGAGGTAATTATTGCATTATACCTTAGCAGGTTGTTACAATAGCAGTTAAGTTCCTAAGGTGCACCAAATTAGGAAAAGTTATTTTTCTGTGAGTTTTCATTCCATTGCCATAAGTGATATAATAAACCAGAAATTTTATTCAAATCGTTTCTCTGTCATTTTAGCGCACGGTTTTGTGTCACTGCCTTAGTACACACAGCTTAGGGCCAAAACATTATATCATAAATATATAATTCACTGTCAAAGGAACATTTAAACCACAGGATTATTTTACAACTATGAATATAATAATCAGAATATAGTACAAGGGCATTTGAAAAGTTTGTGGCCTGAGTGTGAAGGTTATATTTGAGGAGCCTGGTAACATGTTCCCTTTGGAGTCAGTACATGTTTGCCACTAATTCTGCAGTGTGTTGATTCCAGCTGTAAAGGACATTTTTGCTTTGCAGCTGATGGTTGGGAAAATGGATGCCAGCCAGGTACTTTTTTCAAATTAGGAAATAGATGAAATTCTATGGTGCTGGATATGGTGAATGCTGGCCCTAGGTAAAAGTTTTTTTTGGGACCCTGTAAGAATGTTTGTTATGAACAGGGCCTGTCTTTTGGAGTATTTGGTCCCTAGGCAAAATATTTTCCAGGGACCCTATGCCCTACTTTAATAGTGAAAAAATAGGGTATAATTTCCCTTGGAGAATTAGGATTACACAATCAATATAAAAATGCAAAGCAAATAAATTTGTATATTTCTAAGGAAATATATACAAATCTGAACAAATTGGCGTCATGTGCACTTTGGCTAGTAGCTACATTACAATTTGAAAGTATATTTCATTTGCAAATTTTGTAAGGAACATAGGCACTCATGCTCATTGTTACATTACTGGATATCGCCTATTTTGGCTATGTCCATTGCCATTTATGGACCCCCTCAAAGTAACGGGCCCTAGGCACATGCCTAGTTTGCCTAGGCCTAAGATAGGCAGTGCCTGTAAGGAGGAGCTTTGTCTTGATGGAACAAAACTCTTTGTTGATTTTTCCTTGGCATTTGTCTTTCATGTTCCACATAAATGCCTCACAAGGTCTGTGTAACATGCCCCCCATGTCTATCTGCCCTTTATTGAAAATTTTATGCCATTATGTTGCCAGCAGAAGGATTCAACTTGGCTTTCTTTTGAAGGCAAGAAGAGGTGTGTTTGTTTCCACTGTTTGGACTGGTCCTTGGCTGAAAGTAATGGACCCATTTCTCCTCCACGGTCACATACCTTGCAAGGAAATTTGCTGGACCTGCTTGAAAACAATACAAATGTTCACTCAATCTGACAACTCCTGTGCATTTTTGATCTGCTGTCAAAAACTTTGGGACCCATTGTGCTAACATCATTTTCATAGAAAGACCCTCTGTTGTTATAAATAAATTAATAAATTTTCTGCTTATACTCTGGACGACTAAATGGTCAGAGGAGTTCACAAGATAGACAGAATAAAAGAAACAGCACCATATTCAGCAGTCATTATGTAGTACACACGTTCAGATAAGATACCCAGGATCCTGGCAATTTATTAGTCTGTCACTTTTTGATCACTTATTACCAGATCAGTGATCAATGAGTGACTGCATGCAGTCAACAACTTCTGGAATGATGGATGTTGCAGTTCTTCTATAGTGTGGGTCATCATCCAGGCTCTTCCACCCTCATTTAAATTCTGCTGCCCACTTCTTAACCATGGTACAGGAAGGGGTATCCTCCAATGTTATAACCATATCCTCATGAAAAAAGAGATTATGCCTTTGCCATTAGTCGCTTTTTTACCAAATATTAGATAACTGAGTGGTGACTTATTTTGCTCATCTTTCCTCATTCACACGAATTTGTTGAACTAAGGATCAGAAATTAAGAAAAAAGGACGGAAACTGCATGAAACTTGGTGTATTACTTTGAAAGTGTTATTCATTAATTGCAGAAATTTTTAACATTACTACTGCCCTTTCATATTCAGGCCAAACTTTTCAAGTACCCCCTTGTAATCAACCACTTAACATTGAATGAAATATAGGATATAACTGCAGTAAAGAGCATTGGGGCATAGCATATATGGTCAAACTTGATTATAATGAGCATTAAGGGACAGACAAAATTTCCTTGTTATAATCGTTACTCAATATATCAGTGATAGCGGAGATTGGGAAACCTCTGGGGCCGTTAAACAATGAACACTTTATATCAGTGGTGAGTTAAATCAACCTCCTATTTTTAAAATTCTCAGTAACCATAAAAAGATAGATTCAAAATACAAAAGAAATATTAGAGATAAAAAAAAAATATAGCATTAGCATTAGTAGAGGCATACGATGCAAGAAAGCAAACTTATGCAGCATCAGCCAAAAAAACCTCTCCCATTTCACCCCTCCATTCGTTCCAAATGCCTGTCCTGCTCAGCCTTAAATTTATTTATGCTATCAACTTCCACAACAAAAGATGGAAGTCTGTTCCACCAATCAACCACCCACTGGCTAAAGGAAAATTTATGAACATCTATTCTACAACTGTCTTTCCTCAATTTGAATCTGTGCCCCCTCAAGTTCTTAATCTGAGCAAGAGGAAGAATCCCATCAGCATTCAGCTTGCTCATCCCATTCAAGGCCTTATATACCTCAATCAGATCAGATCACTTCAATCAGATTTATTCTCCAGGTTCTGCAGTTTGCAGAACTTAAGCCTTTCTTGTAAGAGCACCCCTTAGTTTCCCTCACCAGTCTTGTTGCCCTTCTTTGTACTCGTTCTAGCAACGCTACATGCTTCCTAAAATGAGGCCTCCAGACCTGTACACAGTACTCTAGGTGTGGCCTGACCATTGCCTTTTATAACGGGATAATCACCTCCCTGTCCCTGCTAGAAAAATTCCTATACATCATTGACAAGACTCCATGACCTGCCCTGGCAGTCTGTCTGCACTGCTCAGCGAACTTCATATTTGACTGTACAATTAACCCC
This sequence comes from Mastigoproctus giganteus, assembly GCF_048544385.1. Taxonomy (NCBI): domain Eukaryota; kingdom Metazoa; phylum Arthropoda; class Arachnida; order Uropygi; family Thelyphonidae; genus Mastigoproctus; species Mastigoproctus giganteus. The sequence continues at coordinate 114,850,804 of NC_143582.1, read as the reverse complement.
AGGTCTTTTTCACTTTCCACTTCTCTGAGTATAGTACTACACAGTTGGTATGTTTCTTTTGGGTTATTGCTACCCATATGCAGTACTTTGCATTTGTCAATGTTAAACTTTAGTTGCCACTTCTCAGCCTATTTGCCGAACTTTAGATCCAGTTGGAGTAGCATTCTGTCTTTACTGTCATTAACAACCCTGCCAACCTATGTATTCTTCTGCAAACTTGGACATTAAACTCGATATACCTTCATTAATATCATTGATAAATATACAAAACAACAATGGGCCCAACCCAGGGAAACTCCACTAATAGAATTTGACTACGAAGAGCCATGTCCATTGATTACCATTCTCTGTCGTCTCCCACTCAACCATCCCTTTATCCATTGTAGCAACTTACCCTTAATACCATTCTTCTCAAATTTATACAGCAGTCTTCCCTGTGCAACAGTATCAAAAACTTTCCTGAAATTCAAGTATATGATATCAAAATTATTTTTGGCATTCAGTTCCTTTGTGACTACATCATAGTATCCAATCAGATTGGTCAGACAAGACCTTCCTTTAACAAACCTGTGCTTAACTGTTACTGCAGTCTTGTCTAATTGATCCTGCAATGCTTCTTTAACCAGTGATCCTATTATTTTCCCTGGAACACAAGGAAAACTTATAGGTCTAAAGTTAGTTACTTGTCAACTTTTGAACCCCCTTTGTGAATTGGTGATACATTTGCATACCTCCAGTCCATGTGGACCTCCCCTGTGTCCAAGAAAGCTCTCATAATTATGGATAAGGGTTTGCTTACTTCTCTTGCTGCCTCCTTTAATATAACTGGATAGATCCCATCCACCCCAGGTGCCTTCCTTATTTTTAACTTCATCAATTTCTCCTCCACTTTGCTCTCAGTTATTGCAAAATTGCTTAGCTCCCTGTTAAAGTTTGATAAACTTCTGGCACTCCCGTCATTGAATAACTCCTCGTGTGAATGTAGATGCAAAATACTCATTCAGTTTATCAGCTACCTGAGCATGATCATCAGTAGTCAACCGATCTGTGTTAAGTGGTCCAATCTGATTCATCCCTTTCCTTCTAGAGTTTACATAAGTAAAGAACTCTTTGCTGTTTCTCTTTGCATTCTTTGCCAAAGATTTCTCGTAATCTGCTTTCACCTGCCTATCCTCCTTTGTGTCTTGATTACAGACTAGCTTATATCTGCCCTAGGCTTCTGTGTCACCTGATACTTTACATGCATCCCATACATTTTTCTTCTCTGCCATGAGCCTCATTAATTCATATGACTTCCATTTAGGCCTAAATCTTGAACAGTATTTCTTAGATTGGAATGAAAACCTTAGTAGCCTCCAAAATTAATTCCCTGAAGGCTTCCCATTTAGAATTCAACATTGGTAACATCATCAGTTGATCCCACTGTGCAGAATTTAAAAACTGTCTGAGACCCCTGTAGTCACCTTTACGAAAGCAAAAACCCTTGCATTTAGCCTTGATGGTTTTTAAATCTTTAAGTAATTCCCACATCAGTACATTGTGATCACTGTCACCCAGTGGTTCCTTTTTCTGCAAATTCTTAATGCATGAATAATCACTGCTGATTATCAGATCAAGAGTAATACTCCCTCTGGTTGCCTCTTGAACATGTTGCTGTAGAAAACAGTCATCCAATAAATCCAAAAAAGTCTTGCTAGTGTGCAAGTGACCAACCCACAAATTCCAGTCAATATCTGGAAAGTTAAAATCCACCATTATAAGATATTCTGATTTACTGGCCCACTCCAATTCTCTGCACAATTGTTCCTTATATGCATCAGATTCATTAGGCCTATAACACATACCTACTCTCATTTTTCCTTTCCCAGAGCTTATGTCACACCAAACAGACTCAACGTTGCCCTGTCCACCAACATCAATTAGATGCTCTTCCTCAGATTTTGTGTGTTTCTTAACTAACAGCATAACCCCTCCCCTCTTCCTGTCCTGTCCTGTCTATCCTTTCTGTACACATTGTACTCCCCAAATTCCAATTCTGCACTGCTTGTCTGTGTGACACCATGTCTCTGATATCCCAACAGTATCTGCCTTTGATGACTAGCACTTCAAGCTCATCAAATTTATTAACTGTACTCCTAGGATTGGAGTACATGCAAGTATACATGCACCTATTTCTGCTTTTAGTCACCCAACACAGCCCATGTAGTCCTGGAAATCTCCATTGCCTTGCTTAAATTTTCCAACCCACGTAATACTGCTTCAATAGCATCAGCAAATATTCTTGCACCCTTTTATTTAAGTGTACCCCCATCCCTGTAGAAGCAGCCTTTTCTGTCAACAAGCACAGACCAGGCTGAAAAAAATTCTACCCCTTGAGCCTTGCACAATCTCTCCAGAGCGAATTGATCGACAAAGCTCTGATACTCCCTCCTGTCGTGTCTGGGCAGAATTGCAGACACTTTCACATTCAACCCTAACTCCCAACTTTTTTTGAACATTGACCTGTACTACTTGGGTAAATCTGCAGATCTTTTACTCTTAATGTCATTAGTTCCAATGTGTACAACGATATTACCTTTTGTGCCCTTAAAAGGTATCTACTCTACAACATCATCAACTTTTGCCCCTGGCAAACATACACTGGTTTTGTTCCACCCTGGCAGACATACCCTGGTGTGTTCCACCTATTCTTCTTTTATAGTATATTCCCCATCACCTTGACAATAGTCAACAACAATAACTAGTTGTTGGGACCAGTGCATTCTGTCTTGGAGATTGTTTCTGTGTTGCCTGATGCACAGGAATGAGTTCTGCCATTGAGAGCTTGATGGGCTCCCTCATTAATTTCTTTGACGGCATTTACCCTACATCTCAAGCCCTCATAGATGCACATCAGAATGCTGAGTTGGTGCCTAATTTCTTGACATTCTAGACATCTAGCGCGTGCGTACACACACACACACACACACACACACACACACACACACACACAGAGGCATCCTCCTTGGCTAGATCATGTCCTGTTTTAGAAAGGTCGGCAAACATTTCATATTTTGCACATTTTTTTGAGACTGATGCATTGGAGAATCGAACCCTTCGTTTCTCCCCTCACTAGTCTGTGATCTTTGCTTTGCAGCTGTAGTCTCGGTTGTGATTTCTGTCTAAATACAATTTAATTAACAATTAAATTTAATATCAGATAATAAGAAGTTAGCTTATAATACAGTCCATTCCATTAAATTTAATAGCAGATAATAAGAAGTTAGCTTATTATAATACATTTATTTGGGACACGTCGGACTAGTGCATTTTGGCCTGATTAAGCGGCTGCCCCAGTTATCCGAATTTTCACGTAAATAGTTAAAAATATAATATACCCCGCCCTTTACAATTGGTTCACTGTACAATCAAATCACGTTACGACAAACTCAACATAGTAAAGTACCATTCACTATACGATGTGCAGTGAGTGCCCATCATTGTGATTACATTTGTGAATTGAATTTTAATTCTATTAAACAGCAATAATAGGAGGAATATTATCCACAGGCTATAAAAGCAAAGATATATTAAGCACAAATTTACCCTTTATTACCTCACCAATTAAAAAATTAAATGATACGTGAAAATCGGAAGAATATACGTGATAATCAGAATAATTAATATGTACATACGAACTAGTTGACATTTCTGTTCACTGACATTTGTGGGTGGGGGGTTAAAATTTAAAACAGTGAAAAGATAAGCAATCAATAACAGAACACGACACACACAAATTGCAAGTAACACAATACGCGCAAGTGAGAACGGAGTAACGAGTTACAAAGCTTTAAAAATAGGAATGAAGAGAAGATCTGAAAATTAATTTTTTTATATGATTGAAGATTTAATGGAAGTGTAAACACATTTCACCATAATAACCCACAGAATTCCAGCTGTCGGTATTATCGCAAATTCAGTAAGATCGAGTTTACTGTCCATTTATGATAGATTTCACAGAAAAGCAGAAAAGCCCAATAAACAGGTGACTGCTAATTGTTTTCATTGTTTTATGGTTGTGACCTCCAGAATTTCGACCTAACCACGTGATACCGTCGAAGACAATCGTAGGGTAAACTCCAGTGCTGCGCTCTCCTGCCCCGATTAAACGGCATGCTGTCCAAATTAAGCGAAGTAAACCCTGTCTATTTTCTTGATTGGTTTGTTTTTTTAAGATTTGCCCCAAATAAATGGCTGCCCCGATTAACCTGTGGCCGGATTAACCGGAATCCACTGTACTATAATAAGCTAACAGATTCCTAATACAATGTTTCATATTACACTATCTGTTCGGGATTTATATACGTTACGCTATTTCTTATCGACTACAATGTGGCGGCTAATTCAACAATATTGGCTCCAACAGTAGGAGTCGTAACTTCCAAAAATCTCTAGTTAAATTCAAAATAAGAAGCTAGTGAAGGCTACTAAACCTATTTAATATCTGTGTAAAACAATGTAGTATGCTAATTAATGAAGAATACAGTAAAAATTAAAAATATTTACCCTTTACAGCAGCCAAAAATCCACCGACTGTTCTCTTCTGCGACCAGAGCGCCCTCTGTAAGGATATAAGTATATATTTACATATTATTTGTATTAATTTGCTTGTACAATACACTTATTAAACACAATCAAATTAATAGCATAGCTTAATTTGCGGTACTCACCTTTTTATATAATCTGCAATTGACGTGTTGAGATAGGATAAAATGGTAGTTGAGTTTAAAAATTGGAATTACAGTAAACCCCCGCTATTCGCGGGGGTTACGTTCCTGAGAAATGCCGCGAATACCGAAAACGCGAATACTGAGTTATGGCTCCCATAGTAATAAAGGGGTTCCGTTCCAAAGTATGAAATATATAAGAAAAACTAGTCTAAAATTTTGTCTATGTATTATATGTACCTTCATAATATGACTATATACATAGACAGTACATAGTGAAATGCAAGCATATGGCATCGAAATGAAAATAAGAAACAATTTAATATTAAATGTAATATTTATTAGAAATTTCAAACAAATCTTTCAAACCAGCGTCTTTGCTAGCTAAAAAACCTATCCCGCCAGTGCTATAACCAGTTTCGCTAAAGCGTTGATAAGGAGTTTTCCGTTTTCACGAATGATGAGCGAATTTAACGGAATTTTATTTTGAGTTCGGTCTTCTATCCACAGATTTAAAGCCTTTTCCATTTTTTCTAATTTAACATCACAAGTTACAGAGCAAATTTTTGAAGCAATTAGCGCGTTTTCACGGACACTACGGCGGATTTTTTCTTCCGATTTCTTGATTGATCGTACCGTTGACTCATTGATTTTATAATGTTTTGCCACTGAGGAGACACTTTCACCATTAGAAATTTTATCTAATAACTCAATTTTATTCGCTAATGTCATCACCTTATTTGATATTTTCACATTTCTCTTGTTATTCGTAGCCATATTTTTGTACGGGTTAGAAAGAACTTGTCCACAATAAAGTCACTTTCTTCCGTTAACACACTCGAAAAAGTCTGTTTTACACTGCAAAACGGTAGATTTATCATTTTTGTAAGCATATCAATTTATAAATTGATAAATTTATTCAATTTATAAGCATATAAATTAAAAGCAAACGACGAAACCTTCCATAACAAGCGCATAACACATATTGAACAAGGATTAGCGAGAAACATTCACGCTCGCGATTTTGTCGCCCCTCTCCCCTCACCCACTGAGCGCTGTTTTGACCGGGAAAGATAATTTTAGCCACGCCCATGTTTTTTTTATGGCGGAAAATATTCACGGCGCTTTAAAATTCACATTTTTTAGGTTTCATTTTATAGTAAATCGGCGATCGCGAATATGCGAAACCGCGAATACAGATACCGCGAATAGCGGGGGTTTACTGTAATATGGATACGTTTAAATTTTGGAAACGGAGTTTAAAATATTCCCAAGGAAATAAAAGTGCACGTCTTCATCCTTGGTTGTCATGAATTAAAAGTTGAAATGATAAAGCTAGGAAAGTTAAACTGAGGAGGCCAAGAGCCATAACGAATTGGCTTTCGTTGTTAACATGTTCAGTTGGCGATAGTGGGAGGGAGTGAATGCATGTATTTAAAAGACTCTATGTTCCCGTTATGCTCTTTGATACATGTGGTAATCTCAGGTGCATGAGATTCCAAGCCAGTGAGAGGGTATAGGGTAGTTTGGCATTTAATACATTCAATTTAGAATGATGACGAAACCACTCTATGATAAGGGCTTCGTACTGAAAAATTTTAAAACTAGATTTTAATTTAATGATAGGGATGGCTCAATCAACTAATGGGGTGTGGTTGTGGGCTTGTATATGTAATGTGAGTTCTGTATTTGATTGTTCTGTTCTAAAGCTATTGTAGTGGTAATATGCGCGTGTGTTTGATGTTTTTGCAAATTTAGAGGTTGTACTACCAATGTAGCATGCATTACAGTTTTGTTGACATTTAATTAGATAAACTATATTGTTCATATCGCTGATTTGATATTTATGTGTGTCTTTATATGAATTAAACATTGATCCCTGTTTATTATATGTTGAAAATATGAGAGTGATGTCTGTACTGGTAAATAATCGACAGAACTGTCTAGCAAAATCACTGTGGTAAGGAATAACAACGTGTGTTATTGCGTGTAATGTGTTTGGATGGTTTGTTGATATTATTTTGGACGGTGATGATAATTTGTTGGATTAACTGAAGAGGATATTTTCTGGATATGAATTTTTTTGTAAGGTATTGGAGTTCTTTGGATAGGTCTTCTTGTGTAGAACTATATTTGATGGCATTATAAATTTGATTATAGAGGACAGCTTTTTTTGTACTAAGTGGATGGTGCAACTCGAAATGTAAATATTTTCCGGTATGGGTATTTTTTCTGTAAATTCTAGTTCCGAGTTTAGTAACTGTTTTATATATGGTGATATTAAGAAAATTAATCTGTCAGTTTTCTTCTATTTTGAGGGTAAATTTTAATCTGTCGTGCATTGAATTAAATTTAATAAAAAGATTATCAATTATGGTTTTGTCTCCTATGATAAGGATGTCATCTGCGTATCGGGTATATAATTTAACCTCTGGAGGGAGAGATTGTAAAACTTGATTTTCTATGGAGGCTAGGTATATTTCGGATGGGGGCAGGCTGAGATTCCCAATCCCATAGGTAAACCATATATTTGTTGGTATATCTGATTGTGGAACTGGAAATATTTAGCATCTAATAAAAATGATGTAAGTTCTAATATACTATTGATTGAGAGAGAGGTGTGGTTGGTTAAGGTACTATCATCCATTAGGAAATTACGTAAAGCTTGTAGTGTAGATGGCAGGTGTACATTAGTGTATAAAGAAACTACATCAAAAGGTGCTAAAATGTCTTTATTGGAGATTGTAATAGGACTTATTTTTTCAAAAGCTTGGGTGGTGTTATTAATTTTATATTTCAAAAATCTTGTAATGGAGGAAATGATCTTAACAAAAAAGGAGGATAAATTGGCAGAAGCTGATTTATTGAAGGAGATTATTGGTCTTAGTGGGTGGTTGGGTTTGTGTAGTTTGGTAATACCAAACACGTGGGGTATGATATTATTTCGTATTCCGATTTGTTGTAAAGTGTGTAAGGCGATTTCTTTATTTGTCCTTAATTTTCTAAGATAATGTCGAGTTTATTTTTGTGTTTGGATATGTTGTACATATTATCGGGTTTGTATGTATCCTGGTCAGATAGGATTTGTTTCATTTTGTCGATATATATATATATTTTTATTAAGAATCACTATGGTATCACCTTTATTGGCTTTTTTCTGTGTAATAACATGCGGATTATTTCGTATTTTCTGTATGTCTTTTAGCTGTTGTTTATTTATATTAGATTGGGATTGGAGTTTTGAATTAAGGATGGAATTGGCCTGATGTATTATACGCCATTTGTCTGGGTGGTTGTCCAGTTTGGTCTGAAGTTCTATGATGCATTCTTTGGAGGGGTATTGGTTATCTTTTATAGAAAAATTAAATCCGTATTCAAGGCTAGTGAGTTCAGTAGTGGTAAAGGGTTGTGAGGAAATGTTTACTGTAGAAGTTTTTGAAGGGGTGTGAGTTTTTTGTGTAAGAATGTTCCATTTTTTGATGTGTAAGAATGTTCCATTTTTTGATGTCTTTGTTCGATATCTTTTACAGCGGCTTTTATACTTATTTCATTATATGTAGTGAATTCTGTCCAGATTGGGTGTCATATTTCTTTTTAGACTAAATCTTACATGATGTATTTGAGATAGTAGTTGATGTTTTTTATTGTATCTTTTTTGCAGTTCTTTCCTTACAATGTTAATACAGGTTTGGTGAATAATGTATGGATATTTTTTACAGGTATTTTTGGGGAATATACGGGCGAATTTTGGGATTATATTGTAGGTAAGGCATTTATGTAGAAAGGAAATACGGACTTTATTGGTAAAGTATTTTACGAGAATTTTTGAGAGTTGTGTCTCTCTATTTGACAAGTTCAAAGGCATCAGGGATCAAGGGTTGATAGGTGGTGCAGATAAGGTGCGTTTAGTTCGTTAAGGATTTTCGTATTTTGACAATTAGATAAATTGTGGAATTCTTAAAGTACCGATTTAAATTGACTCAAATTAATAGCATAGCTTAATTTGCGGTACTCACCTTTTTATATAATCTGCAATTGACGTGTTGAGATAGGATAAAATGGTAGTTGAGTTTAAAAATTGGAATTAATATGGATACGTTTAAATTTTGGAAACAGAGTTTAAAAAATATGCTCAAGGAAATAGAAGTGCACGTCTTCATCCTTGTCATGAATTAAAAGTTGAAATGATAAAGCTAGGAAAGTTAAACTGAGGAGGCCGAGAGCCATACAGTTCATCTGACAACCATTTATGCCTATACCTCTTCAAGGTATAGACATAAATAGTTGTCAGATGAACTGATAAAACTTGGGGTAGAGAAGAAAAGTGCATGGGATGTATATAAATTATTGGACATCACAGAAGCCTATGGTAGATATAAACTAGTCTGTAATCAAGTCACAAAAGAAGGCAAGCAAAGGCAAATTATGAGAAATCTTTTGCAAATGATGCAAAGAAAAGCAGCAAAGACTTCTTTACTTATGAAACATTAGAAGGAAAGGGTTAAATGACATAGGACCAGTTGATATCAATTGTTTAATTGATGATGAAACTGTTCAGGTTGCTGACAAACTGAATGAGCATTTTGCATCTACATTTACATATGAGGAATTCTTTTTTAAAGGGGATGCTAGAATTTTATCAAGTTCTAACTTGAAGCTAAATGATTTTCTGATAACTGAGGAAAGTGGAAGAGAAATTGTTGAAGTTGAACATAAGAAAGGAACCTGGGAATGATGGGATCTATCCAGATATATTAAGGGAGGCAGCCAAGGAAATAAGCAACCCCTTAGCCCTGATTATGAGAGCATCATTGGATTCAGGGGAGATCACCATGGACTGGAGATGTGCAAATATATCCCTAATTCATAAATGGTATCAAAGAGTGACACCGGTAATTACAGACCTGTTAGTTTAATGTCTGTTCCTGGGAATATAATGGAGTCACTGGTAAAAGAAATAATGTAGGATCATCTAGACAAGGCTGCAATTATACTTCAATGCATAATGGGTTTGTTAAAGGAAAATCTTGTTTGACCAATTTGATTGGTTACCATGATGTTGTTACAAAAGAATTGGATGCAAAAAATAATTTTGATATCATAACCTTAGATTTCAGGAAAGCTTTTGATACTTTTGCAATTAAAAGACTACTTTACAAATTGTAGCAGTGTGGCATTAAGGGAAATGCTGCTATGAATGAAGGGATGGTTAATTGGAAGAAAACAGAGAGTAGTTATCAATGGGAACTGCTCTTCGTGCACTGTTATCGGTTGGGTTCCCCATGGTTCAGTGCTGGGTCCATTGTTGTTTTCAGTTGTTTATGAAGGCATATCAAGCTTAATGATACAAAGTTTGGCAGGGTGGTTAAAGACAGTAGCGACAGTATGTTACTGCAACAGGATCTAGAAAAGTTTGGCAGATGGGCTGAGAAATGGCAATTGTAGTTTAACCTTGATAAATGCAAAGTACTGCAAATGGGTAGTAATGACTTCAGAGTAATGTACCAACTGTGTGGTACTACACTCAGGGTAGTGGAAAATGAAAAAGACCTGTGGATAATTGCGCAGTCAGATATGAGGTTCTCTGAACCATGCAGACAGGATGCCAGGATAGGTCATGGGGTTCTCTCAGTGATATACAGGAATTTTGCTAGCTGGAATAAGGGGTGATTGTCTCATTGTTATAATGTAATGGTCAGGCCACATCTTGAATCCTGCTTACTGGTCTGGAGGCCTCATTTAGTAAAGAAGTAGAGCTGCTGAAATGAGTACAGAGAAGTACAATGAGATTGAGCGGAACAACAGGGTGCTTTTACCAAGAAAGGCTTCAGTTCTGCAAATTGCAGTGTCTGGAGATTAGGCACTTGTGAGGTGATCTGATTGAGGTGGTTAAAACTTTGAAACTTTCTCATCAGCAAGCTCAGTGCTGATGAGATTCTTCCTCTTGCTCAGACAATAAAACGTGAGGGATCACAAATTCAAATCGAGGAAGGATAGTTGCAGAAAAGGTGTGCAGAAGTTTGTCTTAGCCAGTGGGTGGTTGATTGCTAGAACAAACTTCCATCTATTGTTGTGGAAGTTAATAGTTTAAATAAATTCAGGGAAGAACTAGAGAAACTAATGGAGTGAATGAATAGGTGAAATGGTAGGCGTCTTTTTTTTTTTTTCCCCTTGGCTGATGTATAAGTTTGCTTCCTTGCATCATTTGCCACTGCTAATGCTCTATAGTTCAGATATTTGTTTAAATAAATGTAACAAAAATTGCAGCATAAAATTTATAAACTTTACAGAAGTATTACTAGAACAGAAAGATTACAACATTTTTATTACACAACCGTTCCAGCTCCAGTCCAGTTTGGTATGTATTTGTCTGTTTAAAACCGTCTTGCTCTGGTTGTGGAATGATGATAATAAAACGAATACAAAGTATTGAATGATTATAAAGTTAGGTTACAGTATTCTGTTCAGTTTTCCTTCCCTATTTATCATGTAAGGTTATATAAAATTTTAAAATGTTTTTCCTTTTGTACCATTGTTACTCTTTTAATTGAATACACGTTTTTTTTTTTTTTTCCTTCAGGGTATCATGTTAGAGTTTTGTGTGATGTACCCGATGATATCAGAATCCTCAAAAATTGCATTAGCATTCTTTTTCTATTTCAAAGAAATTCTATTAATGAAGACAAGTTTATTGAAGATATTAGAAATTGGCTTAACAAGCTGGTAATGTATTTAATTTTTGTTTAGATGAGTGAATTTGAAAAGATTATATGTAAAACAATTTTTTAAATAAACTATAGGAATACAAGAAAGCATAAAATTTTCAATATCTTATGTGAGACACTATCACCATGTCTTCACATGGATAGAAATCATCACTGTGATAGTATAAATAAGGAGTGGCCAACTTAATTTGTGATGCAATCTACTTTTTTCCTTCAAAATGTGCTGTGATCTATCATCTCAAAAATTTCATTGCACAAGGTGCACAAATCGAGGGATGACTGTATATTTAAAATTCGTCGGGATCGACCGAAATTAAATCCGCGATCGACTGGTACATCGCAATCGACTCGTTGACCACCCCTGGTATAAATCAGTTCTCTGGACTGTTAGCTTTTCACTCGCCATTCACTGTTTCCCATCCATATTATCCTTGTTCTTGTTAAGTATTTCGCTTAGGCAGCCTCTTTCCTGTAATCTATGCTTGACACCATTAATGTACAGTTCTTTGTTTCTATGCCTGTAACAATTCATTTTTTTCTTGTATATCATTTAGATAATCTCCCTCTTCCATTCCTTTCTATGCTCATAATATTTCAAGTTTGTGTCACTTAATTCTCAGTGGATGTTAGTTACCCCAAGATTTTTTTTTCTCATTTCCCTCATTTCCTCATTTGTAATCATTCCATTACTTCCATCTGATAGCTCCATTTATTTATTTATTTTTTAATTTTAATTTCATATTTTACACTTTTATAAATTCCTTCATTTTTAATTTTAGCTTAGCTTCACAGGTGAAAACAGTCTTAAACTGTGTTTTATATAATTAATTTTGTTAATTTCTGTTTGGCTCTAAACTTATTTGTTTAACTTGCTTTCCACTTACTTATTCCATTCTTTATTTCATGAAATCTTTCATACTTGGCCCTGGGTGCTAAGCAATAGTGACAAGTTATTTTCTCTCTATGAATATAGAGTGCTCTTAAAAGTGATATAGTTTTGTTTCTTTTCTAGTGCAAATTTCTTTTTTCTTTATGTCAAGTGGTTCTGTGCTTACAAGCTTTAAAGCAAGAACTGAGAAAGGATGCCCACCTTTCTTTTCTTAGTCTGTGTATTTATTACTAACTTCAATAACCACTTGGTCACTGGTGGCGCTTCTACTGCCTCCACATGGTGGGGCCAGTAACTTGGCTGGAAAATCAACCCTCAGGGCTAAAAGTAGCAGAAATGCACACCAATTAATTGCCACATTTAGAGCCCAAGAGCACTTAACAAAGTGACAGTCGTGAAACTAATTATGACTCTCAATCTCTTGAAAATAATGGAAAAAGACACTTACATGCAGGAATTACTATTCCTGCTTGCCTTGTAATATGTTCTTTGTCAACACAATCTGTGTGCAAGCTTTCCCCTTTCATGTCTTGAAAATGCTGCAGATTCACTGAAAATGGTGAAACGTCTCCAATCAGGAGATTTACTAATGGAGACCGCTCATTCACAACACTGGAACTATTATTATGGCTCATATTGTTGAGTGGAATTTCAATTCAAGTCACTCCACATACCACACTCAATTCTTACAAGAAGTGATAACCAAATTGGATTTATTAAATGTTTCTGAAGTTTAAATAGTTCAAGAACTTAAAGATCAAAAAGTCAATTAAGTAAAAAGAATCATGATCTGAAAAGACATTAGTTTAGTCTGTACTTGGAGCATAATCTTAACCTTCAGTTCACCAAACCTTCCAACTTCAGTCAGTTGTTGTTGTTAGTTGGTTTTTAGGAGCATTAGCAATAAGGCCATATTGCTTGTCTGGCATATCTGAGAGAATATCTGTGACAACCTCAAGGACCATTGGTAACTGACTTTATTCTCAAGCTTGTATTTTACTATTTTTTTTCTAAGATTTCCATGTGTTGGAATATGGTTTTTTTTTTTTTTTTTTTTTAGGAGCATTAGCAACTAAGGCCATATTGCTCCGGGGACATGCGGTGGTCATTCCCTGACCTTTCCACATACTCCGTATTTGGTGGTCATGGGCTCGAACCCGGTCTAATCAAGAAGCGTGTGCTACGCACTGCTCTCCTGCCCACCTGGCTATGGAGGTGTTGCAACTTCAGTCAGAGTAGGTTTCTTAAACTGCCACTTTCAACCAGATATTCTGAACCCCCAAGATGTTTTAAATGCTGGAAATTTGGTCATTTCCAGACACCATGCCATGGAGATGCAACATGTCCAAACTTTGTGTTGTAAAACTCATATATAAACAGAATGCAGTGCACCAATTCTGTAGTGTCCTAATTGCAAAGGCAACCATCCATCATACCCCAAAGATTGTGAACTCTGGAAGTTGGAATAAAAGATATAAAATTGAAAATAAAGTTTCTAAATTTTATATTACACTTATGCTTTTGCTACTTACAGCCACCAATCAGTAGCATATCAGTGCTCATCCCTCCAGATACATCAATCTCAGACTGGGCTGAATCACACCGCCTGGTCCAGCATCAACCTTAACCAAACGTAGTAGACCAAAGTAATAATACACCACTCACAAATCCATCCCACAGACTTCTCATTGTTAAGTAGTAGAAAATTTGCAAAAATAAGATCCTGTTGAGGTGAAAAAATCACATCCATCAAGCATGGATAGAGATAATATGACCATCCAAGAAGGTCTGTTTGAAATAGGTACAGATGATGATACATACAGGTGGAAGAAAGAAATGGCTCAGAGTGCCCTACTTTTCCCAGAAAATAAAATTCTAAACTTGACTGATATAAACAACCCACTTACAAAACCAAATAATAGAACATATATAATGGAATTGTAGAGATTTTAACAGCAGTATTGATGATATCTATGAATTAATTCACTGTTACAATCCTGTTGCCATGTGCTTACAAGAAACAAATTTAACAACACAAATCTATGCTTCAGACTAAAATTATTGCTTCAGACAAGAGAGATCTGACCTTAGCATTAGTAGAGGCATACGATACAAGAAAACACCCTCCCATTTCACCCCTCCATTCGTTCCAAATGCCTGTCCAGCTCAGCCTTAAATTTATTTAGGGTATCAACTTCCACAACAAAAGGTGGAAGTCTGTTCCAGCAATCAACTACCCACTGGCTAAAGGCAAATTTCAGCACATCTATTCTACAACTGTCTTTCCTCAATTTGAATCTGTTCCCCTCAGATTCTTAATCTGAGCAAGAGGAAGAATCCCATCAGCATTCAACTTGCTCAAGCCATTCAAGGCCTTATACATCTCAGTCATATCACCTCGCAGGTACCTACTCTCCAGGTGCTGCAATTTGCAGAACTTAAGCCTTTCTTGGTAAGAGCACCCCCTTTGTTCCCTCCCTCACCAATCATGTTGCCTTTCTTTGTACTTGTTCTAGTAACTGTATATCCTTCCTAAAACGAGGCCCCCAGTCCTGTACACACAGTACTCTAGGTGTGGCCTGACCATTGCCTTGTATAATGGTATAATCGCCTCCCTTTCCCTGCTAGCAAAATTCCTATATATCATTGACAAGACTCCATAACCTGCCCTGTCTGCCTGTCTGCACTGCTCAGCGAACTTCATATTTAACTGCACAATTAAAAAGACCTCCAGATCTTTTTAATTTTCCACTTTCTTGAGTGTAGTACCACACAATTGGCACGTTTCTCTTTGGTTATTGCTACCCATATTGCAGTACTTTCCATTTTTCAATGTTAAACTTCAGTTGCCACCTCTCAGCACATTTGCTCAACTTATCTAGATCAGTTGGAGTAGCATGCTGTCTTTACTGTCGTTAACAACCCTGCCAACCTTTGTATCATCTGCAAACTTGGACATTAAACCTGATATACCTTCATCAGTATCATTGATAAATGTACAAACAACAATGGGCACCTGGGGAACTCCACTAATAACATTTGTCCACGAAGAGCAGTGTCCATTTGATTATCCATCTCTGTCGTCTCCCACTGAACTATCCCTTTATCCACTGTAGCAACTTACCCTTAATGCCATACCTCTCCAATTTGTACAGCAGTCTTCTTGTGCAACAGTATCAAAAGCTTTCCTGAAATCCAAGTATATGATATCAAAATTATTTTTTGGCATTCAGTTCCTTTGTGACCACATCATAGCATCCAATCAAATTGGTCAGACAAGACCTCCTTTTAACAAACCCATGTTATCTTAACTATTACTGCAGTCTTGTCTAGATGATCCTACAATGCTTCTTTAACCAGTGATTCCATTATTTTCCCGAATACAAATTAAACTAACAGGTGTATAGTTACTTTTGTCACCTTTTGAACCTTCTTTGTGAATTGGTGATGCATTTGCATACCTCCAGTCCATGGGGACCTCCCCTGAGTCCAAGGAAACTCTCATAATTATGGCTAAGGGTTTGCTTACTTCCTTTGCTGCCTCCTTTAATATAACTGGATAGATCCCATCCACCCCAGGTGCCTCCTTATGTTTAACTTCATCAATTTCTCCTCCACTTTGCTCTCAGTTATTACAAAATCACTTAGCTCCCTGTTAGAGTTTGATAAACTTCTGGCGCTCTCCTCATCGAATAACTCCTCCTGTGTGAATATAGGTGCAAAATACTTATTCAGTTTATCAGCTACCTGAGCATGATCATCAATAGTCAACCCATCTATGTTAAGTGGTCCAATACGATTCATCCCTTTCCTTCTAGTGTTTACATAAGTAAAGAACTCTTTGCTGTTTTTCTTTGCATCCTTTGCCAAAGATTTCTCATAATCTGCCTTCGCCTGCTTAAACTCCATTGTGACTTGATTACAGACTAGTTTATACCTGCCATAGGCTTCTGTTTCACGTGATACTTTATATGCATCCCATACATTCTTCTTCTCTGCCCTGAGCCGCATTAATTCATCTGACATCCATTTAGGCCTAAACCTTGAACATTAAATTCTATACGGTGGGACCAACTGATGATGTTACCAACAGCAAATTCAAAATGGGAAGCATTCAAAGAATTAATCTTGGAAGCCACTAGGCTTTTCATACCAACAAAGGAATATTCTTCAAGATTTAGGCCTAAATGGATGTCAGATGAACTAATTAGACATGTGAGAGAGAAGAAAAATGCATGGGAAACATATAAATTAACATGTGACACAGAAGCCTATGATAGATATAAGCTGGTCTGTAACCAAGTTACAAAGGAGGTTAGGCAGGCGAAGGCAGATTATGAGAAATCTTTGGCAAAGGATGCAAAGAAAAACAGCAAAGCGTTCTTTACTTATGTAAATTCTAGTAGGAAAGGGATGAATCAGATTGGTCCACTTGATATCGATGGTTCAACTGTTGATGAACCATCATGAACCTTCTGGCACAAACTAAATGAATATTTTGCATCTACATTCACACATGAGGAGTTATTCAGGGAGGGGAATGCCAGAGGTGTATTCAACTCTGGCAGTAAGCTAGATAATCTTGTAATAACTGAGAATAAAGTGGAGGAGAAATAGTTTAAGATAAACATAAGAAAGGCACCTGGGGCAGATGGATTCTATCCAGTTATATTAAAGGAGGTTGCAAAGGAAGTAAGCAAACCCTTAGCCATAATTATGAGAGCTTCCCTGGATTCAGGAGAAGCACCCATGGACTGGAGATGTGCAAATGTGACCCCAATCCACAAAGGAGGATCAAAGGGAGACACAGGTAATTACAGACCTGTTAGTTTAACTTCTGTTCCAGGGAAATTAATGGAGGCACTGGTTAAAGAAGCATTCCAGGATCATCTAGACAAGACTTCAGTTATAGCTCGGACACAGCATGGGTTTGTTAAGGGGAAAGTCTTGTCTGACAAATTTGATTGGATACTATGATGTAGTCACATAGGAACTGGATGTATAGAATAACTTTGATATCATTTATTTGGATCTTAGAAAGGCCTTTGATACTGTTGCACATGGAAGACTGCTGCACAAATTAGAGCAGTGTGATATTGGAGGCAAATTGCTGCTATGGAAAAAGGGATGGTTGAGTGGGAGAAGACAGAGTGGTATTCAATGAACACTGCTCTTCATGGACTAATGTTATTAGTGGAGTCCCTCAGGGTTCAGTGTTGGGTCCATTATTGTTTTCTGTATTTATAAATGATTTAGATGATGGTATATCAGGCTTAATGTCCAAGTTTGCAGACGATACGAAGGTTGGCAGGGTTGTTAATGACACTAATGACAGTACACCGCTGCAACAGGATCTCGAAAAGTGAGCAGATGGGCTGAGAGGTGGCAAATGAAGTTTAACATTGACAAATGTAAAGTACTACATATGGGAAGCAGTAATCCCAGAGTAACGTATCAACTCTGTGGTACCACACTGACATAGTGTGCATAGTGTTGGGGGAAAGGCACCTCCGGGGGTTTCCCACATCTGCTCCATATGAACTCTGTGGAGACAAACAGTATCACTGTGAAAGCCAGAAAAAAATTTTGTGTTGTAAATGACGTATTGTGCTTGGTTCTGTTGGGTGTCCTGGCTTTTGGCTGCAGGGCCCGTGGTGGGTCCCCACGTTGCCTGCACACACCACTAGGAGATAGCCAGGCTGCCCATAATTCTCTGGCTAGTTTTCTCCAGGTCGCCTGAGCTTCCTGGAAAGAGACCAAGTAAAAAAAAAAAAAAAAAAAAAAATATAGGGTACAGGGAGTATAGGCTGTAACAGAGAGGGTAAAGGAAAGGAGGTATAGACAGAGCGACGGAGGATGTAAGGGAAGGCATCCTCCGCAGGTTGAGTGGGAATTCTCCCACCTAAGCAGAAGTGGAAGAAGAGGCCCCTCGAGAGGGTGGGAAGGCAATCACGTGTCAAGAGAGAGACACGGATGAAACAATTCAAGTGACTTGAGTGTCAAGTTCAGTAACTAGAAGTGGTCACAATCTAGGTGAAGATGTTCAGTATATGAGAAAAGGGTGTTGATCAATGTGCATCAGTTCCAGGATGTTGTACCAGTGATCTTCTTCTGGTGAAGAGATCATGGGCGAAGGCAGAGAAAGCGTGGTACTGGTCTTCCTCATTGATCAGAAAATGTTCATTTCCTCGAAGCAAGGCATATACAGTCGATTCCGGTTATTTGGGACACATCGGGACTAGTACATTTTGGCTCGATTAAGCGGCTGCCCCAATTATCCCAAGTTTCACGTAAATAATTAAAAATACAATTTACCCCACCCCCTTTACAATTAGTTCACTGTACAATCAAATCTGTACAATCAAATCACGACGAACTCAAAATAGTAAAGTACCGTTCACTATACGATGTGCAGTAAGCGCCGGTCATTATGATCACGTTTGTGAATTGAATTTTAATTCTATTAAACAGCGATTCTAATTAGTGAAAATAGGAGGAATATTATCCACAGGCTATAAAAGTAAAGATATATTAAGCACAAATTTACCCTTTATTACCTTACCAATTAAAAAATTAAATGATACGTGAAAATCGGAAGAATATACGTGATAATCGGAATAATTAATACGTACTGTAATATGTACATACTAACTAAACTAGTTGACATTTCTGTTCACTGACATTTGTTGGTGGGGGCTGAAATTTAAAACAGTAAAAAGATAAGCAATCAATAACAAAGAACAGGGCACACACAAATTGCAAGTAACACAACATGCGCAAGTGAGAACGGAGTAACAAATTAGGAAGCTTTAAAAATAGGAATGAAGAGAAGATTCTGAAAATTATTTTTTTTATATGATTGAAGATTCCATGGAAGTGTAAACATATTTTACCATAATAACCCACAGAATTCCAGCTGCCAGTATTATCGCAAATTCAATAAGATCGAGTTTACTGTCCGTTTATGATAGATTCCACTAACAGAAAAGCCCAATAAACAGGTGACTGCTAATTGTTTTTATTGTTTTATGGTTGTGACCTCCAGAAATCTGACCGAACTACGTGGTACGGTCGGAGACAATCGTAGGGTAATCTCCAGTGCTGAGGTCTCCTGCCCCGATTAAACGGCATTTTGTCCCAATTAAGCGAAGTAAACCCTGGCTATTTTCTCGATTGGTTTTTGTTTTTTAAGATTTGCCCCAAATAAACGGCTGCCCCGATTAACCGGTGGCCCAAATAACCGGAATCTACTGTATTTTTGATATGAGCAACGCTCGCAGGTCCTCATAGAGCGGGCAAACATAGAATAGGTGATCCCAGTCTTCGTTTTCACCACAAAGACAGCAAGGGTCATCCACGATGTTCATAGAGGCAAGTTTGTGATTTATGTATCCATGGCTTGTAATCAGGAAAGTGGTATATAACTCTGGGCTGTACCATGCTGGAGCTTTAGGGTAGATCTCAGCTATTTCAGGTAAGAATTTTTTAGTGATGGAACCTTTGGGGGTGGTATTCCATCTCTTTTTCCAGGTGTTAAGAAGGTAGACTGCAGGGTGCTTTTTTTCTTCTTTGATGGTGTTTGCTGGGTTTGTAGTGAAATCCAGGATGGTGGTAGGGAGTCCCTTTGCGAGCCAGTAGTGCATGCTTTTTCGAATTATCTGCAGGTCCAGAGGGAGAACTCCTGCCAAGACTTGGGACACTGGGTTGCTTACTGTTCAGCAGGCACGGGTGATAATCATTATGATATTACGCTGGATGGAGGTGAGTTTCCTTTGGTTACAAACAATGAGTGCACGATGATACCAGACACCTGCACAGTAGGTTATGGTGGGAATAAATACAACTTTGTATAGCATTTGCAGTGAGTGGCGATTTAGACCCCAGTCAGACCTGCTGATCCTCACTACCATTGTCGTGTAGTTCCTGACTTTGCGATGAAGGTAGTCTATATGCGGGTAAAACGTGAGCTTGGGGTCAAGAATTACCCCAAGGTACTTCCTCTCAGTTGTCAGTTTGATGGTTCTACCAGCAATTTTAATCTGCGGCGGCCTGCTTATTTGAAGAGTTTCTCTGAGTAGAATTTAAGTGGTTTTCTCAGGGGATATATGGAGTTTATGGAGGCTGGCCCATTCTTGTAGCTTTGTAAGGGCTCCGTTGGCTGTTGTTTCCAGGGAAGCTCTGGAGTTTCCAGTGACTGTCAGTATCAAGTCATCTGCGAAGGCTTGGGTGGAAACATTCCCCAGGTCTAGGTTCAGGAACTCGTCCATGACCACATTCCATAGGAAAGGGCCAAGGACAGAGCCCTGGGGGGGGCATCCTCTGTAGACATTTCTGGAGACTTGTCGATAGGCATTTCTGACTGTAATACTTCTGTTGCGAAGATAGTCCTGTATGCAGCTGTAAAGATTTGCTGGAACGCTAGCTTCTCTGAGTCTTCGTAGTATACTTGGCCACCAGAGCAAGTCAAAGGTCCCGGCGAAATCCACTGATATTACTAAGATGTATTTGGTGGCTGAATTTTTGACTGAATCTGTGAGCTGTCAAAAAGCATCTTCACCGAACTGGTTTGGGGACTGGAGATTTGCATTTTTATAGTGTTTTTCCAATCTGGATAAGAGAAGATGCTTAAAACGGGGAAGAGTGCTATGGGTCTGTATGACCTTGGCTGCTCTGGTGGTTTACTTGGGTTCTTCAAAATTAGGCGTAGATTGGCCTCTTTCCAGTCATCTGGGAAGAGTCCAACTTCCAGACAGTGGTTGTACTGGTTGAGAAGGAGATTTGATTGCGTCTCTGCAAGCTTCTTAATTACTTCTGCTTCAATGAAGTCTAACCCTGGGCTTTTTTTGTTTTTTGTTTTGCCAATTGCAAGTTTTAATTCATCTAAGTTGAAAGGCTGTTCTATAGCAGTGGTGCTGTAGGATGCGTTTTCAGTACAGATTTCTTGTTGCAGGCCGGATTGAGGATCTGTGTTTAGCGGGAACAGGGTGTCCAAGATGTTGTTTACTGATTCTTCCCATGTGAGGGTTGTGGTGCCCTGCGGGGTGACTGTAGAGGAGATGACCTCATCCCTGGGGAGCTTGTTCGTAACAATGCGATACACAACTCCCCAGGGGTGTTGTTTCCAGTCGTGGAGACCAGGTACTCCCAAGACTTTCTTCTTGGCTCTAATTAAACTAGTGTAGTAATTTCTTAGCCTGCGATAGTTATTGTGTAGGGCATCAACTTCATGAGGGGGACAGGTATGGCGAGCACATTGAAATGATTTCCGTGCTGTATGAACCTGATGGCGGAGATGATCCAGTTGGTTGCACCACCATGGGACAGCACTCGGGGAAAGGGTGTTTCTTCTTGATTGTTTTGTCACAGACATTGGTTATGATTGATGTTATTTTCCTCTGATGCTGGTTGTGGTTGAGGTTGATGAGATTGGTGTTTCCAGGAATTTGAAGGGAAGCTTAGACCGTTAAATTAAAGAGGTTCCAGTCTGCTTTGTTAATTGCATAACGGATGATATTGTTTCTAGGCGGAGGTGCTGATTCTATTGAGCGTTGATGGTTAAAAGTAATCACCCTATGGGTGGAAGTTGTCCAAGCTTTGCGGACTTTCCAGTCAGTGATTTTAGTGGCAATGGATCTTGTGGCTGCTGAGATGTCTATTGTGGACTCCCATAGGGTATTACTGAAGGTAGGCATGTTGTTAGGCTTGTTAAGGATTACAAGAGAGGATGTAGTGAGAAAGTTCTCGAGTTGCCGGCCGTTCTGATTGCCCTGGTGGTCTTCCGAGTTAGTATTAGTAACGGCCGCATGGTGCAAGAAAGCCTATGGCTTATGCTGCACCAGCCAAAAAAAAAATCCGAACAAAACAATGATAAAAACAAAAAAAAAAAAATAAATAAATAAAATAAATAACTAAATAATAATAATTAATAAATAAAATAAAATAAAAAATAAATAAAAAGGAAATTAAACCTATCATCCTATGCGCTTCCCTTACCCGAAAGTACTATCCAGATGACCTTTGAATTTCCCCAAACTGTCGGCCTCTACCACCCATGAAGGCAACTTATTCCAGTAATTTATAACTCGCTGGCTAAAATAAAACTTCCTGCAGTCCAATCTAAACATTCCCCCCCCCCGTAACTTGAATTTATGTCCCCTAGTTCTAGCATCATTTATAATCTTGAAAATTTTGTCCTCATTCATTTTACTGATGCCTCTAAGAGCCTTAAGCACCTCAATCAAATCTCCTCTAAGGTGTCTAGTTTCCAAACTCTGCAACCCACATATTCGAAGTCTTTCTTCATAAGGACGCCCTTTTGCCGATCTCACCATGCGAGTTACCCTTCTTTGCACCCTTTCAAGAAGCTCAATGTCTTTCTTTAGGTGCAGTCTCCATACTTGAACACAGTATTCCAAGTGTGGTCTAACATAAGCCTTATATAATGGGATTATCACGTCCCTATCTCTACTTGCAAAAGTTCTATAGATCATCGATAGGACACCATGGGCCTTCCTTGCAACCTGTTTACAATGCTCAGAGAATTTCATGTCTGACCGTATCGTAACACCCAAGTCCCTTTCCTCCAGTACTGGGTTTAGTTGAACTCCACCAAGTGAATAAGTTTTTTTGGGATTACTGTTTCCCAGGTGTAAAGGTGAGTTGCTGTGCCACATTGCAGAACGGCAGTTGACGTCGGCACAGAGAATAATCTTCCCATCTGGGAGGAGGGCTTGGACTCCTTGCAGATACCTGATGGCAGGGGCTATTTCTTCGCCTGGATGACAATACAATGAGATGACGTGGAACGATCCCATAGGTCCTATAAGCTGAGCACACACTGCCCATGGGGTACAGAGGGTGTGGATTTTGGTGGCAAGTTATGTGCGAGTTCCTAACAAGGATAACCGCTCACGGAGTGTCTTCTTCTGATTGTATAATTTTGTACATAAGTTGATATCCTCTGACTTTTCTTGCATTTGTATTAGGGCTCTTGGATGAACAGGACGTCTGTATTGTCTTCGTCAGCCTTTATTCTTATTTGGTCCACGATAGCACGTGCTCGCTGAGCATTTAGCTGCATAAATTTCATGATTGTACAGTTATATGTCTTATATGGGGCCATAGTTTATTCTTTGTTGTTGTGTGCTTCTTGCTTTCAGATAAACCGGGCACTTGTTATCGAATGCTTGTAATCCATTTTTGCTAGTTTACAGTTGATGCAAACCGGTTCTTCAGTTTTGTTAGAGCAGATGTTAAAGTTATGCCCTTTCTGGGCACAGTGCCCGCACGTGGAATCGACCTGTGTACATGTGTGTGTAGTATGACTGAACCTGCAACAGCGAAAGCACTTTGGGACAACTATGTGTTCTTTGAACCTATGGCAGGTTTACTCGAGGTACACCCTGTCCTGCTGCTTAATTACTTTCCAAGCTCGTGCCGAGAGGTCAATGACCCAGTTTACATTCTGGGAGGATTTTCCTCTGGTCTGGTACTTTGGTTGTATCGCATCTTCTATGCTGGGAAATTCGCTTTCACCTTGAAGGTTTCTACAATAGATTTCTTCAGCCACTTATTCCGGTTTAAGGTTTTTATTGATGCCGAAAACAATAATTGCTGGGCCTTTCTTTTTGAGTGTTTCAGCTGTGAGTCCTATGGTGGAAATTTTTGGGTTGTCCAGTATTGTCTGGGCTTCGTGTCACGTTGCAGTTTCAATTATTACTCTGATGTTCCTGGTTTTTCTTATTGATTTGATACGGGTGTTCTTTAAGTCGTTTGCTAATTTTTGTACAACGGCCGTCTTGACGGCTTCACTCGATTTCATGGGGCTGTCTTCTGTTGGTTTTAATACAACCAGATGTTGCTCCTTTAGTATCGTTTTCTTTATCTGGGTTGGCTTGTATGCTTCAGTAATCTTTTTTGAAGGATTCCTCAGCACATCTGCATAAGAACGGGTGTGCTGTAGCATTTCATTTCCACGCTCTTCCTGATAGGTTTCCACTTTGGCTTTGAGCCGTTCGTTGTTGACGTGAAGGTCAAAAATGATGCATTCCATCTGGCTCCATATCTTTATTATATCTTCACGAGTCGCAGACATAATCTGGTTGGTTGGCTTGGCCATGAGAGCTTCCAAGCCGGATCTAAGGGAAAAGACTTTGTCAGTTACAGTTTCTGCATACAGATGTTCAGATTCACGATTGTATTGGTAAGTTTGATCGGTATTTGATATGGCTGTCATATCTGTGGAAACGCTATTCTCTAATGGCATTGTGGGAACGTCATCCGCTTTGGCTGCAGTTTCCCTATTGCGTTTCTTGCAGGCAAGGTCAGGCCTATTTTCTTCTTGATCTTCCATAGATTCATTTAGTGCAAAGAAGCCCCGGGATCTTGTTAGGGGGACAGTTAATGTTCTTTCTTCATTTTCCGGTTCGCTGCTTGACATGGTGGAGATTGTCAGTTTTGATAGATGGACAAGTACGGATTTACAGGCACTTCAGATAAGTGGGCAGATTTCAGTTTTTCTTTTTACCAACTGCAAGAAACAAAATGACGTGCACACTTGTCGTTCTTAAGATTTAGGCAGTGCATTTTTTGTGAGTTAAAATTCAGGTCAAGAAATACGGTTTTTTGTTTTCTCCTGGGTAAAAGAAGCGGCCTCCGTAGCAGAGTGGTCAGGAGTGGGAGTGCAGTAGCACACGCTCTTTGAGTAGACCGGGGTTCAAGCCCCTTGGCTGCTGAATACGGTTGATCTGCCAACCCGCACTGGACCAGCATGGCAGATTATGGTCCATTTCCCTCAGCATGAATTGTTGAGGAGGCTTCCATCCTGCAGTGGGTTGATAATGGCTGTACGTTACCTTTACTTGGGCGAAAAACATCAGCTTTTGCTTTCTCTGTGTCTCCTGGGGATTGGAAACAAAAGGCTATGGATAGCAGGGAGGAAATCACTTTATAGCAGGAGGAGAACAATAGTCTAGACTCTAGGATACTTGAAAGCCCTTAGGCAGTCAAAGAGACGAACTGTGAGCGATCACCTTGTTGCGACAGCAGGTAGTAGTTGAAGTGACACAGTGAGTATATATTATGCATGCGAGAATTAGAAAAAAATTTTTTAAAATACTTATCTCTGGAGTCTTGTATCCAAAAACATCTTATTAGCTTCTCAGGACTCTGGACTACTGCTGAAGAACATTGACAGTTTGGTAGATTCCGATAAATCACTGTTTTAGAGACAAAATGACAGAGGACAAAAATCACTCAGCTAACTAGACTGGCCCTCTAGTGGCTATCTTACCACACTGACAGTGGTAGAGAATGAAAAGGACCAGGAGGTAATTGTGCAGGCAGATATGAAGCTTTCTGAGCAGTGCAGATGGTCTGCAAGAGTAGCTGATGGGGTCTTGTCAGTGATATACAGGAATTTTTCTAGCAGGGATAAGGAGGTGATTATTCCCTTGTATAAGGCAATGATCAGGCCACACCTTGAGTACTGTATACAGGTCTGGAGGCCTCATTTTAAGAAGGATGTAGAGCTGTTGGAATGAGTACAGAGAAGGGCAACAAGATTGGTGAATGGAACAAAGGGTTCCTCTTACGAAGAAAGGCTTAAGTTTTGCAAATTACAGTGTCTGGAGACTAGGCACTTGCGAGATGATCTGATTGAGGTGTATAAAGCCTTGAACGGTTTGAGCATGCTCAATGCGGATGGGATCCTCCCTCTTGCTCAGAATAATCGCCTGAGAGGGCATAAATTCAAATTGAGGAAAGAAAGATGTAGGATAGACGTGCGGAAATTTGCCTTTAGCCAGTAGGTGGTTGATTGCTGGAACAAACTTCCATCTGTCATTGTAGAAGTTGATAGCTTAAATAGATTCAAGGCAGAACTTGACAAACATTTGGACCGAGTGGATGGATGAAATAAGGGGTTTTTTTTTTTTTTTTTTTTGGCTAATGCTATATAAGCTTGTTTTCTTGCATAATGCGCCTATGCTAATGCATCCCATACATTCTTCTTCTCTGCCCCAAGCCTAATTAATTCATCTGACATCCATTTAGGCCTAAACGTTGAACAGTATTTCTTAGTTGGAATGAAAAGCCTAGTAGTCTTCAAAATTAAGTCCCTGAAGGCTTCCCATTTAGAATTCAACTTTGGTAACATCATCGGTTGATCCCACTGTACACAATTTGAAAACTGTCTGAGACTTCTGTAGTCACCTTTGCGAAAGCAAAAGCCCTTTCCTTTAGCCTTGATGGTAGTTACTTCTTTAAGTAATTCCCACATCAGTGCATTGTGATCACTGTCACCCGGTGGTTCCTTTTTCTGCAAATTGTTAATATCACTGATGAATAATCACTGCTGATAATCAGATCAAGAGTATTACTCACTCTGGTTGCCTCTCGGACATGTTGCTGTAGAAAACAGTCATCCAAAAAATCCACAAAAGTCTTGCTAGTGTGTGAGTGACTAACCCACAAGTTCGAGTCAGTATTTGGAAAGTTAAAATCCCCCCATTATAAGACATTCTGATTTACTGGGCCCACTCTGTTTCTCTGCACAATTGCTCATTATACTCATCAGATTCATCAGGCCTATAACAGACACCTACTCTCATTTTTCCTTTTCCAGTGCTTATTTCACCAAACAGACTCAACACTGCGTTGTCCACTAACATCAATTGGATGCACCTTCCTTAGGTTTTGTGTTTCTTAACTAACAGCATAACCCCTCCTCCTTCCTGTCCTGTCTTTCCTTTCTGTATACATTGTACTCCCCAAATTCCAATTCTGCACTGCTTGTATCTGTGTGACGCCACGTCTCTGATATCCCAACAATATCTGCCTTTGATGTCTTGACTAGCACTTCAAGCTCATCAAATTTATTAACTATGCTCCTAGCATTGGTGTACATGCAAGTATACATGCACCTGTTCCTACTGTTAGTTACCCTAACACAGCCCATGTATTTACTTGTTCCACTATGACTCCCAGCCTTCCAGCCTACATTACCTTGCTTTCCAGGCTGCTGCTCATTCTAATAGAAGCAGTGCAAGAATCACTTTTGCCTCTGTGTTCGGCCACTGTTAACCTGTTAGCCTGTGTATCCCCCCCCAAGCTAGTAGTTTTCCAACCCACCTTACACTGCTTTGATAGCATCAGCAAATATTCTTGCACCCTTTCTATTTTATATATTAAATGTATCCCCAGTTCACAAAGGCAGGTCAAAGTGTGACACAAATAATTATGTACCCGTTAGTTTAAGTTCTGTTCCTGGGAAAAGAATGGAGTCACTAGTTAAAGAAGCATTGTAGGATCATCTACTGATGTCCTCATTTTCATTGCGTTGTTAGGGCTTATCTGGATGAAACTTTCCCAAATGGATTATTATTATTAGTCATAAGTTGGAAGGAAGCCTGAGGCTTATGCTGCACCAGGCAAAAAAAAAAAAAAAAAAAAAAAATCTGAATTACCCTGAGAGAGAGAGAGAGAGAGAGAGGGGAGGGAATCACCAAGAAAGAGAAGAGTGATGATATCCAGCTCAGGACCCTGGGTGTGCCAACCCCATACTCACCATATGTGAGCCCCTAGGGGTGGATTGAACAAAGACACAGTGTTGAGTTCCCTCTGCATTCCCCAGATCTAACAGCATTGGATTTTTATATATGGGGATACCTCAAAGATAAAGTTTATGCCCCAAAACCAGCAACAGTCGCTGATTTATGGCAAGCTATTAAAGCAGAGAATGTGCAGCAATATAGATATAGAGATATCTTAGGTGTTGTATCCATTTCAGTTTCCCGACTATGTCAGCAATGCTTGGATGAGAATGGAGGACAGTTTGCACATGTGCGTTACTGCATATTTTTTTTCTCACATTTTTTCTTCATTATAAAATGATAAAATTGAATTTATCAAAATAAACATAGAAGTTATTAATAATCAAAGTGTGTATACATTTTTTTGGACACCCTGTAGACAAATGTTTGGAGTGACTGGATGGGTGAATGGGGAAGGGGTTTTTTTTTTTTTTTTGCTGATGTTGTATAAGCTTGCTTTCTTGCATCACACATCTCAAGTAATGCTGATGTCATTTTTATATTTTGTTTATAATGTTTTTATTCCTAAACAGAAATAATGAAAGTTATGTTGAAAATAATAAGTATAACAAGGTTTTTAAACCCTAGAATTTATTTTAAAAAATAAAAATGTTCATTAAGTATTGAAGTTCATTAGGAAAAGGTCAACCTCTTGTATATTGTAAGCAGAATTAAATTTTTTTTTCTCCCAGAAATTAAAAAAAAAAAAAATTTGGGGACCCTGTAAGGTTTTGTGCCATCATTTTACTATGAGTGCCACCTCCACTTCCAGGCTAGCAGTTTTGGTATTGTGCCATTTGATCAGTCACCTACCACCTTAATATTGCCTGGTGTTTTTATAGAGGCTTGTCCATTCTTTTGTGTTTTGTTGATCACAACTTACGTTGTTTCCTATCTGGCTATTGCCTCCAGTATACTGGCCATTTGTAGCATTTTTAGGCCTTCCAAGTGGGATATACGCTGGGTTACTAATAGCCTTACAAGCACAAATGATAGAATTAGTCAAAATTGCACATGCGTGATTCACAAATGGAATCTGAATTTCAGCTCCACCAATATTTTTATGATTTCTAAATAGAAGCCTTAGCTATCAGTCTAACCTGTATGCTTTTATTTTTACTTAATTTTCTTTTTACAACTTAGACTTCCATACATTGAATTTCTTAGAATTTCTAATATTGAATTTCTTAGAATTTCTAATCATATCTTTTTATATAGTAGAATCTCAAAAACCTAGCACTTTTTGAATATTTCTCTCAGGGTATTTGACCATACAAGGAGAGAGAGAGAGAGAGAGAGAGAGAGAGAGAGAGAGAGAGAGAGAGAGAGAGAGAGAGAGAGAGAGAATAGGCTAGCCAGATTTAGAAAAAAAAAAATAAAAAAGCAGCACCTGTAGATGCTGTTTTTTATTCATTATGTTTCATTAATAATTTCCAAAAACCAGTTTCCTAGACTGTCATTGTTTTTATGCATTTGCAACGTATAAAATTATTCTATTCATTTGTGAGATATTCAATACTAGTTCACACTCTAATACCATGCAAATATAGGTTCCAGTACTTAATAGTACTATAGTCTACATTTAGTTTTTAAGGCAGTTCAATTGCTAAAATCATATCACACTATCTATACTTCATATGAAAAAATATTGGACAATTTCAACACCCATTCCGGAGGTAGCATTTGAACCCGTGACCATTATTTCTTTGCCAAATACATTACCCACTGGGATCTAGAGTACAACATAATATTTTGGCTGAATGCTTATGACTGTCATTCTGTGGTTCATAGGGATCAGAGTACCGTGTTATCTAATAAAAAAAAAAAGTGAGTTATACCTGAATACTTATAGGCTATGTGCATAACCTTAAAAACTGGAATTTTCAAAAACTCAGCATTTTGGATTTATGAGGTTCTGTTGTTTTTCGTAAGTTTTAATAATTAAAGAATTGCAAAAGCATTAAATATTATATTAGCTGTTTTTTGGAATTGAATATAGGTTTATACTGTAACTAGATTTAGATGCCTGCTAATTTCCCAGTTTTCTAATATATTTCAGATTGCAATATTGTTACGAAGGGCTTCTTTCATGGATCATCTGTATCTCTTGAATAATGTATTACATTGCCCAAAAGGCATTCGAAAATGGGCCACATCCTATATTCAAGTGCCAGTACCTTTCTTTGAGGTTGCGACATCAATAGTTGATTCAGCATTTGGATCATCCTGTCTAGACCATGCAGTAGTTATTCTTCGAATGATACTACAGCAAGTGCCGTGAGTTAATTTTTTATTGCTGATAAATGGATGCACAAGAAAAAGCACAAATCATGGTTAAAATTGTGTTGTATTCCATTTTTTATTATTTTATTTTTATTATTATTTCTATATATTTATCCTATTATTTTTATATATCAAAGAAAACTTTGTAATAAAAAGATTTCTTTGAAGGCATTTGTATATATATCAACAAATTTTTTTTTTTTTTAGCATTAATTAGAGACTTTGAAATTAACACATATATGTTGTATAAAAAAAAAAAAAAAAAAATGTGAAGATGGATGCGTAAATTGCACAAAATGCCATAACTAATAGAAGGATAGCAGACAAAGGAAGTATTGTATGTGTGAAAAAGAGAAAGAATGTGAAAATTCTATTTGTTATAATGAATTAAGCAAAATTACAGGCCAAATTGAAAAGCTAATTAGCTTGAAGGTAACTGTAAAGCAAGAAATGATTAAGTAAAAATAAAGAGTGATAGCCAGAATCAGATAATGGTGGGTAATTTTTGTTATAAGTCCAAAAAAGAGGTAGAGCAAATATAAAATTGAAATCTGATGTTGGCTAAAAGTAAAAATTGATACATGAGCAAGTACTTCATCAGAGGACTACATCCGATTGTGTATCAAGGACTGTGTTTCTATATTTGTCCATACCTGTGGAAGATAAGCAAATTTAAGAATAAAACTGAGTGAGATCAAAAAGGGGATAAAGCAGTATAACTCTCAAAAAATATGGACAGGGTAGTCCCAATGCAGTGTATGTTTTATAGCAAGATAGATTAAGGTGAATTAAGAAGTACAGTTGTGATTCAGTCTTAACTCGTACTACTCGCGTGTCCAGGCCCCGTGTGCCAAGCAATTGTGACTAAGCGATTTCTCAGTACTTCCAGTGCGATTTCCAGAAAGCGATTTACAGTTCCTTTTTGTTCTTATCGTTAAAAAATCTATTCATTTTATAACAGCTCTCTTAACAAAAGTCCCTGTACAGAGCAAGGAAGGAAAGCCACCTTTCTTTTTTTCTCATAGTATATTACTAATACCTACTAATCTTCGCTTGGTCACACCAGGCACTGCTCCTGCCTCCCCGTGGCGGGGCCGGAAATCTTGGCAGAAAAGTCTCTCTGCCAAGGGCTAAAAGGAGCAAAGATGGACTATACCAATACTGACTCTTGCGGGATCAATGCCCCATCACATTCTAGAGAGCAGGAAGATTATACCCCTTCCTTTGCTAAGAGACAAAAGAAGGATACAGACCAGAATATCTGGCCTCATTTCCTCATAATACATTCTTTGACTGACCAGCCAGTCAGCAAGCTTTCTCCTTTTCTGATCCAGAAAAGTTTAGAGGTGTCTCTGGCTCACCAAAAATGGTTCGCAGACTAAAATCAGGTGACCTGCTTGTTGAAACAACACAATCCAAGCATTCTGACAAGCTACTTAAATTGAAAACACTTGGAGGAACTCCCATAGAAGTGTCACCTCATGCCACCTTAAACTACTCAAAAGGAGTTGTAACAGAATGGGATCTCCTACATGTATCCGAGGAAGAAATTAAACAAGAGCTTTCAGAACAAAATGTTATTCAGGTAAAAAGAATACTAATCAAAAAGGATGGTTAACTACTTCCAACTAGAAACATTATACTAACTTTCAACTTGCCAAATCCACCAACATCTGTAAAAGCCGGATACTTGAACTGTCATGTCCGACCGTATATACCGAACCCAATCAGATGTTATAAATGTCAAAAATTTGGGCATTCACAGACAGTATGTCGAGGGACTGCTGTATGTGCTTCATGTGGATCTAAAGACCATATCCATACCGAATGTTCTGCACAAACCTTGCAGTGTCCAAACTGCAGAGGCAACCATTCCGCTTACTCCAAAGACTGTGAAACATGGAAAAAAGAAAAAATGATTCAGAAGTATAAAACCGAGCACAAAGTTTCCTACCCTGAGGCAAAGAAACAAATATCACCAATTACAATAACACGCTCATATGCAGCAACTGTCCAACAGCATAAACAGATAACTGCTGTTACCACCACTACCACTTCAGTTCAAACCAGCGTTACAGTCTCACCAAACATCTCTATTTCTGATTGGGCTCGCTCAATCCTAGCTCCATCAGCAAAATCATCTTCAACCTCAACTTCTAATCAAGCCATAAATACACCTGTTACAATTCCGCCAACAATGCCGTCTATGTCACGGCCAATCATGAATACTAAAAACATAGATAAAGATGACAAACCCCCTGCCCATGATCATATGGATACATGTGAAAAAGAAGCCCCAGAAGAACCAATCTTAGAGATACATGCTGAGGAAGAGATGGAAGTTCGCCCAGTCTTCCCCAGAAAAGAGAAAAAGCCTGAGCGATCCAAGCAGACCCCCACTCGTAAAAAGAGACAAATACTCAGAGACAAATACAAATACAAAGCCAATATAATGCGCACAATAATACAGTGGAATTGTCGAGGTTTTCGCAGCAAACTGGATGATATTCGCAATCTAGTTGATAAATATCACCCGGTAGGTGTCTGCCTTCAAGAAACTAACCTCACACCACAAATAAATGCAGCAGTAAACCACTACGGCACCTATAGACAAGACCGAAGATTTTCCGGAGGAGCTCATGGTGGAGTTGCAATCTTAATTGATTCCAAAATTCCGTGTAAACGCCTCCAACTACAAACTCTTTTGGAAGCAGTTGCAGTTCGAGTCTCAATACATTTTACTTTCTCACTGGTCTCACTCTACCTTCCCCCAAATCAAGAATTTTCATTTTCAGATTTGGAAGCGTTAGTAACCCTGCTTCCACCTCCGGTCTGTATTATGGGAGATTTAAATAGTCACCATCCCATGTGGGGATCCCGTCATCAAGACAAACGTGGTAAATTGATTGAGAAATTACTGGAAGAGCAAAATCTCTCTCTCCTTAATACTGGTACTGAGACATACATCCATTTGCCCACTGGAACAGCCTCTGCAATTGATGTATCCATATGTTCACCTGTCCTATACCCATTGATTGAATGGTCAATATTGAAGAATCCACTGAATAGCGACCATTTTCCTGTGATCTGCAAAATACTAACAAATGATGTTGCACATCACGATGGCCAAAAAAGATGGAGATTCCATAAAGCTGACTGGACTAAATATAAAACAATTGCAGCAATAGATGAACAAATAATCACCACTCAGCCCATAGACAATGCTACAGCTCATGTCACAAACCAAATTTTAATAGCAGCTGAAGCTAAAGTTCCTCGGTCATCTGGAAAATGCCATAAACATGACACAGCATGGTGGACTGAAGAATGCAGTATGGCCAAAAGAGAGAAGAACAAAGCTTGGAATCTCTTCCGAAAATATCCCATTTTCATCAATCTCATAAATTTTAAAAAAAGCCAGAGCCAAAGCTAGATATCTCCAGCGTAAAAGTAGGAAGGAATCATGGATACGTTTCGCCTCCACAGTTAACAAAAATACTGATACCCGTGTCATATGGAACAAAATCAGAAAACTAAATGGGAAATTTCTTTCAGTTCCAACTCCACTAATAATCTGGAATGGACAGGAGATAACCAACCCCAAGGAAATCGCTAACTTACTGGCAACTACTTTTGCAAATATATCAGCAGTATCGGCATATACTCCATCTTTTCAGAAAACTAAAACTGTAGCTGAAAAATACAGACTAAATTTTAAAACCAACCAACAACTCCCATATAACCAACCTTTCAACAAAGAAGAATTACAGAAAGCTCTGGCTAAGTCTAGGAAAAGTGCAGCAGGACTTGATGGAGTTCACTATGAAATGATCCAACAACTTAATCAAAAATCTCTAAAGGCATTGCTTATGCTATACAATAGAATTTATATGGAAAACTACTATCCAAATTCCTGGCTTCACTCCCTTATAATTGCCTTACCAAAACCTGGCAAAGATCACACGATCCCTACAAATTATCGACCAATAGCGCTAACAAGTTGCCTTGGGAAAATCCTCGAAAAAATGGTGAACAACAGATTAACCTGGTTTCTGGAAACATATAACGTACTTAACATAACTCAATACGGATTTCGTAAAAACAGATCATCTCTGGACCCCATGATAAAAGCAGAAGCAAATATCCGAAATGCTTTTCTAAGGAATGAGCATCTAATAATGATCAGTCTTGATATAGAAAAGGCCTTTAATACTACCTGGCGATATGGCATTCTTAAAGATCTCCACAATATCGGTTTGCGAGGAAACTTACCACTCTTGGTAAAAAATTTTCTGAAAGTTAGAACCTTCCAGGTAAAATACAAAACAATCTGTCAAAAATATACACACAGGAAGAAGGAGTACCCCAAGGCTCAGTGCTGAGTGCAACCTTATTTGTCATCAAAATAAACTCTATTATAAAAGACCTGCCAAAAACAGTTGAAACATTCCTTTATGCTGATGACGTTACTATCTTGTGCCATTCACAAAACATGAACATGATAGAAAGACAATTACAAAGCGCAGTGAACAAAATAGAACTGTGGACTAAAAACAATGGCTACAGATTATCAGAACAAAAAACAATAGCTGTACACTTCTGTAGAAAACGAAAAATGCATCTAGATCCAGAAATAAAACTAGAAAACCAGCTGATACCTCTAGCAAATAGTATACGTTTCCTTGGCCTGATTCTTGACAAAAAACTTAACTTTTTGGAACACATCAAATACCACGGAACAACCTGTCAAAAAAAACTAAATATTCTCAGTTCTTTCTGCAATGAAGTGGGGAGCCGATCGGTTCACACTTCTTCACCTATACCATGCTATAATCAGATCAAGACTAGACTATGGAGCCCCTGTGTATAGTTCGTGTAGACCAAGTGTCATCAAATGGCTCGATTCCATACATCATAGTGCCTTACAAATCTCTTTAGGTGCATACAGAACATCACTAGTACAAAGCTTATATGCAGAGACTCATGAGCCCTCATTATATCTCCGGAGGCAAATGCTGCTATTAAACTATGCAATTAAAATCCGAAGTCTTCCTCACCATCCTACTTGGCAGTATCTTTTCAATCCACAGTGGGAAATCCTCTACAGCAATAAACCCACAGTAAATAAACTAGCCGGAATACGACTAAAAGAAACAATTTCAAAATGGGGCCTAAACTTTGAAAATGTACACGAGGATAACAGCATAAGTATTCCACCATGGCACACTTTCACGCCAAACTGTGACATTTATTTTCAACAATGGGGAAAAAGCACTCTGGCAAATGTCAACATAAAACAGATGCATGCAGCCGACGCATCACAGTTCTCGGAATACCTTCATATATATACAGACGGCTCTAAAACAGACACCAAAGTTGGTGCTGCAGTGGTATTTCCACACGCTGTTCTCTCACAACAACTTCCAAACCAATGCAGTAGCTATTCCGCTGAACTATTCACCCTACAAATGGCCTTAAAATACATAGATTCTTCCCCTCTTCTAAAACATCTCATCTACACAGATTCATTGAGTGCAATACAAGCTCTCCAACAAAGACAGACTCCATCACATCCCTTTCTCTATCAGATACAAGCTCACCTTGTGAAACTTAAAAGCAAAATGAGGCAAGTAAAATTCTGTTGGATCCCAGGACATACAGGCATTGAAGGTAATGAAAGAGCTGATCGAGCAGCAAAGAATCCTACAAACACAAACCAAAGGTTTTGCAAAGTTCCACATACCGATTACAGACCAATCATAAAACAGTTTCTCCACAACAATCAGTGGTCACAAATGTGGCAAAATGAATTAAAGAATAAACTGTTTCAAATAAAACATGAGCTACAGCCATGGAAATCGAGTCTTCACAAGAATCGGCATGAAGACGTAGTAGTAGTAGCAGTGGCATGTGATGCAAGAAAGCAAATGTATGAGCTTATGCAGCATCAGCCAAAAAAAAAAAAAAACCACACAATTCCCTCCAAATGCCTGTCCAGTTCCTCCTTAAATTTATTCAACCAACCTATCAACTTCCACAACGACAGATGGAAGTTTGTTCCAGCAATTAACCACCCACTGGCTAAAGGCAAATTTCCGCACATCTATTCTACATCTGTCTTTTCTTAATTTGAATTTATGCCCCCTTAGGTTCGTAATCTGAACAAGTGGAAGGATCCCATCAGAATTCAGCGTGCTCAATCCATTCAAGGCCTTATATACCTCAATCAGATCACCGCGCAGGTGCCTAGTCTCCAGCCACTGCAATTTGCAGAACTTAAGCCTCTCTTGGTAAGAGGATCCCTTCATTCCCCTCACCAATCTTGTTGCCCTTCTCTGTACCCGCTCAAGTAAATCTACATCCTTCCTAAAATGGCCTGACCATTGCCTTATACAGAGGGATAATCACCTCCTTTTCCCTGCTAGCAAAATTCCTATATATCATTGACAAAACCCCATGACCTGCCCTGGCAGCCTGTCTGCATTGCTCAGAGAACTTCATATCTGACTGCACAATTACTCCCAGGTCTTTTTAATTTTCTACCACCTTAAGTGTAGTACCACACAGTTGGTACGTTTCTCTGGGGTTACTTCTACCCATATGCAGTACTTTACATTTGTCAAGGTTAAACTTCAGTTGCCACTTCTTAGCCCATCTGCCCAAATTATGTAGATCCTGTTGCAGTAGCAGACTGCCATTACTGTCATTAACAACCCTGCCAACCTTTGTATCATCTGCAAACTTCGACATTAAGCCTGATATACCTTCATCAATATCATTGATAAATATACAAAACAGCAGTGGACCTAACACCGAACCCTGTGGGACTCCACTAATAACATCAGTCCAAGAAGAGCAGCACCCATTGATTACCACCCTCTGTCTTCTCACACTTAACCATCCTTTTATCCATTGTAGCAACTTACCCTTAATACCATTCTGCTCCAATTTGTACAATAGTCTTCCATGCGCAACAGTGTCAAAAGCTTTCCTGAAATCCAAATATATGATATCAAAATTGTTTTTTGCATCCAGTTGTAACCACATCATAATATCCTATCAAATTTGTCAGACAAGACTTTCCCTTAACAAACCCATGCTGTGTCTGAATTATTGCTGCAGTCTTGTCTAGATGATCCTGCAATGCATCTTTAACCAGCGACTCCATTATTTTACCCGGAACAGAAGTTAAACTAACTGGTCTGTAATTACTCGTGTCACCCTTCGATCCCCCTTTGTGAATTGGGGATACATTTGCACATCTCCAGTCCGTGGGAACCTCCCCTGAGTCCAAGGATATTCTCATAATTATGGCTAAGGGTTTGCTTAGTTGCTTTGCTGCCTCCTTTAATATAACTGGATAGATCCCATCCACCCCAGCTGCTTTTCTTACGTTTAACTTCAACAATTTCTCTTACACTTTGCTCTCAGTTAATACAAGATCATTAAGCACCCTGCTACAATTTGATAACCTTCTGCCATTTTCAAACCTTAATAACTCCTCACGTGTGAATGTAGATGCAAAATACTCATTCAGTTTGTCTGCTATCTGAGCAGGATCATCAACAGTCGAACCATCGATCTCAAGTGCACCAATCAGATTCATCCCCTTCCTTTTAGAGTTTATATAAGTAAAGAAATCCTTGCTGTTTTTCTTAGCATCTTTTGCCAAGGATTTCTCGTAATCTGCCTTCGCCTGCCGAACCTCCTTTGTGACCTGATTACAGATTAACTTATATCTGCCATAGGCTTCTGAGTCGCTTGATAATTTATATGCATCCCATGCATTTTTCTTCTCTGTTACGAGTCTCATTAGTTCATTTGACAACCATTTAGGCCTAAACCTTGAACAATATTTCTTAATAGGTATGAAACTTTTAGTAGCTTCCACGATTAATTCCTTGAATGCTTCCCACTTAGAATTTACTGTTGGTAACATCGTCAGTTGATCCCACTGTACAGAATTTAAAAACTATCGGAGACCACTGTACTCGCCTTTACGGAAGCAAAAACCCTTTCCTTTACCCCTGATGGTAATTAAATCTTTAAGTAAATCCCACATCAGTACACTGTGATCACTGCCACCTAGTGGTTCTTTTATCTGCAAATTCCTAATACATGAATGATCACTGCTGATAACCAGATCAAGAGTATTACTTTCTCTGGTTGCCTCTCGAACATGCTGCTGCAGAAAACAATCATCCAATAAATCCACAAAAGTCTGACTAGTGTGTGAGTGCCCAACCCACAAGTTCCAGTCAATATCTGGGAAGTTGAAATCCCCCATTATAAGACATTCCGATTTACTAGCCCACTCTATTTCTCTGTACAATTGTTCATTGTACTCATTCGAGTCATTAGGCCTATAACACACTCCTACTCTAATTTTTGCTTTCGCAGTGCTTATGTCACACCAAACTGACTCAACAGTGCACTGTTCATCTATATCAACTGGATGCACTTTTGATTTTATGTTTTTCTTTATTAACAGCATAACACCTCCTCCCTTCCTATCCTGTCTATCCTTTCTGTACACATTGTACTCCCCAAATTCCAGTTCGGCATTCCTTATATCTGTGTGACACCACATCTCTGATATCCCACCAATATCCGCCTTTGATGTCTTGACCAACACTTCAAATTCATCAAATTTATTTACTATACTTCTAGCATTGGTATACATGCAAGTATACATGCACCTATTCCTATTCCCAGCCACTCTAACACATCCCATATACCCACCTGTTTCACGATGACTGACATCCGTCCCTGAAACCCCCAACACCCCTTGCTCCAGGTCGCTACTTATTCTAATAGAAGTTGTGCAAGAATCACCTTCACCTCTGCCTGCGGCTACTGTTAAACTATTAGTCCTTGTATCCCCCTAAGCTATCAGTTTTCCGACCCACCTAACACTGCCTCGATAGCATCAGCAAATATTCTTGCACCCTTTCTATTTAAGTGTATCCCGTCCCTGTAGAAGCAATCTCTACTGTTAACAAGTACAGTCCAGGCTGAAAAAAATTCTACCCCTTGAGCCTTGCACAGTCTTTCCAGGGCCAAATTGATCGACAAGGCTCTCATCATATACTCCCTCCTATCGTGTCTGGGCAGAATTGCAGACACTTTCAAATTCAACCCTACTTCACGGGATTTTTTCAACAGTTACCTGTACTTGTTAAGTCATTATATCCAGATTACGCATTGGACATACACATCTTACGCACAATTATTTACTCACCAAAGCAAATCCTCCAGAATGCCCTCACTGTTCTTGTCAACTCACTGTAAAACATTTCCTTATAGAATGTCCACAATACCACATGGCGCGACAATCAGCCTTCCATCTCCCTATAAATTTCCAAGATTCTCTAACCTTATCACAAATCCAAGGAGATAACTCCAACATTGAAAATATATTTAGATATTTAAAATTAATAGGATATTCTGACCAGATATAAATCATATTTAAGAAATATAAATGTCTTTGTCACTAAACATTAATAGATAGGCGCAATATGGCTAATGTTACTTTTGCGCCAAAAAAACTCAACAACAACCAAGCATCGCGTGTCCAATACGATGCTTCCCTTTATTTTTTTCTAATGTCGCATATGGTTTGGTCACCAACATTATAATGGTTCATTAGAGATTTAATGGATGCAATGTTTTCAAACTTTTGAATAAATTCAAGTTTTTGTTTAATTTTAAAGCACAACTCTTGTGTTTGCCCATAATTTTTGCGATTTCTAAACAGAAAAAAAAAAAAAAAAAAAAATAGTTACTATAAAAAAAATTCAGACATTCCTGACATAAATAACGAAACAAAATTTGTCCTATTGCGGTGCATTAGCATTAGTAGAGGCATTTGATGCAAGAAAGCAAGCTTATGCAGCATCAGCCAAAAAAATAAAAAAAAAAAAACCACTTCCACTTCACCCCTCTGTTCGTTCAAAATACCTGTCCAGCTGAGCCTTAAACTTATTTAGGCTATCAACTTCCACGACAAGGGATGGAAGTCTGTTCCACCAACCAACCACCCGCCGGCTAAAGGCAAATTTCCGCACGTCTATCCTACATCTGTCCCTCCTCAATTTGAATTTATGCCCTCTCAGGTGATTATTCTGAGCGAGAGGAAGAATCCCATCAGCATTGAGCATGCTCAAACCATTCAAGGCTTTATACACCTCTATCAGATCACCTCGCTGGTGCATAGTCTCCCGACACTGTAATTTGCAAAACTTAAGCCTTTCTTCGTAAGAGCACCCCTTTGTTCCATTCACTAATCTTGTTGCCCTTCTCTGTACTCGTTCCAGCAGCTCTACATCCTCCTTGAAATGAGGCCTCCAGACCTGTATACAGTACTCTAGGTGTGGCCTGACCATTGCCTTATACAAGGGAATAATCACCTCCTTATCCCTGCTAGAAAAATTCCTATATATCATTGACAATACACCATGAGCTACTCTTGCAGCCCATCTGCACTGCTCAGAGAACTTCATATCTGCCTGCACAACCACCCCCAGGTCCCTTTCATTCTGTACCACTGTCAGTGTAGTACCACAGAGTTGATACGTTGCTCTGGGGTTGCTGTTTCCCATGTGTAGTACTTTACATTTGTCAATGTTAAACTTCATTTGCCACCTCTCAGCCCATCTGCTCAACCTTTCCAGATCCTGTTGCAGCAGCATAGCGTCAGTAGTGTCCTTGACAACCCTGCCTACCTTTGTATCGTCTGCGAACTTCGACATTAATCTTGATATACCATCATCAATATCATTTATGAATACAGAAAACAATAATGGACCCAACACTGAGCCCTGAGGGACTCCACTAATAACATTAGTCCATGACGAGCAGTGTCCATTGGTTACCACTCTCTGTCTTCTCCCCCTCAGCCACCCCTTTATCCACAGCAGCAATTTGCCTCCAATGTCACACTGCTCCAATTTGTGCAGCAGTCTTCCATGTGCAACAGTATCAAAAGCCTTTCTAAGATACAAGTATATAATATCAAAGTTATTCCCTGCATCCAGTTCCTTTGTGACTGCATCATAGTATCCAATCAAATTGGTCAGGCAAGACTTCCCCTTAACAAAACCATGCTGTGTCCGAGGTATAACTGAAGTATTGTCTAAGTGATCCTGCAGTGCTTCTTTAATAACTAGTGCCTCCATTAATTTTCTTGGAACAGAAGTTAAACTCACAGGTCCATAATTACTTGTGTCAGCCTTTGATCCTCCTTTTTGAATTGGGGTACATTTGCACATCTCCAGTCTGTGGGTACCTCCCCTGTGTCCAAGGAAGCTCTCATAATTATGGCTAATGGTTTGCTTACTTCCTTTGCTGCCTCCTTTAATATAACTGGATAGATCCCATCCACCCCGGGTGCCTTTCTTGTGTTTATCTTCAACAATTTCTCCTCCACTTTACTCTCAGTTATTACAAGATTCTCTGGCTTACTGCTAGAGTTGAATACACCTCTGGCTTTCCCCTTGCTAAATAACTCCTCATGTGTGAATGTCAATGCAAAATATTCATTTAGTTTGTTAGCTACCTGAGCAGGATCATCAACAGTTGACCCATCGATATCAAGTGGACCAATCTGATTCATCCCCTTCCTTCTAGAGTTTACATAAGTAAAGAACTCTTTGCTGTTTTTCTTTGCATCCCTTGCCAAAGTAATTTCTCGTGATCTGCCTTCGCCTGCCTAACCTCCTTTGTAACTTGGTTACAGATCAACTTGTATCTATCATAGGCTTCTGTGTCATGTGTTAATTTGTATGTATCCCATGCATGTTTCTTCTCTGCCATATGCCTCATCAGTTCATCTGACATCCATTTAGGCCTAAACCTTGAACAATATTTCTTAGTTGGTATGTAAAGCCTAGTAGCTTCCAAGATAAGTTCTTTGAATGCTTCCCATTTTGAATTTGCTGTTGGTAACATCATCAGTTGGTCCCACTGTATAGAATTTAAATACTGTCTCAGTCCATCGTAGTCGCCTTTACGAAAGCAGTAACCCTTCCCTTTACCCCTAATGGTAGTTACCTCTTTGAGTAAATCCCACTTCAGCACACTGTGATCACTGCCACCTAGTGGTTCATTTACCTGCAGATTCTTAATGCATGAAGAATCACTACTGATAATCAAATCAAGAGTATTACTCCCTCTAGTTGCCTCCTGAACGTGCTGATGTAGAAAACAATCATCCAATAAATCCACAAAAGCCTTGCTAGTGTGTGAGTGACCAGCCCCCAAATTCCAGTCAATATCTGGGAAATTAAAATCTCCCATTATAAGACTCTCTGATTTACTGGCCCACTCTATTTCCCTGTACAGTTTCTTATTATACTCATCAGAGTCATTAGGTCTATAGCACACTCCTACTCTCAATTTTGATCTCCCAATGCGTATGTCACACCAAACTGACTCGACACTGCACTGTCCATCATTGTCCACTGGCTTCACTTCCTTGAATTTTATGTATTTCTTAACTAATAGCATAACCCCTTCTCCCTTCCTATCCAGTCTATCCTTTCTGTGGACGTTGTACTCCCCAAATTCCAGTTCTGCATTCCTTATATCTGTGTGACACCACGTCTCTGATATCTCAACAATATCTGCCTTTATTGTTTTGTGCAATACCTCAAATTCATCAAATTTATTTACTAAACTCCTTGCATTGGTGTACACGCAAGTATACATGCACCTATTTCTATTCTTAGCTACCCTAACACAACCCATGTGTTTACTTGTACCGTAATGACTCCCGGCAGTCTCTGAAATATCCTGCATCTTGTTTTTCAGGCTTCTGCTCATTCCAATAGAAGCAGTGCAAGAATCTCTTTCACCTCTGCCAGTGGCTACTGTTAATCTATTCGTCTTTGTCTCCCCACAAGCTAGCAGTTTTCCGACCCACCTAACACTGCCTCGATAGCATCAGCAAATATTCTTGCACCCTTTCTATTTAAGTGTATCCCATCCCTGTAGAAGCAATCTCTCCTGTTAACAAGTACAGTCCAGGCTGAAAAAAATTCTACCCCTTGATCCTTGCACAATCTTTCCAAGGCCAAATTGATCGACAAGGCTCTCATCATATACTCCTTCCTATCGTGTCTGGGCAGAATTGCAGACACTTTCAAATTCAACCCTATTTCACGGCTTTTTTTCAAGAGTGACCTGTACTTGTTAAGCAATTCTGCCGGTCTCCTACTCTTGATATCATTAGTGCCAACGTGTACAACTATATCACCTTTTGTGCCCTTGAAAGATGATATCTGCTCTACAACGTCCTCAACCTTTGCCCCTTGCAGACATACCCTGGTCCTGTTCCACCTATCCTTTTTACAAAGCATGTTCCCCGTATCCCTGACAATAGAGTCACCAACAACTACTAGTTCCTTTGGGACCAGCGCATTCTGCCTTGGAGGTTGCTGCTGTGTTGCGCGACGACCAAGTGCAAGCTCTGGCATTGATGTGGGCAGCTGAGAGCTTGATGGGCCCCTCAATTTAGTTCCTTCGAGGGCATCCACCCTGTCCTTCAAGCTCTTATATAGGCCCATAAGAACGCTGAGTTGTTGCCTGATTTCGATTCACTCCTTGCATCGCGCACACACAAAGACATCCCCCATGGCAATATCATATCCCGTACCTGAATGCTCCACAAACATCATGCAAGCTGTGCATTTTAGAAGGCTGTGATTCAGAAGGCAAC
This sequence comes from Mastigoproctus giganteus, assembly GCF_048544385.1. Classification (NCBI taxonomy): domain Eukaryota; kingdom Metazoa; phylum Arthropoda; class Arachnida; order Uropygi; family Thelyphonidae; genus Mastigoproctus; species Mastigoproctus giganteus. The sequence continues at coordinate 114,806,894 of NC_143582.1, read as the reverse complement.
TCCCCCCCTCAGTTCTTCTCTGGGCCACAGCACTTCCATTAGCCTGAGCCTTTTGTTTTGCTGCTCTGGTCTGAGTCATGATTTCTTTTAATTTAAATAAAATTTCAATTTCAGTTTATAACCGTAACTTATCTCCCAACACAGTTATAACGGGATGTATATTTTTTAGTGTCAAGTATTAATTATCTAGGAGTTGCCTTTATATAACTTCCGTATCAGTTATGTTTTAATTAATTATGTTACGTTTGTAATCTAAGTCGTTATATGTTTTTAGTTAAAAGTACAATTTAAATGCCAACGAAGTTCAACAAGTTTAATAGATTTTACCGATCACTGAAAATATTATAACCTATATTATACTAACGCTATCTAGGTTGAATATATAACGATCGTATGACAAAGACAAAGGCAGGAAGTTACGAACGGTAAATCTATGGACACTTAAGTATTAATTAACTTTCAAATCTCGCTGTCTCAATTCAGAATAAACTAAAGATCCTTACTAGGTCTATAAGCTACTTACAAAAAATAATTTGATGTAAAAAATATTCAATAAGCGGCTAAATATGGCTAAAAAGTGAGATCAAAAAGGGGATAAAGCAGTATAACTCTCAAAAAATATGGACAGGGTAGTCCCAATGCAGTATGTTTTATAGCAAGATAGATTAAGGTGAATTAAGAAGTACAGTTGTGCCCCCGTATCCACTGATTCAGTCTTAACTCGTACTACTCGCGTGTCCAATACGATGCTTCCCTTTATTTTTTTCTAATGTCGCATATGGTTTGGTCACCAACATTATAATGGTTCATTAGAAATTTAATGGATGCAATGTTTTCAAACTTTTGAATAAATTCAAGTTTTTGTTTAATTTTAAAGCACAACTCTTGTGTTTGCCCATAATTTTTGCGATTTCTAAACAGAAAAAAAAAAAAAAAATAGTTACTATAAAAAAAATTCCGAAATTCCTGACATAAATAACGAAACAAAATTTGTCCTATTGCGGTGCGACGGAATACAACAATTGACACGACACCACTAAATCAAATTAAATATTTGGACTCTCTCTCTCTCTCTCTTTTTTTTTTTTTTGTTTTGAGTGGTAGATGTGAAGCAAGCGGGGGATTGCAAGATAATAGGTATACTAATCTCGCAGTGATGATTTAATGTCAGTTCTTGTCGCTTATTTACGACTTGCAAAATATCTGTTCAAGTTATTACTTGAATTTTGATTTCTGGCTGTGTTTTTTTTTTTTTTTTTTTTAATTTGGAGTCTCGAAGTGTCCCAGTTAATCCAACCCTGGTAAATCGAGAGTCTGCTGTACTTTATTATTACCATATTTAATGCTGGTAATGTCTTACTGTGTGTTGAATTTGTCAAGGTGTGTTTGTTTCAATTGCAATCTCCAGGGTTTCCCCTATATGCCGCTGTAGTCTCTGAAAAGGCTAAGGCCGGCAAGTGTATGTGTCTTGTTATGTTGAGTTGAGTGCCGACGCCTGGTGACTTTGCAGCCAGGGGGTAGGGGACACCTGGTTCCCTGCCTCCTGACTCCCAACCTTGGCCACGAGGAGGTGCACTAGGGTCCACATTCTAGCTGAGATGCTTACTGGGGCTATCAGGCAAGCCTGGGAGCCCCAAGTTGTTTAGGAAAAGTAAGTGGGGATAATTAAGAAGATTAATAATTAGTTGTGGTTTGATTGACCAGATTCTTTTTAATACTGCAACTTCAAGTAAATCTAAGCCTGGACATTTGTTATCCTTCAAAGAATCAGTAGCTATGCCAATTTCAAGATTAGTAAACGGGTCCTCATCATTTAATCCAGAATACATCAAGTGCTCCATCCTTAAATTTGTTTGTTCCGTACTCTCCAGTACACAAATGTCTTGACAAATAATGCCCTCCAATATTGCATTCGTTGATTCTGTCCAAGAAAGTGTCTCTTGCTGGGAGTTGTGGCATTCTCTTGTAATCCAGCTGCCTGGAGGCTTGTGCTGGTGGATGATTTGCAGCCAAGATAGAAGAAACGATCTCACCAGGGTGCAATTTCTCTGGTACAATTTTGTAAGCAAGTCCCCATGGTTCATCTTTTACTTTTGACTTTACCAGTTTTTTCCCAAAGCACTATTCTTTTCTCTGTAAATTTGATTAAAGTAGGTCTGCCTGGCCACCTTGTAAAGGTCAACCAGACGGTCCACCTAAACTCATGCCCTGTTATTTCTCTTTACACGCTGGTAATTACGCCGAACAGTTTTCAATGAATTTCTCAGATTCGTGAGATCCTGAGACCACCAGGTTTCAGAATCTCACAGATCTTCCCAAACGTACCCTCCAGACAGGCACAGGCAGAATGTGTGGAACACAAGCGTGTTATTTTTGTGACAATTATATCTCGATCAACTATAAGGGCTGCCCAAACCCTGGCCACAAGGGCTGCCCAAACCCTGGCCACAGTGGTCCTTCCAATTCCAGTAGTTTCAAGATTAGATTGTACAATTTTTGATAATAATGGTAATCCCCCTTACAACTCCTTAAATGAATACACTTCCTGAAGGGCTAAGATTTTGATATCATGGTCAGAGATTATTCTAGTTAAGTCATTATAGACCACAATCAACTTTGACAGTTCAATTGCAAAACTTTTGGTTCACTAATATTATGATTTATATTGCGATTAAATCTAATTAGTGCGAGAATTGGTCATCTCCTGCGCGCGAATATAATCAGGACAGCCGCTGTCATGGTAGAAATGATCTGCTTTCTTCTTGCATACTTTGCAGTTGGGAAAAGTTGCAGGTGAAGCCTTGTCAGGACAAGACTCAATCTGGTGCCCCTGATTGCCACAGTGCCCACAAGAATATTCAAGTTGATGGCAATTACGTGCAGAATGCCTGTAACCAAGGCATTTAAAGCATCGAGATGTTATAATAAAATCCTTAACTCTATGTGATGCCCATCCAATATAGGTGATCCCCACTTAACACTGATGATTTGTTCTGGAAAAACAGAACAAATCATTTATGAATGATTATATTAGTGAATCCGCGCTAAGCGAGCGCTGCATTCCCATAAGGTATGTATTTGTGAGTTGCGGTCGGTGCCATAGGATATTTCCTAATCAATAATAAACGGTAGCGAAAAGATGCACAAATGTCGGTCAAATATTTAATATTCAAATATTTGTACATAAAAAATATTCTGCATTACATACGTATATAATTATGTGGTAACTACTTATATATCAAAATTAAACTTAAAATTCCAATTAAAATAATGAATTTAATTGATCTAAATTGATTTAATTTAATTGATGAATTTAATCATGAAAAATGTGTCGATTTTGGGTTGAACTTTGGCCCTCTTCCAAATAAACTAAAAGGGGTATTAATTTTAAATCCCCCTGCAGCGTTACCACCCAACAATAAAGTCAACCACTCCTTCGCCACTTTGACACCTGGCATGTTTTTTTCTTTTTTCAATATGAAACTTATTTTAGGCATTCGTTTCCACAAAAGTCCTGCTTCATCTATGTTAAAAACTTGTTGGGAAGTATAAGACATAATATCCCTCTTCAATAATTTTAGCAAGTACTTTTTTGAAAGTTTCGCCTCCTTACTCTACACTGCAGCTTCTCCCTGGATTTTAAATCTATTCAAACAGCCCTTACTAGTTTTAAATGGTTCCACATTTTTTTTTTTTAGGTGAGTTTTCTTCAGATCATCATATTGGCTAATCTCTCTCTCTCTCTCTTTTTTTTTTTTTTATATTTAACTTAACTGAATTCTGCATTGGATATTATCTTCAATAAAATCCTAATAGCCGGCCTAGCCCTAGTTGCTTGCAATGGAACAGCTATCTTTCCCGCTGCTAAAATTAATTCTTTATTTTTTTAGATAGTATGAATCAGAGCTGTAATACTCAATATGTTCTACGTTGATAATAATATTAGTAAAATAATAAGAGGAGTTTACCTCAATATAGTACGTAGAACACTTCTGTATGATACCCTCCAGAAATTAAAACGAAAAAAACGAAAAAATCGACAACTTACCGGTACATTAGAGTAAAATATAAATAATTAAATAATCAATTTAACACAATTCAAATCAATTTAAAACAATTAAAAATCAAATTAACGCAATTAAAAGAATCTAATGAAAATATTCAAAACGATTTTCCTTCCTGAAGCTGACAACGCTTTTCGACCGTATGTCGTGACCACAATAATGAAAATTACCGAATCGGGTTAAACCTGAAACTTAAATAGTGATTATTTGTCTTCCGCATGCGCGTAAAGGTCCACGCATCGGAGATCAAATATGGCCGCCGAACATTAACAGAATTCTCGTGTAATTTAATTTCAACGGTTTCTGCAATTAATAGTCGTGTATAATTACGTTGAACGTTAAGTATTTTGGCCTCGTTAAATAAAAAAGTATGTTTTTCGTTAATGGCATGAAAGGCTAATTCTGACGCTGCTGAACGAGAAGCACGAACTGAGGCTTCGTGTTGATTTACACGAATATTAAGAGAAAATCGCTTCAAATCTTGGTAAGACGAGTCGCAATCACTGCAAGAAATGTTGTATACCAGATCATTAATTTGTGTTGCGAACGCTGAAAGAACCGAGCGATTGTTCAGTATAGTGTGTAACTTCCGTATTGGCCTAGCTATAATTTTAAATTCGGTATCTTTAAAGAATCTGTTAAGCTGTTTGTGCCACTGTTCAACATATGGGACAGAAATAAAGTATTTTTTGATATTACTATTGTTGATTGGTGTAGTATTTTGTATCCTATCCTTAGCCTGTACCCTAATTTGGTTTATTGTGGTAATGGAATAACCCCTGTTTAAGAATCTGCTAGTTAATATTTGTATTTCTGCGTCCAAAGCAGATTCCGTCGTTGAATATTTATAGGCATTTAGAAATTGATTAAAGATAATCGATCTTTTGTAGGTGAATGGGTGATGGCTATTATAATGTAGAAGCATACCGGTGTTCGTAGGTTTTCGATAGATGCTAAATTATATTTTATTCGAGTCCCGGGTAAGCGTGAAATTTAGAAAGTTTAATGACTTTGTATCCGTATCCTCCCTTTCCAATGTAAACTTGAGTCTAGAATGAATATTATTAAACGAATGTAAACTGTCTTGGATAGTACTACTATCGGTAATAACTAGAACATCGTCTAAATACCTCCCATAGTATGTGATATGGGGTCGAAAAGGTGTCAAATGTATATGTTCAATCGTTGAGAGATAGATCTCTGACATTAAGCCACTCAGGCTCAAACCCATTGGTAATCCAACAATTTGTTTGTACACCTTGTCTCAAAAGGTGATGTAGTTGGCCTCAACTAACAGTTTAATTAAGTGAAAAATTTCCTTAATAGGTAGCTTCGTATAATTAATCGGTGTTGAGTTTTTATTTAACATATCCCAAATAATATCTAATGTGTATTCAATGTTTACATTCCTATATAAAACGAGGTAACATCTAGTGAGAATAAATTGTCATTGTCGCTGAGTCTACAGTCTTTAAGATTATTAAATAATGTATTGTAGTTCTTAATCCCAAATTGTATTACCTGTCTAAAGGGTTTTATAATGTTATATACATGTGTGGCTAAGGATGATCAATGCCAAGTTCCTGTAGGAAACAATAGGTCGAATAGGAAATCCAGTCTTGTGTAATTTTACCTGACCGAAAAGTGCAGGAATATTGTATGTTCTGGACTTCAATTCCTTTAACTGAACCATAGTAATGTAGTCATTTTTTCGATACGTGGTTAACGTTTTATTATATTGATTGACCAGATGTACTGAGTGAAGACTAGATTTCGGATAAATGCATATAACGCAAATATTACAAGCAATATACTTGATCATTTTTTAAAATGTTGATCTCGGAACTACGTAACTAGTCACTGTACTGCAATTAAATTAGTGTGCGAGAAAATATCACTGAGCGTGGGAAAATTTCTCAAGTCAGTGTGGGAAACGTTTTAATGCTGTTTTGTTATTCAATTTCAAGCTATCGACTCCATCAAATGAAACGATTTTGTTAAATATGGTAAAAATGCAATTTGTAAAAGAGCGTTATAGTGATCTGTGACAGCGTTATAGTCAGATACGGGTTATAATATAAGAACAGCGTTATAGCGAATCAGCGTAAAGCGAACCGCGTTATAACGGGGGCCTGCTGTATATACACGATTACCAGTATTTAATAGAATTTTCCTAATGTTGGCAGGGGGTTTCAATGACCCAGTGAAAGTTATTCTTAATTTTAGACTTAATTTTAAATCTAACCTTGACACATTTTTTGAATTCATCATCTGTTATACTGTAATCAGCAAGGTTCTTATCATATAAATCCTCAAGACGATCATCAGTGATCTCTTTATTAACGTCATATATTATAAGAGTGGGATTCAATTTCTTAGGAAGATCCACATTTAAATTGTGATCCTTAAACTTATTACACATTTTTGGTTTCTCAAGATCATTATTAAAGGCAACCTCAATTACAATACCTCTATCTCTAACCTTTCTTATTCATTTTATCATAATTCTCTTCAACTCTGATTTAAACTCCTTTGTCACCATTTGTTTTATCTTGTCACTTGTTTTGAGTTCACTTTTGTCATCAGCACGCACTAATACTGCATGTCTGGTTTGTGTCCCGGAGGGGATTGTACTCACATTAACCTGTTTGCCTACAACAGAAGCAGCTACACCTGCATAGCTAGCTGCTGTTTGAGCAGGCAATGTTTACATGCAATTTCAGTTTTTAGCTTTCCATTCTCAATGGTTCAAGTAACATGTGTTCCCTGGAATTCCATACCTTGCCAACCTCGGCACTCATAGAAGGGGTAACCTTAGTCCCATTCTTGAGAAAGTCAAATAAACTATTTTTCATAGCAAAAATGTAATCAAGAACAGCAGAGTCATCTAAGTGGACTGTCTCATTATTCTGTCCATTATCAGTTTTGTTTGTCCTTTCTTGGACCAGTGCAAGTGGGGGAAAATGTTGCCCTAAAATATCAACAATATTGATAGAAGGGTTCTGGAAATCTGCCAGTCCATCCTCCGCCAGTTCCGGGACAATGGTCACATCCCCTGGCATGGAAGATGAACAGTTTTCTTCAGACATAGTTACAAAATTTCTTGAGATGTACAATAATTATACAAAGGGTACTAGGAAAGTTTTGCAATACAGCTTTGTTTATTTAATTTTTTCAAAGTAATTTCCTCTACATTCAATACACCTCTCCATCCTCCGAAACCAATCTTTAAACCAGTTCTGCCAAGTTTCACTAGGGAGTAAAGCACACTCGTTGTCCCAAGCCCGTAGAAGGTCCTCATCACTGGAAAACCGCCTCCCTTTTAGCTTCATTTTCACATGCGGGAACAGTGCAAAGTCGCAGGGAGCAAGGTCTGGACTGTAGGGAGGGTGCTCGAGAAGTTTCAGTCCTGTCGTGGTCAAATATTCAGTGCAGGCTTTGGCGCGGTGAGCTGGAACATTTTCGTGATGGAGGTACCAGGTGTCCATTCTTGACTTTGGCCGCAGGTTCTTCATAGATCCAATGACTTTAGGCAGGCATTGTTCAGTATACCACTTAGCTGTGACTGTCTTCTGCGTGTCCAAAACGACACGTTCCACAATTCCACTCGATTTGAAAAATACAGCTATCATTTTCTTCTTTACAGATCGGGATTTTCTGACAATTACGGGTGTGTCGTCATCATCAAAGACCCAAACTTTGTTTTGAGCCTTGGTCGGCAGATCGTAATAGTACAGCCAAGTCTCGTCACCTGTCACAATGTTGTTCACATACCGAGATTGTCCCTTATCAAACTTTTTTAACATCTCCCGGCACCAAGTCACACGTCGTGTCATCTGCTCTTCAGTCAGTTGATGCGGCACCCAGAGAGAACAAAGTTTCTTCACGTGCAAATGATCTTGCAGAATCGAACGAATTGCTGGTGCATTTAGGCCCAAAGTATCCTCTATCTGTTTGTAGGTCACTCGCCTGTTTTCGTCAAGCATTTTCCTCACAGCAGTAATGTTTTCCTCCGTAACTGACGTTCGTGGCCTTCCCGGCCTCTCAGAATCCTCCAGAGTGAAATTTCCCCTTTGGAATTCTCTATACCACCTGAATATCGTTGTACGATGTGGACAGTCATCATCTAGTGCAAGAGTCATTTCTTCTAAGCACTGGTCTATGGTTAAACCACGCACGAAATTATACCGCAAAACTGTCCTTATCTCATTTCGTGACCACGATGCCATCGCAAGCACTTTACACTCTCACTACTAATGAATAACTGAGCCCATCGACTTGGCGCGGCGGCTACTATGCACGTATGAGCATGTCTCAACATGCAGCAACAAGCAGCTTCCTGTGATTCATTGTTGCGTCATATTGCAAAACTTTCCTAGTACCCTTTGTATATAAGTTAGACAACTCTTAAAAGCATAGTTTAAAAGAAGTTATTTCGATTCCTGGGCATTTTCAGTGTCAACGAAATCAGATAATCTATAAATCAGCAGTTATTATACAATTTTCAATACTGCTCTGCTGCTCCATGGAATCGCCAGTAAATAACTTGTAAAAGTTATTTACTAAAAGACATTTATATGGCCATATTTTTCTTTGCAAGTTCAATATTAAAGTTAATACTATGCTGAACTGACAAGTGTTAGAAAATATGTTGGGTTTCAGCAGCCAACCAGAAAGGAGGAGGGGGAATTCACTGCATCAGAAGCAGGTAAATTCCTAACATATTGTACTAGTCTTCTTCTCCCTCTCTTAGAAAATTAAACCTTTAATAAAGTTTATTATACATACGTATAATCAACTTTATTATACGTAGGTATGTACAAGGAAATCACGTTATATTTGAGGTCAGCAGGTGTTCGCCTATATCCGTGGTTTCAGCCGTCCACTGTAGGTCTTGGAACGTATCCCCCAGGGTCTTATTGTATAGTGGTAATAGAATTAAAATAGTAAAATAAAAATAAGTGTTTATCGTGCAAATGCAAAAATAAGTGGTTATAAGTGAATGTTGCAATTTAGAATAAATTTTATTGGGAACTAGGAGGCCCTGTTCCATGCTCGCTTTGCTTGCTTAACCCCTGCACACATTTTTCTACGTAATATGTAGAGGTATGATGGAGTAAGTCAAATCTTTTCCTCGTAAGAGACGCCTGTTGAAACGCACTGATCGATATCTAATATATAAAAGAAAAGAGAAAGTGTAAGAAAAAACTATAAAAAGTAAAATTGTGTGAATGTTGAGTGAATGAAAGTTATTATTGCGTGTTATATTTTAGACTCTTCACCGGACAGACTGATGGCTATGCAGGCCCTCAGGGGGGCTCTGAGTTATCAAAGTTGACACCATGCTGTAGTGTTCCTAGCTGGCATGGTGTGGGATGCTGACACTGGCCATTAGGGTAACCCCAGGCTAGTGTGGTTCAGAGCTGCGAAAAGCACGCTCCACCAAAGGGATCTTAGGAATCTCTAAGATCCCTTTGGTGGAGTGGATGGATGTGGGTGGACCCAACCCCTTTTGCCTGGTGGCTCACTCCACCACCCACTTTTAACCCCACCCTCTGGACCAGGATGGGCATCCTGTACCAAGGGTTCCCTTACTATCTTCCCTTTCAAATCAGGCCTGCCCCCCTTCTGTTCTCTACCTCTTTTATCCCATCCTCTTCCTATCTCCCCATTATCTCCTTTCCAATAAAATTTTTTTTTTTTTTTTTTTTTTTTTGGGCTCTCCCTAGATGCATAGGCTACCCCGCATTTTGCCCTGCCAGAGCATTCTTCTCTCCTAATGTGTCCTGGTTCACCTTCCCAGGGTAGTGACAGAAATGGGGGTGTTAGTGGCTCTCCACAGGCTCCTAGCTAAGTGGCCAGAGTAACACCACAACCCACACTAATACTTCACAAAACACACACCCTGGCCTTATGCCTTTGTATTCTACAAAGAGTAAAAATGAAGAGCTGGGGGAGACCCCCAGTGCTGCCAGACAAAAAACACTATGATCAATATCTAATTAGGACCTATGTCCATTACAAATGCCCAGGTAATTATTTACCTGGGCATTTGTAATGGACAGCATTCTCAAGGTCGAATAAATATCATTATGTAATTATTTACTTGTATTTAGCATTAGCATTAGTTGAGGCATACGATGCAAGAAAGCAAACTTATATAGCATCAGCCAAAAAAAAACAAAAAAATCCTTCCCATTTCACCCATCCAGTAACTCCAAATCTTTGTCTACTTCAGCCTTAAATCTATTTCAGCTGTCAAATTCCACAACAACAGACGGAAGTCTGTTCCAGCAATCAACTACCCGCTGGCTAAAGGCAAACTTCTACACATCTATTCCACAATTGCCTGTCCTCAATTTGAATCTATGCCCCCTCAGGGGGTGCCTCCGTAGCCAGGTGGGAAGGAGCAGCAGTGCGTAGCACACGCTTCTTGATTAGACCGGGGTTCGAGCCCGTCACCACCAAATATGGAGGATGCGGAGAGGTCAAGGAATGACCACCGCATATCCCGGAGCAGTATGGCCTTAGTTGCTAATGCTCCTAAAAACCAAACAACAACAGCCCCCTCAGGTTCTTAATCTGATCAAGTGGAAGTATCCCATCAGAATTGAGCCTGCTGAAACCATTCAAGGCCTTATACACCTCAATCAGATCACCTTGCAGGTGCCTAATCTCCAGATGCTGCAACTTGCAGAACTTAAGCCTCTCTTGGTAAGAGTAACTCCAAATCTTTGTCTACAACTGGATGTTCTGCAACTGGATGCACTTCCTTAGATTTTGTGTTTCTTAACTAACAGCATAACTCCTCCTCCTCCCTATCCTGTCTATCCTTTCTGTACACATGGTGCTTCCCAAATTCCAATTTTGCACTGCTTATATGTGTGACACTATGGTCTCTCATATCCCAATAATAACGGCCTTTGATGTCTTGGTCAGCACTTCAAATTCATCAGATTTATTTACTATACTTCTAGCATTGGTGTACATGCACCTGTTCTTATTCTTAACATGGGCAAATATTCTTTTTCATCTTGTCTATTTAAGTGTATCCCATCCCTGTAGAAGCAGTCTCTCCTGTTAGCAATCACAAACCATACTGAAAAAAAATTCTACCCCATGAGCCTTGCACAATCTCTCCAGGGCTGATTTGATTGAGAAGGCTCTCATCATAGGTCACTTAGGAAAAGGCTTTTTGATTTGGGTTTCATAATGCACAAGGAATATTGTTGCATCCCAAAGAGCAGGACTAAATATTTAACTGAAATAATTATAAACTATACAAATATTTAAAATATTTACAAAATACTAAACTATTTACAATATACAAATATACAATATTCATTAATATACAAAAAACGTTACAATGGAACATCAAATGTTAGACTGAAGCATGTGCACAAGGTTGGTGAACGTTATGGAGGCAGTTGTCAATAATTAATTGCATTTGTAGTGACATCATTGCCTTGCCCTCTTCTCCCATTGGCTCGAATAAATATCACTGGGAGGAAAAATTTTTTAATGTATAGAGAGATATGTATACAGTAAACCCCCGCTATTCGCGGGGGTTACGTTCCTGAGAAATGTCGCGAATACCGAAAACGCGAATACTGAGTTATGGCTCCCATAGTAATAAAGCGGTTCCGTTCCAAAGTATGAAATATATAAGAAAAACTAGTCTAAAATTTTGTCTATGTATGTATTATATGTACCTTCGTAATATGACTATGTACATAGACAGTACATAGTGAAATGCAAGCATATGGCATCGAAATGAAAATAAGAAACAATTTAATATTAAATTGTAATATTTATTAGAAATTTCAAACAAATCTTTCAAACTAGCGCCTTTGCTTGCTAGCAAAAAAAACATCACGCCAGTGCTATCACCAGTTTCGCTAAAGTGTTGATAAAGGAGTTTTGGCTTTTCGCGAATGATGAGTGAACTTAACGGAATTTTATTTTGAGTTCGGTCTTCTATCCACAGATTTAAAGCTTTTTCAATTTTTTATAATTTAACATCACGAGTTACAGAGCAAATTTTTGAAACAATTAGCGCGTTTTCACGGACACTACGGCGGATTTTTCTTCCGATTTCTTGATTGATCGTACCGTTGACTCGTTGATTTTATAATGTTTTGCCACTGAGGAGACACTTTCACCATTAGAAATTTTGTCTAATAAATCAATTTTATTCGCTAATGTTATCACCTTCTTTGATATTTTCACATTTCTCTTTTTATTCGTAGCCATATTTTTGTAGGGGTTAGAAAGAACTTGTCCACAATAAAGTCACTTTCTTCGTTAATACACTCGAAAAAGTTTGTTTTACACTGCAAAACAGTAGATTTATCATTTTTGTAAGCATATCAATTTATAAATTGATAAATTTATTCAATTTATAAGCATATAAATTAAAAGCAAACGACGAAACCTTCCATGACAAGCGCATAACACATACTGAACAAGGATTAGCGAGAAACATCCACGCTCGCGATTTTGTCACCCCTCTCCCCCCACCCACTGAGCGCTGTTTTGACCGGGAAAGATAATTTTAGCCACGCCCATGTTTTTTATGGCGGAAAATATTCACGGCGCTTTAAAATTCACATTTTTTAAGGTTTCATTTTATATTAAATCGGCGATCGCGAATACGCGAAACCGCGAATACAGATACCGCGAATAGCGGGGGTTTACTGTATATGGTTTAAAATATAAATTAAAATTTTGAATTAAAAATTTTTTTTTTTAACATTTAAAGTCATTATTAATGATGTTAGTAACTCGTTAGTAATGTTGAGGTCAGTAATATTCTTGCCCCTAGTATTTTGTCTAACATGCTGGTATAAATAATAATCATCTAGTTTATTTAAAAATGTTTTTCCTCCATGGTGAGTTTCACTCCCACTTAGTTCAATTAGTCTGGGTCAGATTAAAGTCACCCATAATAAGACATTTACACTTGTTTGTCCATTCCATCTGCTTGTAAAGACTCTTGTCGTATTCTTCACAATCTTCTGCTCTGTAGATTACTCCCACTCTCATTATTCCTTTGCTTCTGACTAACTCAGACCACACAGATTCTATGCTGGTTGACATAACTTCAGACTCAACAAAAGCTCTTTATGCTCAGGCTGCTTTTGATAAGAAGCATGACCCCTCCACACTTTCAATTATCATTATCTTTCCTAAATACAGTAAACCCCCGCTATTCGCGGTATCTCTATTCGCGGTTTCGCGTATTCGCGATCGCCGATTTAATATAAAATGAAACCTAAAAAATGTGAATTTTAAAGCGCCGTGAATATTTTCCGCCATAAAAAAACATGGGAGTGGCTAAAATTATCTTTCCCGGTCAAAACAGCGCTCAGTGGGTGGGGGGAGAGGGGTCACAAAATCGCGAGCGTGAATGTTTCTCGCTAATCCTTGTTCAATATGTGTTATGCGCTTGTTATGGAAGGTTTCGTCGTTTGCTTTTAATTTATATGCTTATAAATTGAATAAATTTATCAATTTATAAATTGATATGCTTACAAAAGTGATAAATCTACCGTTTTGCGGTGACAAACAGACTTTTTCGAGTGTGTTAACGGAAGAAAGTGCCTTTGTTGTGGACAAGTTCTTTCTAACCCGTACAAAAATATGGCTACGAATAACAAGAGAAATGTGAACATATCAAAGAAGGTGATGACATTAGCGAATAAAATGAGTTATTAGATAAAATTTCTAATTCCTCAGTGGCAAAACATTATAAAATCAATGAGTCAACGGTACGATCAATCAAGAAATCGTAAGAAAAAATCCGCCGTAGTGTCCGTGAAAACGCGCTAATTGCTTCAAAAATTTGCTCTGTAACTCGTGATGTTAAATTAGAAAAAATGGAAAAAGCTTTAAATCTGTGGATAGAAGACCGAACTCAAAATAAAATTCCGTTAAATTCACTCATCATCCGTGAAAACGCAAAACTCCTTATCAACGCTTTAGCGAAACTGGTGATAGCACTGGCGGGATAGGTTTTTTAGCTAGCAAAGACGCTAGTTTGAAAGATTTGTTTGAAATTTCTAATAAATATTACATTTAATATTAAATTGTTTCTTATTTTCATTTCAATGCCATATGCTTGCATTTCACTATGTACTGTCTATGTATATAGTCATATTAGGAAGGTACATATAATACATACATAGACAAAATTTTAGACTAGTTTTTCTTATATATTTCATACTTTGGAACGGAACCCCTTTATTACTATGGGAGCCATAACTCAGTATTCGCGTTTTCGGTATTCGCGGCATTTCTCAGGAACGTAACCCCCGCGAATAGCGAGGGTTACCTGTACATTATACATACCATAGTGGTACTCATCATCACCAATTTCCGGGTGGCACCACGTTTCTGTTAGCTTTATATATGAGCATTAGTTCTAACTAGGAGTTCAAATTCAGCCATTTTATTGAAAACACTCCTGACATTACTGCAGACAGTTGAGACTAAGTTGCTACAAACAATAATTCATGAGGTGAGTGTAAGGATTAATTTGACTCATATCATCAAATAAATGTGTTGCACTATATGCTGCTTATCAAAAGCACTGCTCCATAGGAAGAGGTATATTGCTATTTATTAAAAAATTATGAAGTAATTATGAGACTTTAAAAGTTGGTTATACTTTTCATGAAATAACTTAAAGTTAATTTTTTCTCAGAGCAACTCTTTATCAGCCAGCTTAGTTGGCATGAGATATTAACTTTTCCATAACATGTGCATTGGCTGTCTTTCGGTAAATATTTAACTAGACTGATAGAACAAGAGGTTGGAAATGGTGAGAAAAGCCATAGGAGTGCTTCTCAAGGTATGCAAATTGTTAAAACAGTTAATAGTCAGTAGAAACCAAGGTAAATTAATATTTGAATGCATTATGCAGATAGCAAGCTTATATAGCATCAGCCAAGGGAGGGGGAAACCCTTTCCCATTTCATCCATCCAATCCATCCAAATGTTTGTTCTGGTTCTGCCTTGAATTTACTTAAACTTTCAACTTCTACAATGACAGATGGAAGTTTCTTCCAGCAGTTAACCACCCACTGGCTAAAGGCAAATTTCTGCTCATTTATTCTACAACTGTCTCTTTCCTCAATTTGAATTTGTCCACTCAGGTGACTGATCTGAGCAAGAGGAAGAATCTCATCAGCATTGAGCTTGCTCAAACCATTCAAGGCCTTATACACCTCAATCAAATTAACTTGCAGGTGGCTAGTCTCCAGACACTGCAATTTGCAGACCATAAACCTTTCTTTGTAAGAGTAACCCTTTGTTCTATTCACCAATCTCGTTGCCCTTCTATGTACTTGTTCCAGCAGCTCTTCATCCTTCCTAAAATGAGGCCTCCAGACCTGTACGCAGTAAACGAGGTGTGGCCTGACCATTGCCTTTTACAAAGGGATAATTACCTCCTTATCCCTGCTAGCAATATTCCTGTAGATCAGGCATATTGCTAGCCCTGATGACAAGCCCCATGACCTGCTCTGGCAGACTGTCTGCACTGTCCAGAAAACTTCATACCCGATTGCACAATTATCTCCAAGTCTTACTGCTACCCACATAGAGTATGTTACATTTGTCCATGTTAATCTTCAGTTGCCACCTCTCAACCCATCTGCCCAACTTTTCTAAGTCCTTTTGCAGTAGCATACTGTCTTTACTGTCGTTAACAACCCTACCAAACTTTGTATCATCTGCAAACTTGGACATTAAGCCTGATATATACCTTCATCAATATCATTGATGAATATACAAACAACAGTGTGCCCAGCACAGAACCCGGGGGGGAACTCCACTAATAACATCAGTCCACTAAGAGCAGTGTCCATTGATTACCACTCTGTCTTCTCCCTCTCAACCATAATCCCTTTATCCATAGCACCAATTTATCCTTAATGTCATTCTGCTCCAATTTGTACAGTAGGCTTCCTTGTGCAACAGTACGAAAAGCTTTCCTAAAATCCAAGTGTATGATATCAAAATTATTTTTGCTTTCAGTTTCTTTGTGACAACATCATAGTATCCAGTCAGATTGGACAGACAAGCCTTCCCCTTAACAAACCCATGCTGTGTATGAACTATAACTTCAGTCTTGTCTAGATGATTCTTCATTGTTCCAGTTCTTACAAATCTCTTCAGATGTGTTCAAAGCCTCTATGTGGATTTTTTTATTTATTAATTTGAAATTATACTATAACTTTTGATTTAAATTTAGTAGTATAGTATTTTTTTGTTATTTTCTGATTAATTTGGTGTATTTATTCTTTACTTGGTCTTTTAATTGCATAGAAAACTACAATTGAATTCTGCCGTCATTCTTTTCGTATCGATATAGCAGATACTGCAAGTTCCTACGTAACTTGCAGTGTTGTAGTCAGTATCAGCAGAGGATTATAAAGCACTAGTTACGTGTTTTGATAATTGAATTTGTCACATAGACTGTGACATACGACATTAATGTTCATAGAGCCTTTAGAATCAGTGATTTGGTCTAGATATAATATTGCAAATAGCTAGCTCGAGACTTCTAACCATGTAGGTGGAAATAGAAAGTTAAATTTATTATCTATTATAACTACTTAGATTTTCTCAAATGTAATGTTTTAAATATAATTCCTTAGATTTTACAAATGTAAAGTTATAACTTAACTTGATAGGAGATAGGAAATTCATATAAAGTTAACTCTGTAGGAGGTGAAACTCAATAATGAAAAAAAAAAAAAAAAAAATATATATATATATATATATATATATATATATAGTATTATTACTGCATTGAGATACAAGTTTAGTGTAATATTTTTATTTGTATTGAAACTGAATCGAAATCATGTCTCAGACCAGAGCAGCAAAGCAAACTGCTCTAGTGGGAATGCCATTGCTCGGGAGAGAACTCGGTGGGGTGATAGTCCTCTGAATCACGGCCTTTTGAGATGCTTGTTTGATTTATGGAGGTATCAGGAACTGGAGGACATGATATTACCAAGGGGGATGTCTTTGTGTGTGCTCAACATAAGGAGTGTGAAGAAGTTAGGTGCCAACTCAGCACTGTTATGGGCCTTTATGAGAGCTTGAAGAACAGCGTAGATGCCCTCAAAGAACTTAATTGGGGGGAACCTTCAAGCTCTCAGCTGCCCACATAAATGCCAGAGCTTGCACTTGATTATAAGGCAACACAGTGGCAGTCCCTGAGGCAGAATGCACTGGTCCCACAGGAACTGGTTGCTCTCGGTGGCTCTGTTGTCAGGGAAACAGGGAATATATTGTGAAAAAAAGGATAGGCGGAATAGGACCAGGGTATGTCTGCCAGGGACAAAAGTTGACGTTGTAGAACAGATATCATCTTTTAAGGGCACAAAAGGTGAAATGTTGTACTCGTTGGCATTAAGAATAGGAGAATGGAGGAATTACTTAACAAGTACAGGTCAATGTTGAAAAAAAGCTGTGACTTAGGGTTGAATTTGAAAGTGTCTGCAATTCTGCCCAGACAAGATTGGAGGGAGTATGTGATGAGAGTCTTGTCAATCAATTCGACCCCGGAGAGATTGTACAAGGCTCGTTGGGTAGAATTTTTCTCAGCCTAGTCTGCGTTTGTTAACAGGAGAGACTGCTTTTTCAGGGTTGGGATTAACTTAAATGGAAAGGGTGCAAGAATATTTGCTGCTTTTATTGAGGTAGTGCTAGGTGGGTTGGAAAACTGCTAGCTTACAGGGGATACATGGACTGATAGATTAACAATAGCTGCTGGTTGAGATGAAAGTGATTTTTGCACTTCTTCTATTGGAACGAGCAGCATTCTGGAGAAGAAGATGCTGGGGATTTCAAGGGCTGCTGGGAGTCATCGCAGAACAAGTAAATACATGGGTTGTGTTAGGGTAGCTAAGAATAAGAACAGGTGCATGTATACTTGCATGTATACCAATGCTAGGAGTTTAGTAAATAAATTTGATCAATTTGAGGTGCTTGTCAAAACCTCAAAGGCAGATATTGTTGGGATATCAAAAACGTGGTGTCACAGAGATATAAGGAATGCAGAATTGGAATTTAGGGAGTACAATGTGTACAGCATAATCCCTCATCCCTTCCTGTACAATGTGTACAGGAAGGGAGGAGGGATTATGCTGTTAGTTAAGAAACATAAAATTTTAGGAAGTGAATCTAGTTGACATTGGTGGACAAGTGCAATGTTGAGTCAGTTTGGTGTGACATAAGCCTTGGGAAAGTGAAATTGAGAGTAGGATGTTGTAGGCCTCTGAGTATAATGCTTACTGTACTGGAAACAATCCTATGACTGTTTCTTAATTACAAAAAAAAAATCATATGTTTTCAGTGAAATTTAATTTCAAATACAAATTCTGAATTTCAAAACATCTCTTGCTTTCCTTCTGCTTTCAATTACCAAATTTTCAGAAGGTCAAACTCTGGCAGTTTGTAGAATGGCTAAATTAAAATCAGTAGAGAAGCATAATTTGTGCAGTGCAGTGAGTGGTATGGAGGGCCCATTAATCTCCTAATGATAATTTATCGATTGTTTGCTTGTAAAGATAGAAGTATCATAATGCCACCTTAAAAGGCAATTGTAAGGCTGCACTTGGAGTAGTTTATTCAGAAATGGCGAATATGCATAATACAGCATAAAGTTTCTTGTAAAGGTGGACAGCATCTGCTTTGTGAGATTAGCAAAAGGGCACTCCTTTGAGAAGAACTTGAATATTCAGGCTACAGAACTTGGTAACTGGGCACTATAGGATATCTGACCGATGTCTTAAAATCTCTGAGAGGTAATAGTAAAATGAATGAGGTGAAATTTTCACGGTTAAAAACAATATTTGAACTGTGAACCATAAATTTAAATTATAAGGTAAGAGGTATAGACTGGGTTGTAGAAAGTTTTCCTTTAATTACTGAAATAAGCAGTTTAATTACTGAAATAAGTTACATGCTTGGGTAGTTGACGCTGATAGATAGGAAAATTAAAAAGTCAGCTGCTTTGGACCTGGTTGTATTTATTTAATTTTTTTGGATATAACACAAGTCTGTGGATTCCTTCCATCATGTTTCTAATATTATATCGGTGACCGTCAGTAGACGGTCACTGATATAATGATTTGCAGAACTTAAGCCTCTCTTGGTAAGAAGATCCCTTCATTCCCCACACCAATCTTGTTGCCCTTCTCTGTACACGCTTAAGCAAATCTACATCCTTCCTAAAATGAGGCCTCCAGACCTGTACGCAGTACTCAAGATGTGGCCTGAACATTGCCTTATACAGAGGGACAATCACCTCCTTTTCTCTGCTTGCAAAATTCCTGTCTATCATTGACAAAATCCCATGATCTGCCTTGGCAGCCAGTCTGCATTGCTCAGAAAACTTCATATCTGACTGCACAATTACTCCCAGGTCTTTTTCATTTTCTACCACCTTAAGTGTAGTACCACACAGTTGGTATGTTTCTCTGGGGTTACTTCTACCCATATGCAGTACTTTGCATTTGTCAATGTTAATCTTCAGTTGCCACTTCTCAGCCCATCTGCCCAAATTTTTTAGACCCTGTTGCAGTAACACACTGCCGCCATTACTGTCATTAACAACCCTGCCAACCTTTGTATCATCTGCAAACTTTGACACTAAACCTGATATACCTTCATCAATATCATTGATAAATATACAAAACAACAGTGGACCCAACACCGAACCCTGTGGGACTCCACTAATAACATTAGTCGACGAAGAGCAGCACCCATTGATTACCACCCTCTGTCTTCTCTCACTCAACCATCCTTTTATCCATTGTAGCAACTTACCCGTAATACCATTCTGCTCCAATTTGTACAGTAGTCTTCCAAGCGCAACAATGTAAAAAGCTTTCCTGAAATCCAAGTATATGATATCAAAATTAATTTTTGCATCAGTTCCTTTGTAACCACATCATAATATCCAATCAAATTTGTCAGACAAGACTTTCCCTTAACAAACCCATGCTGTGTCTGAATTATTGCTGCAGTCTTGTGTAAATGATCCTGCAATGCATTTTAAACCAGTCACTCCTATTGTGTCTGAGCAGAATTGCAGACACTTTCACATTCAACCCTAACTGGTGACTTTTTTTTCAACATTGACCTGTACTAGTTGAGTAAATCTGCAGATATCTTTCTCTTAATGTCATTAGTTCCAACGTGTACAACAATATCACCTTTTGTGCCATTAAAAGATGATATCTGCTCTACAACGTCATCAACTTTTTCCCCTGGCAGACACCCTGGTTCTGTTCCACCTATCCTTCTTGCTTAGTGTATTCCCCGTCTCCCTGACAATAGAGTCACCAACAATAACTAATTCCTTTGGGATCAGCACATTCTGCCTTGCAGATTGCCTCTATGTTGCCTGATGCACTGGAGTGAGCTCTGCTGTTGAGCTGGGCAGCTGAAAGCTTGATGGGCTCCCTCATATTAATTTCTTCGAGGGCATTTACCCTACACCTCAAGCTCTCATAAATGCCCATCAGAATGCTGAGTTGGTGCCTAATTTCTTGACACTCTAGGCATCTAGCACACCAAAGATATCCTCCTTGGCTAGATCATGTCCCGTTTTAGAAAGTTCAGCAAATATTTCACATTTCTTAATTTTTTTAGACTGTGATGCGTTGGAGAATCACCCCCTTCATTTCTCCCCAGAGTCGCAGCACTCTCGCTAGTCTGGTCAGTGTGGGTCATGATTTCCGTTTAAATACAATTTAATTAACAATGAAGTCTAATAAGATTAATAATATTTTTGATTAATTGATGATACGATAATAAGCTATCAGATTCCTAATTGAGTGCTTCGTATTACGCTATCTAGGAATCATATTAGGAATCAAACTGTTAAATAAGAAGAGAAACACATGGATTAGACAGTAAACTCAAGTAAAGAACATTGTTATCAAAATTACAGAACTAAAATGGTCTTGGGCAGGACACAGCTCGAAGATATGATGACAGATTAGCTAAGAAAATAACAGAATAGCACCCAAGAGGAGCTAGAAGAAAACCTGGAAGACAACGATGGAGATGAACAGATGAAATTCACGAGTTTCTGGGTACTAAATGGATGGCCATTGCACAAAACAGAAGGAACTGGAAGGTTGCTTGATGAGAGGCATTCATCCTGCAGTGGATTGAAAATGGCTGATGATATTGAATTTATTATTAGTGTTTTAAAACTCTGAAGAGGATGATAAATTGATTGAAGGTGAAAATTTTACAGTATTAAATAATATCACAACCAGGGTACAAATTTCAACCAGGGTAATATTTAATATTCTGTCATTGGAAAAGTTGTCTACATGCAGTTATTTCTTCATTATTATTTTTTTGACTACCACAGCAATAGTAATTTGTTTCCTTGTATCATATAGCCACTAAAAATCATAAATTAAATAAATGAAAAAATTACCCCTAACTTAAATGTATATCTTATAATATTAAAGTGTTTGTTATGCAATGAATCCCCCCCACCATAAAAAAAAAAAAAAAGTAATCTGAGGATAGCTGAATATTTTCTTCCATATGTGCAATTATATCTTCATTTAAACTATTTTCTGCATTCAAGGCTTGGTGTTACAATTTTTTGGGATGCCAATTTATCAGGGTCCCAAGTAGAGTTATACATGTCTTTCTCCACTTAAAAATGAAGCATTTTGCCCAAGGTGCCATTCAGGCTAATGCTTACCGTGTCTGTACTACTAATACCTTTTAATATTTAATAGTTATTTTGTACTGCAAAATAACTATTAAATTTTGCAGCACATTCTAACACCTATAATTTAGGTGTCAGAACATGTAAAGTTAAATAGCATCATAATCTTCTGACCTCTTCTAAATCATTTTAGAGCTCGTTCCATTCTTTGCTGTGTAGTTCTCAGCTTCTCTTCCATTCTTTTGGTGAGTGCCCAAGTTTCACTTCCATAAGCCATGGTGGGGAGTATACATTGTTTCATTATTTTATGTTTCTGAAAAATTAGGATATTGCTCCTCAGTATGCAACTATATTTCCTGAACTCTATACATCCGAAATTTGTTCTTCTCTTGGCTTCCAGCCATTGATCATTATTACAGCTAATGACTTGTCCAAGATAAGTATATGAAACCATCTTTTCAATTTCTGCTATTTCAATGATTATATCCATTTCTTTGATATACTTGTTCATCATTACTTTTGTTTTAGCAATATTCATCTTTAGTCCAAAACCCTTAACTCTGCATAACTGATTAAGATTTTCCCCTAATTTTTTGGGATCGTGGCTTATGATCACAATGTCATCTGCAAATCGTAAATGGTTTAGGTACTCTCCGTTCACATTGACTCCTTTCTGGGGCCAGCGCAATGTCCTGAAAGCTTCCTCAAGGGCAGCATTGAACAACTTTGGAGATATTGTCTCCTTCTCGAACTCCTTTCTCAATTTTAAATTTGCTATTGTCTTTGTCTAGTCTAATAAAGAAGGTAGCATTCTCATATATTTTCTTCAAAATCATAATGTATGAGTTGTCTATGCCTTTCCTTTCCAGTGCACAAAATGTTGCCTTATGCTGTATGGAGTGAAATGCCTTTTCATAATCCACAAATGCCAGGCATAATGGTGTTTTATATTCATTTGCTTTCTCGATTAGCTGCAGTATTATGTGGTGATCCATTCTTACTGGTCTTTCCAATACCGGGGAAGGACCACTCAAATCCATATAATTATTGCCCTATTGTCCTCACTAGCTGTCCTGGTAAAACTTTATAGAAAAAATGGTAAATGATCGGTTAACATGGTTTCTTGACTTGCACAATCTCCTTAGTCCAAGACAATATGGTTTTCGGAAAAACAGATCAAAACTTGATATAATGACAAAAGCTGAAGCAAACATATGCAATACCTTTCTCTCGAAAATGAACATCTTGTTATGATATGACTTGAAATTGAAAAGGCTTTCAATACTACCTGGAGGTATTGGTATCCTACAAGAATTGCATAAATTAGGACTGTGAGGCCATCTACCAAAGTTCCTCCAGAACTTCATGTATAAAAGAATTTTCCCAAGTCTGTTGTGATCATATTCTGTCCCAAACATAAAGTCAAGAAGAGAGGGTTCCCCAAGACTCAGTCCTTAGTGCAACCCTTTTTGCAATAAAAATCAACTCTATTACAGAAGTTATTCCAGCAACAGTAGAAACCTACCTATATGCTGACAACCTCACTATCTCATGTCACTCACAGAATATGCGCACAATCGAGAGACAGCTCCAATGTGCTATAAACAAAGATGTGCTGGTCCATCTATAATGGATATCGACTTTCAGTGGAAAAGACAACGTCAATGCACTTCTGCAGAAAATGAAAGATGCATCCTAACCCAGAACTTAGAATAAGCAATAAACAAATCCCACTAAAACGTAGTTTCCGACTACTAGGACTAACCATGAATCACAAATCAAATTAAATTTCCTAGAACGCATAAAATATCTACGTATAGTGTGCCTAAATAAATTAAACATTCTCCGAGCAATATCTGCAGTGACATGGGGAGCTGATCGTTATTCACTTTTGCTCATTTATCGAGCAATGATAAGTTCTATATTAGATTATGGTTCTCCCATCTACTCCTGTGTTAGGAAAAGTGTGTTAAATTGGCTGGATCCAATCCACAATAGTTCATTATGTGTTGTTTCCGGAGCGTTCTGCACTTCACTTTACATACAAACATCCATGAACTCCCACTCAGTCTTCGTAGACAAGTCCTCCTTCTGAACTATGCTGCTAAAATCTAAAGCCTTCCTGGATGCCCAACATGGCAATTATCTGTATAATCAAAAATGGGAAATCCTATATGCGAACAAACCTAGTACAGCCACTCCCTGGCTTATGTAATACTCAACTTATGGAAATTTGACTTTACGTAAATTTTTGCCATCCAGTGCAAACTTAAAAAAATTGTGGAAATGTATTTTGCTTCCAGTAGGAATAAATGGAGGTATCTTGAAAATATCGTAATGTGAACTGAACCCAATAACACATTGTTTTTTTTTGGTAATTCGTTCCAAGATCTTGGAAATTGAAATTTTTGCTACATAAGCTCTTTATCTCTCTAAAAGGTCATTTTTATAATGGAAATTGCATATGTTATCATATGTTTCTGTTATAAGAATCAGTTTTGATCTCCTTTGTGGGTTGGCGCACTATGGTCATAGTTGCCGATGCGCCCAATAAATCCCGAAACAAACAAACAAACAAACAATCTCCTTTGTGATATTTTTCTAAAACACATTTCTGGAGGTTTGTACCATAAAACAATAAAAACAATTTGCACTTTCCAGTTTATTGGGCTTTTCTATTAGCACAATCTATTATAAATGGGTATAAACTCGATCATATTGCATTTGCGATAATACCGATAACTGAAATTCTGTGGGTTTTTATGTTATGGTATTATGGTGAAATGAGTTCCCCTTCACTGAAATCTTCAATCATATAAAAAACATAAATAAATTTTCCGAATCTTCTTTTCATTCCTATTTACTTATTACAATGGTGAGGGAAAGGGACCAATGGAAAGTGCAAGTGCTGGCAGTGCCAGGAAACAAAACAAAATTAATTTAGAAATGAAGGTGAAAATGATTAAGAAGTACGAAACTGGACAAAGTTTAACATCTATTACAAGGGAATTAGGTTTCACTGCTTCAATGGTGAAAAGTATTTTAAGGAACAGTGCACGTATAATTAAAGGATCAGCACATTTAACAGTGATCACAAAACAGTGTTTCAGGTGCTGTATGGAATATGGAAAAGCTATTAATATATGGATGGAAAATCAGATTGAGAAGCAAGTGCCCCTGAGTCTAATGGCCATTCAAGCAAAAGCAAGAAATATTTATTAACATATTAAGGATAAGTATGGCGAACCCCTAGCCAAGTTCGTGGCAAGGAACCGGTGGTTTAATACATTAAAGTATGTGATGAAGTCGCTGGTAGAATCGCATATTACTCTGGAGCTGCAGAATCACCAGTGCCAATTTTGCAGCTGCAGAGAAATTTTGTGATGTGTTGGAAAAAAAATCCCTTCTAAAACACCACAGCCCTCAACATCTGCAGTGGCGTGCTTATCAGCTGGAGAGCTAATTCTGGCAATGATGCTTGAAAGGTAATTGCTCATGTTATGCCTGTCTCCTCTCTTTTTATAATTTTATAATTTTGGAAATTTTTCTAATTTTGTACACTTTTGTAATTTTGCCTGCACATGAGATAAAAAAATTGAATAAATAATTCTGTTTACATGTTTGTCATACATTTCTTTTTTGCCTCAGTCAAATTTGCGAGTGCTGCCTAAGCATTTAGGGAAATAT
Source organism: Mastigoproctus giganteus (assembly GCF_048544385.1). NCBI lineage: Eukaryota > Metazoa > Arthropoda > Arachnida > Uropygi > Thelyphonidae > Mastigoproctus > Mastigoproctus giganteus. Next base: position 114,781,424 of record NC_143582.1, on the reverse strand, counting down.
GGACTTACGTAGAGTTCCTCGGAATGCAACCCTTACGTAGTTCGGAGTGTGGCTGTACGTGCAAACCTTCAGGTATCCGACTAAAAGAATTAATTGCTCAATGAAACTTAAGTATGGATAAAATCTACCAAGATACCTCCACATCTCTTCCACCTTGGGAAATCAGTTCAGTTGACTGTGACATGGACCTCACAAAATGGAAACAGAAACAATATTTCAAATAAATATATAAAGCGGCTACATTCCTTTTATGTAATGCAATTCTCTGACTATTCTCATCTGTACACTGATGGCTCCAATATGGATACGCATGTTGTGCTGCAGTGGTCTGGCCAAATTGCATAATTTCTCAGTCTCTTCCAATAGAATGCAGCAGGTATAGTGCCAAACTGTTTGCAATAAATCTCACACTAGATCACATTGTGAAAACTTCCCTTGTAAAAAGTATAATTTTCACAGACTCATTAAGTGTAATATATGCTTTATAGCTACAAAATCATCTATCACATTCTAAGAAAAATTCTAAGAGAAATATCTGTATCTAAGAAAAATTCTTTCCTGCTTGTTACATCTTAGGACAAAAAACCAAAGTGTCAGATTCACTTGAATTCCTGGATATTAGTATTAGTAGAGGCATATGATGCAAGAAAGCAAGCTTATGCAGCATCAGCCAAAAAAAAACAAAAAAAAAAAAAAAAACGCTCCCATTTCACACCTCCGTTCATTCCAAATACCTGTCCAGCTCAGCCTTAAATTTATTTAGACTATCAACTTCCACAACAAAGGATGGAAGTCTGTTCCACCAACCAACTACCCGTTGGATAAAGGCAAACTTCCACACATCTATCCTACATCTGTCTTTCCTCAGTTTGAATTTATGCCCTCTCAAATGATTATTCTGAGCAAGAGGAAGAATCCCATCAACATTGAGCATGCTCAAACCATTCAAGGCTTTATACACCTCAGTCAGATCACCTCGCTGGTGCCTAGTCTCCAGACACTGTAATTTGCAAAATTTAAGCATTTCTTCGTAAGAGCAACCCTTTGTTCCGTTCACTAATCTTGTTGCCCTTCTGTGTACTCATTTCAACAGCTCTACGTCCTTCTTAAAATGAGGTCTCCAGACCTGTATACAGTACCTAAGGTGTGGCCTGACCATTACCTTATACAAAGGGATAATCATCTCCTTATCCCTGCTGGAAAAATTCCTGTATATCATTGACAAGACACCATGAGCTACTCTTGCAGACAGTCTGTCAGTGTAGTACCACAGAGTTGATACGTTACTCTGGGGTTACTGCTTTCCATATGTAGTAGTTTACATTTGTCAATGTAAAACTTTATTTACCACCTCTCAGCCCGTTTGCTCAACTTTACTAGATCCTTTTGCAGCAGTGTACTGTCATTAGTGTCCTTAACAACCCTGCCAACCTTCATATTGTCTGCAAACGCGGACATTAAGCTTGATATACCATCATCAATATCATTTATATATACCGAAAACAACAATGGACCCAACACTGAACCCCGAAGGACTCCACTAATAACATTAGTCCGTGATGAGCAGTGCCCATTGATTACCACTCTGTCTTCTCCCACTCAACCATCCCTTTATCCATAGCAGCAATTTGCCTCCAAGGCCACACTGCTCCAATTTGTGCAGCAGTCTTCCATGTGCAATAGTATCAAAAGACTTTCTAAGATCCAAATATATGATATCAAAGTTATTCCCTTCATCCAATTCCTTTGTGATAACATCATAGTATCCAATCAAATTGGTCAGATAAGACTTTCCCTTTAAGGGCGCCTCCGTAGCCGGGTGGACAGGAGCAGCAGTGCATAGCACACGCTTCTTGATTAGACCGGGGTTCGAGCCCGTGACCACCAAATACAGAGGATGTGGAGAGGTTAGGGAAGGACCACCGCATATCCCGGAGCAATATGGCCTTAGTTGCTAATGCTCCTGAAAACCAAATTAACAAACAACAAACAACAACAACTGTCCCTTAACAAAACCATTCTGTATCCGAGCTATAACTGAAGTCTTGTCTAGATGATACTGCAGTGCTTCTTTAACCAGTGCCTCCATTAATTTCCCTGAACAGAAGTTAAATTAACAGGTCTATAATTACTTGTGTCGCCCTTTGATCGTCCTTTGTGAATTGGGGTCACATTTGCACATCTCCATTCCATGGGTTCCTCGCCTGAGTCCAAAGAAGTTCTCATAATTATGGCTAAGGGTTTGCTTACTTTCTTTGCTGCCTCCTTTAATATAATTGGATAGATCCCGTCCACCCCGGGTGCCTTTTTTATATTTATCTTCAACAATTTCTCCTCCTCTTTCCTCAGTTATTACAAAATCAAATGTGCCTCCGTAGCAAGGTGGGCAGGAGCAGCAATGTGTAGCATACACTTCTTGATTAGACCATGGTTTGAGCCCATGACCACCAAATACGGAAGATGCGGAAAGGTCAGGGAATGACCACAGCATATCTCCGGAGCAATATGGCCTTAGATGCTAATGCTCCTAAAAACCAAATAATAATAAATAATAACAAAATCATCTAGCTCACTGCCAGAGTTTAACTCACCTCTGGCATTCCCCTCCCAGAATAACTCCTCATGGGTGAATGTTGATGCAAAATACTCATTTAGTTTGTTAGCCACCTGAGCAGAATCATCAACAGTTGAACCATCAATATCCAGTGGACCAATCTGATTCATCCCTTTCCTTCTAGAGTTTACATAGGTAAAGAACTCTTTGTTGTTTTTCTTTGCATCCTTTGCCAAGGATTTCTCATAATCTGCCTTTGCCTGCCTAATCTTCTTTGTGGCTTGGTTACAGACCAGCTTATATCTATTGTAGGCTTCCCATTAATTTATATGTATCCCATGCATTTTTATTCTCTGCCTTATGTCTCATTAGTTCTTCTGACATCCATTTAGGCCTAAAACTTGAACAATATTTCTTAGTTGGCATGTAAAGCCTAGTAGCTTCCAAGATAAATTCTTTGAATGTTTCACATTTTGAATTTGCTGTTGGTAACATCATCAGTTGGTCCCACCGTATAGAATTTAAATACTGTCTCACACCACCGTAGTTGCCTTTACGAAAGCAAAAACCCTTCCCTTTACCCCTGATGGTAGTTACCTCTTTGAGTAAATCCCACTTCAGCACATTGTGATCACTGCCACCTTGTGGTTCCTTTATCTGCAGATTCTTAATGCAAGCAAGAAGAATCAGTATTGATAATCAGATCAAGAGTACTACTCCCTCTAGTTGCCTACTGAACATGCTGATGTAGAAAACAATCATCCAATAAATCCACAAAAGCCTTGCTAGTGTGTGAGTGACCAACACACAAATTCCAGTCAATATCTGGGAAATGAAAATCCCCCATTATAAGACTCTGTGATTTACTGGCCCACTCTATTTCCCTGTACAGTTTCTTATTATACTCATCAGAGTGATTAGGCCTATAACACACTCCTACTTTCAATTTTGATCTCCCAGTGCTTATATCACACCAAACTGACACGACACTGCACTGTCCAGCGATGTTGACTGGCTTGACTTCTTTGGATTTTATGTGTTTCTTAACTAATAGTATAACCTCTCCTGCCTTCTTCCACTGTCCAGCGATGTTGACTGGCTTCACTTCTTTGGATTTTATGTGTTTCTTAACTAATAGTATAGTTATAACCCCTCCTCCTCCCTTATTTTGTCTATCCTTCCTGTACACATTGTACTCCCCAAATTCCAGTTCTGCCTTCCTTATATCTGTGTGACACCATGTCTCTGATATCCCAACAATATCTGCCTTTGATGTTCTGAGCAATACCTCAAATTCATGAAATTTATTTACCAAATCTAGAATTGGTGTACATGCAAGTATACATGCACCTGTTCCTATTCTTAGCTACCCTAACACAACACATGTGTTTACTTGTACTGCAATGACTTCTGGCAGTCTCTGAAGCACCCTGCATCTTGTTTTCCAGGCTGCTGCTCATTCCAATAGAAGCAGTGCAAGAATCACTTTCACCTTTGCCAGCGGTTACTGTTAATCTATTAGTCCTTGTATCCCCCAGGCTAGCAGTTTTCTGACCCACCTAACACTGCCTCGATAGCATCAGCAAATATTGTTGCACCCTTTTTATTTAAGTGTATCCCATCCCTGTGGAAGCAGTCTCTCCTGTTAACAAGTACAGACCAGGCTGAAAAAAATTCTACCCTATGAGCCTTGCACAATCTTTCCAGGGCTGAATTGATTGACAAGGCTCTCATCATATACTCCCTTCTATCGTGTCTGGGCAGAATTGCAGAATTCTGCAATTCTGCCCAGACACGTTTTGGAATACTGGGTAATGAATGTGCGGATGAAGCTGCAAAACACCCAACAAATGAGAATTGTCACCTGCATAAAATTCCACATAATGACTTTAAAAATGTCATTCGAAAAGTCTCTGAAAATATATGGACACAGACCTGGAAATCTCAAGAAAACAACAATCTATACCAAATCAAACAGCAGCCGAAATCCTGGTCAAGTTTTCGGTCGAACAGACATGAAGAGATCCTCGCCGAGCTTCTCATTGGCCATACATATTTAACACACTTTTTTCTTCCTGATAAAAGACGATCCTCCACAATGCCATCAGTTTCAGACCATAATAACAGTGAAACACATCGTAGAATGCCCACATTATCAGATTGTCCACCCTTCAGCTTTCAAATCGCATGCAAATGAACCATTAAGACCTGAACTCATTTTGGGAGAAAAATCTGATGTAAACGAGCTCTTTATATACCTCAGTCAAATAAATCTTACTGGCCGTATCTAATATGCCAACATCAGTAACAACATAACTGGAAATTACAAAACTTGAAGAGGCACAAAATAGCAGAAGCAGCTATTGCGCCATAAAACCAGCACCACCACCAAAAACAACAAGACATGTTTTAAATATTTCTGTCACTGAAATTTTTGGATTTCATAAAATTATTATGCATTTGTTTCTTTTCTCCCCCCATATAATGCTTGTTTGCTTTTTCTGTGTTTATTTTTTCATTTCATTATATGATTATATTTCTTTATATTATCTGAATTGAGAAAAACATTTCATTTCAGTAAACGTGAACATTACCTGAAGCATCTTGTATCAAGCACCAAGTATGCAACAAGTTCGGCAAACACAGATTCCATAGAAGATTTGTGGGTTATTGTTGACTCTGAAGGAGAAGAAGTAAGGAAATAAATTACTACTTTTTTTGTGTTAGAGCCTGGTCCACAATTCCGAAACTATACAAAATTTCCATTTATTGCTAGTGAGATTGTGTATAGTTGTAATTGCCAGTATGTGGAGAAAAAAAAAAAAAAAAAAAAAAAAATATATATATATATATATATATATATATATGTATATATAAAATATGTTGTATAATTTTAAAGCAATTCAAGAAGACAGTACCAAGATGGATTTAAAGAAACACAAGGGATAAAGTAAGGTTAGTAAAGTAAGTTTTGTGTATATATAGTAAAGAAATAATGTTAAAATGTAGAGGCCGTCCTGTCGTTTAAAAACCTGAAGCAATCCATGAACTAACCGGACCCTCGGCAACCATTGTTGCCGAGGGTCCGGTTAGTTCATGGATTGCTTCGGGTTTTTAAACGACAGGACGGCCTCTACATTTTAACATTATTTCTTTACTGCATAACGACGGATGTAATGTTCTATCGCTGATGGCATTAATCCGATTGGTTAATATTATCATATAATATCCCTGTTCTATGCTTTAGTAATTATAGCATTAGTAAATATAACATCACAGTTCTACGCTTTAGTAATTTGATTCTATATATATATGTGTGTATATAGTTCATTATTCGTTTATATAAACGGGTTAAGTTTACTTTTGTCAGTAGTGTGGCTTTGCACTGGAGTGCTCATGTCTGTTCTATTTTTGATTTTTGCTGCATCAGGACCACCGCTGTTCAATTCCCTGCATTGGTGGTTCGATCTGGGGATCGGTGTGGTGGACTGATCTTACGATCGATTCTCCTTTGCACCGATTTGTTTAGCGTTCGAAATTCAGCGATTCCCTGACCATTATTGGCCTTGTGGTTCTCTGTCGAGATGGGGCATAATGGTCAGTCTATTTTTGTCTATTTTTGTTTTGTTTTATTCTAGTGGTTTAAATCTCTGTTTGGTGATTTTCACATAAATTTGGACCTGGTGCCCGTCAGAGGGGTGCACCATTAAATTTCTATTTAATTGGCTTTTAAATTTCAAAGAATTATTATTCGTACATTTAGATTTTCTAAATTAATTTAGAGTTTCTGCTGCAATATTTTTACTCTTGTTACCCCTCTCTTCCCTCCCTGCTTGATTTGAATTTAGGTTTAATTTTGTCTTTTCGCTCTTGCCTTGCTGTACTGCTGGCATTATTTTATTTTTATTTTGAGCCTTATTCTAATTTATGTGTGTGTGTGTATATATATATATATATATATATATATAATAATTACGAATAATAAAATTAAAATTTAGTAGAGAAATAGGATATGAATTTGAATAGCGATAATATGAATTATGGATCACGGAGACTGCAAGAGCAAAGGTACCCTACAACCATAATGTATATATAAAATTATATTATTTTTTATGTGTAGAATGTAGTAGGTATATATCTATTATTTAACTAATGCTAATAAAGAAAATACGGTGTACCCTGAGAGCGATATATGTTGAATAAAGGGGGAAGAGAGGAAAATAAAAGAGTAACGTTATAAACAAGAAGAAACAAAGTGCGAATTTTGAAAAAACGAAATGCAAATTTTGAAAAGAACGACCAAGGTAGAAATAGCATTGCAGTATCTTTCATAATTTATGTGTCTTCTTCAGAGGTCATCCACCCAAATTATGAAAAAGAACAGCAATACTCTTACTTCTGTTTCTGACATGTTCTGTATGTCAAAAAACACGTGTAAGTAGCCACGTGGTAGAAATTAAAAATAAATTTTGAAAAAATAAAATATATTTTATTTTTTATTTTATTTTATTAAGCTATCTGCAGCTTTGCGCGTGGCTACTTTTAAATACTTTTAAATGCAACCCCCACTCCTTCCCTTTAGATGGATTCGTTGCTAACACAATTTGCCCTATTTAATTTTTACCCCACTTGTCATGCACTACGTCTCTTTAAACAATACGGCGAGTCAGCACTGTGTTGCCCCTAGTTCAGCTAGAAAACGTGTTGCACTACATCCCACTCCTGAGGATGTAGTGTTAAATATTAAACAGGAGAATCGTTCCCTTAACCCTAACCAACCTGAGTACATTACACATATTTTAAACCAAAATTTATTTTTTCAAAAATGTTTAGATAAACGATGTCTCACTTGTCCCATGATGGATAACTCCGAATCCAAATCTAACTGTACTTATCCTCCTTTTTGTAAAACTAAAAATGTCATATATTTGCTCACATGCAATATTTGCAATGTTAAATACGTAGGCCAAACCACAAATTCTCTTAATATCAGAATCAATGGGCACAGATCCAAAAGTAAAAATCTTTTACTTGATAACATTTTAGATACTGAAATAGAACTTTTCCATTTTCACCACCATGGCTTCAACAACGTTAAAATTAAAATACTTGCCATTATCAATGACAACGTTCTTCGTGATTATTATGAGAATCTATTTATGTGCACTTATAAATCTTTATATCCCTACGGCCTAAACAATAGATTTTTTAACAAAACTCTTTTAAGCAATGGTTGTTTAAACACCAGCCACTGCATTTACAATTTATTCCATCTTAGTCATTTCTTCAATAACAATAAGCGTAGATACAAACGTGGAAATAAATCGAATCGTCATCATAGGCATATTCGGCACAATTTTCGTAATATTATTAACTCCTGGGACAATACCATTCTTGATGTACACAACATTTCTCTTTTTCTCTTTATTATCAAAAACTCTATACTTAAAGCCTTAACTTTATTTATTAGCAATTTTAAATGTAAAAATATTCAACTTAAGCATATTATTTTAGACATCTCTCTCTTTAGACTAGGTCGCATTACTACATACAGTAATGAATACTGTACTATTAAATTTACTCATAGTTGGTTCGATAAAATTCCTTGGCATTATTTACTTAATAATCGTAATAATTTTCTCCCATTTTATAATCATTTCAAGTTCAATATCCATCACTGCTTCAACTATGAATCTCCTATTGGACTTAAAATCTGTAATTATAAAACTCTAGCTACTAATTTAGGCAACTTACAAGCTTTAGATCTTCCATGTCACTGTGATGATCCCATATATGCTCCTTATGTTGATCAACATCATAAACATATTATTACTGGTAACCTGGACATTATTAACAACATTCCACTAAAGTCCGCTATGGAAAAAGGTTTTAAATTCAGACCAGTCCATAAGGCCAACCTCAATAATATATATAAAGATATTTATCTGAATATCTTGAATTTTTGCAACAAGTTAGCATATAAATATACAATACCCCACGAAGCTTTCTATAATTGGATAAATGTCACATTTCAAGACATTAAAAAAATTATTTCTAAAACTTACTACCTTTACAATAATTCGCATACCAATTATTTTAACCTGAAAAAAGCCATCTCAGATTTACAACAAAAATTTATCATCACTCCGGTAGATAAGGCTTCTAATAACTTTGCTATCTTCTGCAAGCAATTTTATTACACCACCCTCAAAAAGGAAGTAGAAAGTAGTTCCACCTTTTTACGCTGTAATCTCGGTATTAATACCATCATCAAAAAAATCATAGCTTTGCATAAAAAATTGCCTACCAAAATTCGCAATTCTACTTTGCCTTTCTTGTATATGATAGCCAAATTCCATAAACATCCAGTTGGCTTCAGATTCATCACTAGTGCCAAAAAAAAGTGGCTGTTATCATCCAGGTAAACAATTTTTCAAATTGTTAAATACTATACTTATTAATATCCCTACCACTTGGATCATTAACAACAACCACAGTATCATTAAAATTTTTAATTCCAATACATATTCCAGCATATTTAGTATTGAAACATATGACTTCACCAACTTATTTACCTCCTTACCGCATCACCTGATTGTTAATGTACTTCATCAATTGTTCCTCAAATACAAAAACGTTATATCAACAGATGAGGTTACTTGGAATAACTACATCAACCTCTGTATCCTAAACAATTATATCTATGATGGTAGATATGCTTATAAACAATCCATAGGAGTTCCCATGGGTTCACAAATTTCTAGCATAGTATCTAATCTATTTCTCCATTATTACGAACATCTATTTATTGATAACAACCCGAACCTTAATTTTTATGCATTCCGCTATGTTGATGACATTCTTATTCTCAACATTCATTTTGAAAATATTGCTAAATCCATATATCCAACTGAACTCACTCTCAATAAAGAAAACTTTGGCAACCAACATGCAAATTTTTTGGATTTAAGTATTACTTTAAATAGTCCTCCTCTTCGTCATAATTTGGAACTATTTGACAAAAGAAGCGAATTTAATTTTAATATTATCTATTTAACAAATTGGAACTCGAACATTTCGATTAAGGTTCATAAAAATATTATCTGCACACAAATTATCCGTTTAGCTAATATTAGTAGCAATCAATCACTTTTCGCTGGTGCTTTAAATGATCTTTATACCAAACTTCGCAATAATGACATTCCTATTAATTTCTTAAATTTTATTATAAAAGTTCTCTCTGATTACATTAAAGAAAAATTCGGTTTCACCATGTTCCACCTTGATTAGGGTTAATTCGATACTTGTATAGTTGTATAGTTGTACATTTGAATGGTGGTATTTCCACCACTTGGAAATTGATCACACATAATGACTTCTATTATAACTTCTATTAGAACGATGTTCGTGTTCTTTCACTTCCTAAGTTTTCTTTTCATTTTCGTAATTTAATATCAATAATTATTTATGTCCAATCTTATTTTCTCTATTTTATTTTGACCACAGAGGGCTCCCATAGTTCTTCTCTTCTGAGCAACTCCACCATCGTTGTCATAGTTTTCCCTCTGTTTGCATTCCATTCTTATTAATCATATTCGCATAATTGTACCTTATTAATCATGATCGCATATTTTATTGTCATTTCTTAATTATATTTCACTCAACTTGTTTCTGCCAATTATCGTAGGTATTTAATTTTCCTCCTTTTCATATTTTTATTTTATTTTATTTCGTAAAATATACAATACAAGCTAGCGGTATTAATTTCCACTTCTACTAACACTCTCACAGCCAAGGCCCTCTCTATGAGGTTGGGTACTTACACCCCCAGCTTGCCTAGTATCCTTTAAACTCTTTTCCTTCTCTTTACATCTTTCTACTTTCTACTCTTCGTTTTTCCGTCCGTTGAACTATTAGTGTAATACGAGGGTGATTCGGACATTTTCACTTTCCTCTTTCTCACTATCTTCGCCTCTGTATTTTTAACTTCTTTTCCCTCCCCTACCTTGCATTGCTTCCTTTTTCTATACCGCTACCTTGTTATTTATTTATTTATTACATACTTTCGATTTAAACTGGCGTTCTTACATACTATCGACTCAATTTATTTCCAAATACACTGCGTTACTCAGTTTTCTAAATACACTGCGGTTGCGTTATTCAATTTATTTCCAAATACACTACGTTACTTAATTTATTAATCTAAATACACTGTGTTGGGGCTACCTCACTCTTGTTTCTGGAGATATATATATAAAAAAAAAAAAAAAAAAAAAAAAAATTTTTAAAAATTATTTTTTATTTTTTATTTATTTATTTTTTTATTTTATTTTTTTTCCTTTTCCTTTACATTTCTTCAGCTTCTCCATCAGCATGAGTTTGCATAGAAACACAGTGTTTGGTACATGATCAGGTGTAGCTCCCTGATGAAATACCTGATCTATGTACCAATTTTTAATTTTTATTTTATAATTTTAATTTTTATTTTATAATTTTTATCTCCATCACCCTCCCCTCTTTTTCTTTCAGCTTTTGTACATATAATTGGCCTGTTAATTCGGCATTAATTCGGATTTAATTCTACTTTATTATTATTATTATTTTTTTTAATTTATTTTTTTTATTTTTTTATTTTTTTTTTTTATAGGATCTTAACATTCTTTTTCTTTTTTTTTCTTCAACTAGGCTCGGCATTTTGTGTTTAATAACTTCTCCATCTATATTTTTATTTTTTATTTTTTTATTTTATTTTTATATATTTTTATTTTATCTTATACACACACACACACACACACACACACACACACACACACACACACACACACACACACACACATATACAGGGTGATTCACTACCAGTGCGACAAACTTGCAGGAGGTGTAGCGGGCACAAATATGAATCGGAATCACATAGCATTGCAGGGTCCGAAATGCCTTTGTCATGCGGTAGAGGACGTTGAACGGGAGGTCGCATGAACAGTGATCCCACTGGAAGTCAGCATTTGCGAACCGGTTCCCGAGGCAGTAGGATGGACGAGTATTCAAACGTTGAACTGGCCGAAATGCACCTCGCGTATGGAGCTGCAGACTGTAATGGGCGCGCCGCTCTGCGCTTGTACCAGGAACGTTTCCCACGCAGGCGTGCTCCTCATCATACGATTTTCGCACGTGTGCACAGAAGGTTACGTGAGACTGGTTGTTTCACAAGAGGTACCATGAATCGAGAGCAAACGACGAGGACGCCAGACAATGAGGAGAATGTCCTACGTCTTGAAGAAGGCAATCCGAGTACGAGTACTCGAGCGATAGGCCAACGATTGGGTATTTCCCAATCCACTGAATGGACGATACTATAAACAAACCAAATGAGTTCATACCATCTGCAACGCATCCAGTCATTGGAACCTGCGAATTATCCACTCCAGAGGACTTTTGCTACTTGGTTTCTTCAATAGAAACGGTTCGCAAATGCTGACTTCCAGCAGGATCGCTGTTCACGCGACCTCCCGTTCAACGTCCTCTACCGCATGACGAAGGCATTTCGGACCCTGCAATGCTATTTGATTCCGATTCGTCTTTGTGCCCCCTACACCTCCTGCAAGTTTGTCGCACTGGTAGTGAATCACCCTGTATATATATGTACACATATCTATATATCTATATATATACATATACACACACACACACACACATATATAAGAAGACACAGAAATTATGAAAGATACTGCAATGCTATTTCTACTTTGGTCGTTCTTTTCAAAAATCTGCTATTTCTACCTTGGTCGTTCTTTTCAAATTTTGCATTTTTTCAAAATTCGCACTTTGTTTATAACGTTACACTTTTCTTTTCCGTTCTTCCCCCTTTATTCAACATACATCGCTCCCAGGGTACACGGTATTTTCATTATTAGCATAAGTTAAATTAAAGATTTACACATAACATTAAAAATAATTTTCTATATATATACATATATGTATATATATATATTTATATATATATGCATATATATATATATATTTATATACGCATATATATATAAATATATATATATATGCGTATATATATATAAATATATATATGTGTGTATATGAAAAAAATTTATATATATATATACATAAAACTTACCGCTGTCTACCCACAATCTGGGTGACCTCATTGGGGCCAACTACCCAGACTGAAGGCAAAAAACGACAAGGTTCTCTGTTTCTGTAATAAACAATATTTGCTAAGATATATAAATTTATAGATTAAGTAATTTGAATCTAAGCTAATTAAAGGTTGTTAAAATTTTTTTAAATAAAAACAAAAATAATACAGGCCGGCCTCGATTAACGCGATTAATTCGTCCCGCGAGCGCATCGCGCAAAACGGAAACGCGTTAATCAAATATAATAACCAATATAAAAATTATAACTGGTCCTTGACCTTCTGGAATATCCATAAAGAATTTTAAAAATACCTTTTAAATAACTTTTTAACTGTATATAATGTAAAAGATAATGAAAATAGTTATGGAATTAAATGTTTATTGCATAAAACAGCGGTTCTTAAACTGTGCGCTGTGGAATATTTTAAATTTTCGAGGGAAACACAGCAATACTCGACATCTGTCGGACACCGCTCGAAATACTAGCTTGAGGTAGTTCACAGTTTCAGCATTTCTTATTAAGTTGTTTGGACCTAACTGCTGAACGAAACTGTTAGGTATTTCTTTTGGTCTGGGTGCGCCTTGAAAAAATTACTGAGACATTAAAGACGCCTTTGAGATGTCAAGAGCAGCTACTTGTGTTTCACTGAACCTTTCCAGTGAATTAGTCCATAAATGGGTAACATAAGCCAGAATTTCACCAGTGGATCAACACTGATGGAATCCATACTGGTGATTGTTGATCAGACGGAAGGTTTCCAGGTAGTTTAATAGTTGGCGGTTAATTGATTTCTCCATTATTTTAGAAAGAGTAGAAGTAATTGCAATGGGACAATAATTGGATGGGAGGGATTTGTCACCCTTTTTAGGAACTGGCTGAATATGAGCAAATTTCCAAGCAGAAGGAAAAACACCTTTGGAATAAGAAAGTGAAAAAAGGTGGCAAAAAATAGGAGTAAGTTCAGGAGCACAGGTTTTGAGAACAAGTGGAGAAATACCATCGGGATCTGGAGCTTTCTTAGCATCAAGATTCGTCAAAATCTTTCTGATATCCTTTTGATGGAAAACCACAGGAGGCATTGAGGTGTTTTACCAAGATCATTAATACATGAGTTGGAAGAAAAATGGGATGCTAGCAGGTCAGCTTTATCCTTGGCTGAAGTGACAACAGAACCCATCTGGTTTGGACAGAGGTGGGAGAAGAGATGGCAAAAGTTGTGGCCAATAGCTTTGGCAACAGACCAGAATGCTCCAATTGCAATTGCACAGCACAATCATTGAGGTGTTTCTCAATGTACAACAGTGTAAATTAATAACTTATTTATAATGCGATTTAAAATTACTTGTCTCTCATAATCATTTGGAATGGTCATGGTATTTCCAGAAATCTCCATTTTGTCCATAGCTTTCAAATATCTAAAGAAACAGCACCAAATTAGAAATGAGAGATTGGTTTATAAATCTTGTTTACTAACTCATATTATTACTTCAAAGATAGCTGAATTATATTTCAGCTAACTTTCAATTAGAATTCTTTTAACACTAGATTAGTTTGGTAATAACAAGGTTAATATTTGAAAGGTACTATCCTTTTACCATGTGAATAATGAAATTGAGTTTTTTACATAAATTAATTTTGCTCTATCCTAATTCTTAAACTTACTACAAAGGTGACATTTCAGGATTGTTGCTGTATTCCATCATCAGACTATACAGGACTAAACTAAGGGGAATGTAGGACATATTTGAATTTATATTATAAACAGTTTTTCGAGTAAAATTTGCATTCTTAACAATTTTCAAATAAATTTACATTCTTAACATTTTTACAGTATTGCAGATTTAGTGCAGAAAGAGAATGACAAAAGTTTTATAAATAATGTAATTAATATAAAATTAATTTTATTAATTAAATATATGTAAAAGAACATATCTAACATCAGTAAAGATTTAGTTTATGGTGCACCCTTGAAAATGGCGGCGAGAAGAAGAGGGAAAAAACAGTGATTGACAGGTTTGACTCCGCCCACTCACTGCGTTCCCCCTCCTTCTCACCTGGCGGATGTCAAGTGACCTGCCGATGGCACGTGGCACAGCAACAAATATGGCGGCTAAAAACAAAGGATAAATTAATAAATTTAAAAATGCAAGTTACAAAAATAAATGTTTTTCGGGGATCACAAAATGTCACATGACATTTGAATAAGTCAGATAGAGCTGAAAAGAAGAAAAAAAAGGGGGGGGGGGATAATTTTAAAGGAAATTTCACGAAAGAAAAGGAACGGCAAATGAACAATTATTAAAAATAAAACAAATAAAAGTGCACGTTTTTCTATGCTATATTTTACAAGCATTAACAGTAAGATTGACTGAAAAAAATAAAAAAAAAAGGCAAAACAGTAATTTTTAAGCAAATTTCATGATAGAAATGGAATGGCAAATCAACAATTTTTATTGTAGATCAACAACAATGATGTGGCAAATCAAAAAGAAAAATAGAACAAGCGGGAAATGGCAATTTTTTAAAAAGTAAGTAACAAAAATATGTTATTCGGGAATTGCAATATGTCACGAGACATCACAAAAGCTGAATTGAAATGAAGAAAAAGAAAAGCAAAAATTGCAATTTTTTAAAGAAACAAATAAAAAAAATTTACACTACATGCAACAACTGATTCTTCTCGCCCGTACATTGCTAGACTGCTTTGCGAGCATTAACAACGAGAATTGCTGATGCGAGTGAACACAAATGCTTCTTTTTTTTTTTTTTTTAAATTTTTGGTGAGGACTGCTGCCCGCTAACCCCAACTTACCCCACAAAATCGGAGCTGAAATGAAGAAAAAGAAAGGCGATATGGCAATTTTTTCAAAAAAAATGCAGACCGTGTGCACCCACTGATTCTTCTTGCCCGTACATTACTAGACAGGGGAATAGGGGATCCCGATCCCCCTGCTTTTCTGCCCAAACATTAGCATATTATTTGTAACAAAAATTAACACCACATACAACGCCTGATGACTGGACGATTTAGTATTAATATTAGTATTAGTAATGGCCGCATGGTGCAAGAAAGCCTATGGCATATGCGGCACCAGCCAAAAAAAAAAAAAAAAAAAAAAACCCCGAATAAAACAATGATAAAAAAATAATAATAATAAATAAATAATAATAATTAATAAAAGAAAAGGAAATTAAACCTATCATCCTATGCGCTTTTCTCACCCGAAGGTACTATCCAGATGACCTTTGAATTTCCTCAAACTGTCAGCCTCTTCCACCCATGTAGGCAACTTATTCCAGTAATTTATAACTCGCTGGCTAAAATAAAACTTCCTGCAGTCCAATCTAAACATTTCTCCCCATAACTTGAATTTGTCCCCTAGTTCTAGCATCATTTATAATCTTGAAAATTTCGTCCTCATTTATTTTACTGATGCCTCTCAGAGCCTTAAACACCTCAATCAAATCTCCTCTAAGGTGTCTAGTTTCCAAACTCTGCAACCCACATATTCGAAGTCTTTCTTCATAAGGACGCCCTTTTGCCGATCTCACCAGGCGAGTTACCCGTCTTTGCACCCTTCCAAGAAGCTCGATGTCTTTCTTTAGGTGCAGTCTCCATACTTGAACACAGTATTCCAAGTGTGGTCTAACAAAAGCCTTATATAACTGGATTATCACGTCCCTATTTCTACTTGCAAAAGTTCTATAGATCATTGATAGGACACCATGGGCCTGCCTTCCTTGCAACCTGTTTACAATGCTCAGAGAATTTCACGTCTGACCATATCGTAACACCCAAGTCCCTTTCCTCCAGTACTGGGTTTAGTTGAACTCCACGAAGTAAATAAGTTATTTTGGAATTACTGTTTCCCAGGTGTAATACCTTACACTTTGTTGGATTAAAGCATAGCTGCCATTTTTCTGACCATTCCTGAAGTCAATCTAGGTCTCTCTGAAAAAGCTCAGCTTGACAGTGATCATTAACTACTCTACCAATTTTAACATCATCTGCAAATTTAGACATCACGCCCTCTGTCCCTTCATCGATGTCGTTTATGAAAATTAAAAACAACAGTGGTCCTAATACTAATCCTTGGGGAATCCCACTTCTTATATCAACCCAATCTGAGGAATAGCCATTTATCACAACCCTCTGCCTCCTGCCCTGAAGCCATCCTTCTATCCATCTAAGGATTTTCCCAGTGATTCCAACCTGTACCAGCTTATAAAGCAACCGCTCATGTGGGACTGAGTCAGAAGCTGTGCTCAAATCGAAATAAACAATGTCAAAATTATTTCCTAAATCCAGCTCGTGAGTGACCCTTTCAAAATAGCATACCAGATTTGTTAAACATGATTTTCCCTTTACAAAACCATGCTGAGTATCCTTGAGAATTTGAATTCAATCCAAATGATCCTGAATTCCACCCTTGATCATTGCCTCCATGATTTTCCCTACCACTGAAGTCAGACTGACAGGTCGATAATTTCCCACTTCACTCTTAGAGCCACCCTTATGTATGGGAGATACATTGGCACTTTTCCAATCCAAGGGAATCTCCCCGGAGTCTAGTGATGCTCGCATAATTAGCCTCAATGGTTCAATGCACTCACTCGCCTCACTTAAGATTATATGGTATATTCCATCCACTCCAGGAGCCATACTGGCCTGTAGGCTCGAAAGTTTTTTCATTAAATAATCTTGCGAAATTTCAATATCATTAATTACATATTTTTCAACTTCACTCCCACAATTTCCCATTGCCACAAAAGGTTTTTCATTTGTAAATATTGATGCAAAATAACCGTTGAGTTCATCTGCAGCGGCAGCTGGTGTATTTAATACTATCCCCTTTCTCTTACGTAAAGGTCCGATCTGGTTTGTCCTGCTCATCTTGGCATTTATATATGTGAAGAATTCCTTATCCCCCCACTTTGCTCTGTTTGCTAGTGATTTCTCATAAACTGCCTTTGCCTGTCGAACCTTTTCTGTGGCTGTATTACAGATCATCTTGTAGCTGTTATAGGCTTCAGTACTTTTTATTGCTCTGTAACCTTTCCATGCCACCCTTTTCTGCTCAAGTAATGTGGCAACTTCACTATTCATCCAACGAGGAACCCTCCTCGTGGAGTATTTTTTTAATGGCAAATATGCATTCAAGGCATCTGTGATTAATGTTTTATAAGCATACCACAGTTCAATTGTATTCATTCTCTGTGCGATATCTACCCAGTTAATAGAGGCCATGTAGTACCTTAAGGCATTGTAATTTCCTTTTCTGAAATTAAAACCCATTCCTTTGCCTTTTACTGGTGCTACCTCTCTCATTATCATCATCCACCGTAGAACTCCGTGATCACTTCCTGCTATTGGTTCCTCTACTGTTAGCCCTATTATGTCATCTGATTCATGGGTGATGATGAGGTCTAGGATATTCTTTTCTCTAGTGCTTTCCCTGACATGTTGATACAAATAACAGTCATCTAGTTGATTTAAAAATTTTGTTCCCCCTGTTGAGTTTCCTTCCCATTTACTCCAATTAATTAGAGGCAAATTGAAATCAACCATAACAAGACATTGACGCTTACTTGCCCATTCCATTTGCATGTAGAGGCTTTTGTCATAATCTTCACAATCATCTGGTCTGTAGATTACTCCTACTTGTATTGTACCTTTGTTTCCAACTATCTCACACCATATAGATAGCATGTGAAACGTCTGAATCCGGGAAAGCTATCGTTGCACTCAGGCTGTTTCTGATAAGAAGCATTACCCCACCACCCCTTATGTCTACCCTACCCTTCCTAAATACATTATACAAGCCATACTGAAACTCATCATCTCCAGTTTCCGGGTGGCACCACGTCTCCGTAAGCCCTATTATGTCCGCGTTACTTGTTTTAACCAGCAGTTCGAATTCGCTCGTTTTATTGACGACACTTCTAACATTACTATATGAACAATTAAGCCTTACTGTTCTTGTATATATTTAACAACCCTAACACAACCCTTGAAGTTTTTTAAGCTCTCTTTCCTGCCATTAGCTACCCACTCACTTGAAACGTTTCTGCCCCCAGAACATCTAGATAATATGTCCAGTTGGGGAAACAGATAAGAACTCTTGAGGTATGTGCAAGGGTTACTTTGACCAATATTATCAGATAAACGCGTGTCAGTATTACCCACATCCCCCTTAACTAGCAGTTCCCCCTGAACCTTTAAGGTATCCTCAATAATACCGGCAAAAACTTTTGCACCACCTTTGTTTAAGTGTATCCCATCTTTGCAAAACAAATTCCTACTACCTACAAGTGTGGGCCATGCTGATAGAAATTTTCTCCCTAAAGCCTTGCAGAGTCCTTCAAGTCTTGAGTTAATCCACAAGGCTTTTAACATATAATCCCTCCTATCGTGTCTGGGCAGAATTGCAGACCCAGAGACATTGTGGCCTAGCTCGTGGCATTTCCTCAGCATGGTCCTGTATTTTTCCAACAAATCGTCAGATCATGTACGTTTAATGTCATTAGTCCCCACATGAATAATAATATTCTCTTTACCCCCCCCCTTAAAATCTGACAATCTGTTGGTGACATCATTAATAGTTGCTCCCGGCAGACATACCCTGGTTCTACTCCACCTATCCTTATTAAAAAAAAAATTCCCCGTTTCCCTGACAATGGAGTCTCTTAATAAAACAATGTCCTTTTTAACCAGAGTAGTTTGCACTTCATTTTTCTGTTTTGAGGCCCGAATCGGGTGTGCATCACTTGGTAGATTGCTGGAGTCTTGAGTTCCTGATGAGCTCCCAGATGCATTATTCTTGAGGGCAAGCACCTGTTTTTTCAGTGACTCAAATTGTTCCATTAGTGCATCAAATTGTAATTTAAGATTGGTGCACACCTTACATCGATCACAAAGAAAAGAATCCCCAGGTGAGCTATGATTAGTCACCAGGTCAACCTTGGAAAACATTCCACAGGTTCCACAACAGATTAAATCATGACTCACCCGTAAATCGCCATCGGCTGTTTCCGTATGAATCGTGATACCCTGTGGCGTGTTTAAGGCAGATCTCGTAACTACCATTGTAAAATTAGCTAAACATCAATGAAAATTAACTTTAAAAAAATTATATCTATAATATAAAAATCAAACTGTTACAGGAAAACCTATAACAAAATAATCCAACAATATCTAAATAAATCAAATATTTAAAAGCACTAATCAACAGTAATCCAATCCACTTAACTGAGGAGTCCTGATGAAGCGCGTCCGCTCACCTCGAATGCCAACAATCGTTTAACGAGCACTAACAATGAACATTTCTGATGCCCTTCAACAGAAATGCTAAAAGGACAGGAATCACTCATCTTATCAATGGAATTATGTTTTCTAAACGATCCAACATTTTCGTACTAATATTTTGCAGATATAAATCACCCAGTTTGAAGGGGCACGTGCACTTAACCAAGGCAAAGCAAAAAGTAAATCGCAAGCAATCGAATAATCACTGATAACTATACGATTTCACGCTGAAAATTGCCGATGCCCGTCAACAGAAATGCTAAAAAGACAGAAAACTAATCACCTCATCAATCGAATTATATTTTCTAAACAACCCAACATTTTCAAACTAATATTTAACAGGAAAAAATCACCCAATACAACAGACACCCGTCTCAACCAAGGGAAACTAAAAAGTAAGTCACTAGCAATTGAATGCGGAAATAGGGTTTTTTTTGGGGGGGGGGGGCACAGATCTCCGTTTCTGTGGTGGCTCCTGCCTCCATACTCCCGATATACATGTTATTCAGTCTTTTCCAAACCCAGACAACTTTTCTTTTTTTGTTTTTAATTACACATCCATAAAATTAAATAATCGGCTAATCAAATATTAACACCACGTGACATTTCTAACAGCAAAGTTCATAACCTGAACATACAGAAACATGACACGGATGACACGCACCGCGTTGCACTCGTGCCAGATGCTTCCGTATGTTCAGGTGATCACGTGACGCTGGGCGGAGTCTCCACCCTTCAATCACTGTTTCGAGCCCGTCACCACCAAATACGGAGGATGCGGAAAGGTCAGGGAATGACCACCGCATATCCCGGAGCAATATGACCTTAGTTGCTAATGCTCCTAAAAACCAAATAACAACAACAATCACTGTTGTTGTTATTTGGTTTTTAGGAGCATTAGCAACTAAGGCCATATTGCTCCTGGATATGCGTTGGTCATTCCCTGACCTATCTGCATCCTCAGTATTTGGTGGTGATGGGCTCGAACCCCGGTCTAATCAAGAAGCGTGTGCTACGCACTGCTGCTCCCCCCACCTGGCTACGGAGGCGCCTCTTCAATCACTGCCGTGTCGGCGAGTCTAGAGGATGCACCATAAACTAAATCTCAGCCCTAACGTCTTTTCAATCTGGTTTGTTTGAGTAAAACTACTCTGTCCTATTCACATTCAAGGTGCTGTTAAGGTTTTATACATTGTTAATGCCTGAGACTGAATGGCCACATGCAACTGTAGGCCAATGGGAGTTGGCCAGGTGATAAAGCTTCAGACCCAAAGAATATATTCTGCTTATGAAAGTAAAGAAATGTTACAATTGTTATTATTATTATTTTCTGTTTCTTCTCCTTGTGGGTTTTTTAATCCTGTGATGGGTACTGGTATCAGGTGCATGGGGTGGTTGTTATTTCTGGTTATAATTATTATTGGTCAAAGGAACTCTCTGACTGTCTTAGGTGTGAGAGCGTGGCTTTTGGAATTCCTTGTATGCAGTATTTTGGAAGCCTATTGCTGCTAGAGCTTTATTTTGGCTCTTTGCCACCATGATGGTAGTTAACATGGTGATCAGGATGGTCATTACTTGCTCCATATACCACATCTCTTTGATTTCTTGTGTAACGTCTGTGTACTGCCATATATTTTTCTCATAGGGTTTCTGGAGGTTGGTGTTGGGAACTACTGTGGTGTTGGGAGCCTTTTCTTTCTTGTCAGTGAGGTTTATGTAGCAGTAGTAATTCAGGCATGTGATGCAAGAAAGCAAGCAAGTGTATGAGCTTATGTAGCATCAGTCAAAAAAAAAAAAAATATATATATATATAATTTCGCACAACCAATTCCTTCTAAAAATTTTTCCAGTACCTCCTTGAATTTATTTAAGCTATTATCTTCCACAACAACAGATGGAAGTTTGTTCCAGCAATTAACAACCTGCTGGCTAAAGGCAAATTTACGCACATCTATTCTACAGCTCTCTTTCGTCAATTTCAATTTATGCCCACTCATGTTCATAATCTGAGAAAGGGAAGAATCCTATCAGAATTCAGCATGCTCAAATCCATTCAAGGCCTTATACATCTCAATCAGATCACCTCCCAGGTTGCCTAGTCTCCAGCCACTGAAATTTGCAGAACTTAAGCCTTTCTTGGTAAGAGGACCCCTTCCTTCCCCTCACCAATCTTGTTGCCCTTCTCTGTACGTGCTCAAGCAACTCTACATCCTTCCTAAAATGAGGCCTCTAGACCTCTGCAATACTGAAGGCATGGCCTTACCATTGACTTATACAAAGGGATAATTACCTCCTTTTCCTACTAGCAAAATTCCATGACCTGCTCTGGCAGCCAGTCTGCATTGCTCAGAAAACTTCATATCTGACAGCACAATCACGCCCAGGTCTTTTTCATTTTTTACCACACTGTATGTGTAGTACCACATAGTTGGTACGTTCCTCTTGGATTACTTCTACCCATATGTAGTACTTTGCATTTTTCAATGTTAAACTCAGTTGCCATTTCTCAGCCCATCTATCCAAATTTTCTAGATCGTGTTGTAGTACTGCCATTACTGTCAATAACAACCCTACCAACCTTTGTATTTTCTTCAAACTTCAACACTAAGCCTGATATACCTTCACCAATATCATTGATAAATATACAAAACAACAGTGGGTCCAACACCGAATCCTGTGGGACTCCACTAATAACATTAGTCCAGAAAGAGCAGTGTCCATTCATTACCACTCTCCTCCCCCCCTCAACCACCCTTTTATCCATTGTAGCAACTTATCCTTAATACCATACTGTTCCAATTTGTAGAGTAATCTTCCGTGCGCAACAGTGTCAAAAGCTCTCCTAAAATCCAAGTATATGATATTGAAATTATTTTTTGCATCTAGTTCCTTTGTAACCACATCATAGTATCCAATTAAATTTGTCAGACAAGATTTTCTCTTAACAAACCCATGCTCTGTCTGAATTATTGCTGGAGTCTTGTCTAGATGATCCTGCAATGCATCTTTAACCAATGACTCCTTTTTTTTACCCAGAACAGAAGTTAAACTAACTGGTCTGTAATTACTCGTGTCATCCTTAGATAGATCATGATAGATCCCCCTTTGTGAATTGGGGATGCATTTGCACATCTTCAGTCCATGGGCACTTCTCGTGAGTCCAAGGATGTTATCATAATTATGGCTAAGGGTTTGCTTAGTTCCTTTGCTGTTTCCTTTGATATAACTGGATAGATCCTATCAACCCCAGGTGCCTTTCTTATGTTTAATTTCAACAATTTCTCCTCCACTTTGCTCTCAGTTATTATAAAACCATTAAGCACCCTGTTACAGTTTGATAAACTTCTGACATTTTGCTCCCTTAATAACTCATATGTGAATGTAGATGCAAAATACTTATTTAGTTTGTCAGTTGTTTGAACAGGATCATTAACAGTGAAATCCTCGGCATAACTTGGACAAATTTTATTGATCCCTTTCCTTTTAGAGTGTATATAAGTATTGAAGCCCTTGCTGTTTTTCTTAGCATCCTTCGCCAAAGATTTCTCATAATCTATGTTTGCTTGCCTAATCTCCTTTGTGACTTGTGTACAGACTACCTTATATCTGCCCTAGACTTCTGTGTCACCTCATAATTTATATGCATCCCATGCAATTTTCTTTTTGCCATGAGTTTCATTTGTTCTATTGACATCTATTTAGCCCTAAACCTTGAACAATATTTCTTAATCGGTATGAAAAGCCTTGTAGCTTCCGCAATTAATTCCTTGAATGCTTCCCACTTAGAATTTGCAGTTGATAACATCATTAGTTTTTCCCATTGTATAGAACTTAAAAACAGTCTGAGACCACTGTAATCACCTTTCCGGAAGCAAAAACCCTTCCCTTTACTCTTGATGTTCTGGTCTGCTGTACTGGATCATGTCTGTTCTTACACACAAGCAGTCTGAGTATAGCGTGTGGGTAAGGGTCTAGTATGGCCTAAGTTTCCTACTTGTAATATAGTATAATTTCTTTGATCAGCTAGTATTTCTTCACTAACTTCTGATGTATCATCTTGGTGACCTGGTTTCACCTGTGCATATACTCTCTCTTTCTGTGTGATCACCTTGTGTTCTGTGGTGAGGTTCTTGATTGGCTTTCGGACAAGGTGACATTGTCGGCATGTGTCACCTGTCAGTCCATGGTGCTTCTGTTCCTGGTGTGGATTACCTGGTCTTGGATGGTAAGCATGAATGTTTTGGTCTCAGGGAAGAGAATCCCACTGGTGAGCAATGCATTGAAAGCCATACCTATGTAAACTTGATAGAAGTCATTGAAGTGCCTGCCATGGATTGCCTTCTTTGCTCATATTCTGTCCTTGTTTCTCTCATCTTGTTCTGTTATTGCTTGTCTGTTGTCCTTATGATCTGGTAGATTGGCACTGTGATTTTCTGGAAGTAATCCTTCAGGTTCTTAATTGCTTTATTCTGTTGTTTGATGAAGTCTCAAACCCTCTTCCTTCCTCCTCCTCCTTTCCAGGCTGTGGTCAGTCTTGATGGCAACCTTCAGATGGCAGCCTTCAGATGGCATTAGTGGATTTTCATTATCATTGTTCTGGTTCTTCTCACAATCTCCTGCAGCTTGGTGTTAGTCCACTCTCTATGATTCCAAAGGAGTGTGCTAGTACTGGGACTGCATAGGTGTTTATAGCTTTGACTGTGTTCCATTTAGCTGTTTTTTTTTTTTTTTTCTTGTGCGTTTCTTTACTATCAGAAAATTAGATTCCGAGTTTCTGATAGTATTGGTCAGGTGATCCTTGTGTTCTTGATGTTTACATTGTATTATTCCCAGATGCTTCTAGGCCTCTGTCATGGGTTTGCTTTTCTGGTCTTCTTCTGGTAGTTTTGTCTGACTGGGTTACCCTGTTACAATCCACGGGTTACCCCATTTTTGTAGTCTGAATTGAATTCTGATGTCAGTGCTGAAGTCTTTGCTGATTTATAGTTGCTGTTGGAGTTGCTTCTTGGTTGCTGCTTAGAGGTACTTGTCGTCCATTCACATCAGATGGGATAGGGTGTACGGGTTTTTCATCCCTTCTTTATGGGTATGTCTGTATTTGCTGGTATTAGCATTAGTGGATGCATATAATGTAAGAAAGCAAGCTTATACAGCATCAGCCAAAAAAAAAAAAAAAAACCCATTCCCATTTCACCGATCCATTTGTTACAAATGTTTGTCTAGTTCTACCTTGAATTTATTAAAGCTGTTAAGTTCCACAACAACAGATGGAAGTTTGTTCCATCAATCAACTACCTGCTGGCTAAAGGCAAATTTCTGCACATCTATTCTATAGCTGTCTTTCCTTAATTTGAACCTATTCCCCTCAGGTTTGTAATCTGAGCAACAAGAAGAATCCCATCAGCATTAAGCCTGCTCAATCCATTCAAGCTCTTATACACTTCAATCAGATCGCCTCGTGGGTGCCTAGTCTCCAGAAGCTGCAATTTGAAGAACTTAAGCCTTTCTTGTTAAGAACACCGCTTTGTTCCCCTCACCAGTCTTGTTCCCCTTCTCTGTACTCATTCTAGCAACTCTACATCCTTCCTGAAATGAGGCTTCCAGACCTGCACGCAGTACTCATGCTTGGGCTTGACCATTGCCTTACGCAAGGGGATAATCACCTCCTTATCCCTGCTTGCAAAATTCTATATATCATTGACAAGACCACGTGGCCTACTCTGGCAGCCTGTCTGCACTGGTCAGAAAACATCATTACTGACCTTTCAGTCACAAAGGAGGGTCACCTCTGCTCCCCATTGGGAGTGTGCCCATATCACCAGTGCTGTAGGACCGTTTTACGTTATTTCACTATATTCCAGACCACGTGAAGATATAAATCCAACTACTGAATACCTACAAGTAGTCACAGTCACAAACTTGCTACATACTGCAAATATCATAGTGTGTGTGCTGATGTCAACTGCCGGTCAGCCTTATGGCATAGCCGTACAGAAGACAGAGCAGGAACACACAACGGCCAGATACTTTCAGCTTATATAGCCACCTCACCCTTTCAAGTGCTAAACCAACCAAATAACCTCCCAACTTTTAGCAGTACCATGTGGGAGAGTGACATTGATGTTACTCTTGCCACCAATTCAATAGCTTATAAAATCACAGACTGGTGTCTGTGATCTGATGTGGTCCAGCCATCCTGGACCACATCAGATCACAGAGCCATTTCCTTCAAACTAAACAGGCAATTACAAACAACCCAACACTCCCTGTTGGATATCACAAGGTATAACCTTAAAAAGGCAAAATGGCAGATTTTTGCAGAACATACAGCAGCTGAGCTGCAAAAACAGGAAAATGAGTTTGCTCGTCCTGTAGCCAGGACGAGCAAACACTGACTATGACAAACATTTTAACAAAAACAGCAACCCTGTCTATCCCACAGAAAAAACCGAGGAAGCAGACAATTCCTTGGTGGTGCCCCGAACTGACTATACTCAGAAGTAGGGTACACCAGGCGAGGAGACATTTTCAAAGAGCCAGAACATCTTGGCCACAAAATGAGGTGGATGCACTGAGACATTCTTATAGAACTCTCAGGAATCAGTATACAGCCCTCATAAGAGACAAGAAAAAGGAATGCTAGAGGCACTTGGTGGGAACTACTGGAAACAACCCTTGGGGAGTTGTCTATAGAATAGTGACCAACAAGCAGCCAAGAGGAGATGTCTTAGAAACTACTGTCAAACCAGATGGAACCCCAATCCTGTGTTGGGTAGATTCTGAAAATAACATCCTAGACAAACTGAAACTGGGAATCATTCCCCCACCCAACTAGACATTATAAAAGAAAACACTGAATATGACAATGCCAATATTGAACCTCTGTTCACTTAGAAATAGCACTATCTAAAACCAAAAACAATAAATGCCCAGATTTTGACCTCTTAGAGGTTGAGATTATCGGAAATAGCACCAGATAAATTAATAGTACTATATAATAACTGTATGACAGAAGGTATATTCCCAAAAATATGGAAACAAGCTGGGCTAAGATTAATTCCCAAAAACCCTGAAAAACTCTACTGATCCCAAATCATATAGACCAATAGTCCTACTCCCTGTACAAGGGAAAAGATATGAAAGACTAATATATAGCAGATTAGCTCAATATTACACCGAAGCAGGTTTGCATTCCAACAATCAGTACGGTTTAAGACAGGCAATTCTATGGAGGATGCCATGCACCACCTACTGACAACAGTTAAAAACACAGAGGAGAAATATATGCTGGCAATCTCTATTGACTTTACTGGGACATTTGGCTCACTCTGGTGGCCGACAAAACCTCTATAAAGTAATAAACAGCTATCTTACAAACAGAAGTGTCTCAGTACGCACAAGGTTCCAGGAATTGACACGCCCTGTGAATAAAGGCTGCCCGCAGGGTTCAATCCTTGTCCCTTTCTTTTGGAATATTGTTCTGGACGAATTTCTGGCCTTGGATCTGGGCCCCCCGTGGAAAGCCTGGCCTTTGCAGATGACATGATTTTCCTTGTAAAAGGTAACTCCCAAGTGGTTGTAGAGCAAAGATCAAATGCCACCCTCTTGCAGCTGCAGGAGTGGGCACAAATGCACATGCTCAAAATATCACCCGAAAAACCAAACAAATACTTCTAAAAGGCAATTTGGACATAAGAGGACGTCCAAAAATCAAAATTAGCACAACCACTATAAAAATGGTAACAGAACTAAAATATCTTGGAGTAGTCTTTGATTCAAAATTAACTTTTTACCCCCATTTGATCTACTTGGTGAAGAAAGTGATAAATTATGCAGGTATGATTGCCAGGATCAGTCGAGCAGACTGGGGACTCAAAAGAAAGACCTTGGTAATCATATACTGGGCAATGTTCCTACCTGTTATCACCTATGGAGCCGGTGCGCGGTTCATCTGCTCGGCCATAGTAAGAAATAGGAATAAATTATAATCGATAAAAGGACAATACTACTCACTATTACCAGAGCATGTTGCACAGTAAGCACACCTACACTACAGTTGCTGGCCGGAACGCTCCCACTTTACCTGGAAGTAGCCAAAAGAGGCTTATATTATAGATTTCAAAAGGGCATAACCACAGAATTTCTGGGGATAGCCCTTGACACAACCAACACCTTCAATGATGAAAGACAAAGAATAGCCACAAAGCTCCGTGAGCTATGACAAACAAAGTGGGAGCAGGAAACCAGAGGTCTGGTTACCAAACGGTTTCTGCCACGGGTGTCAGTGGTTAGCCCCAAACCGCCCCTGGACTTTTTACAACATCTATATTGACAGGTCACGTCTCCCAAAAGGTGAAACTAACCTCCTTAGGCCTGTCTGATGACCCGAACTGCTCCTGTGGCGATGACCCAAACTGTGCCTGTGGCGAAAGTGAAGACTGGGCATACATTCTATATGAATGTATAATATATGACATCCCCAGAACAGAGCTAATACTGCAGATTGGTCCACTTCCCAGGGGAGAAGAACATCTGTTCATCATAGAAGAGCAGAATTATAAAGCTTTTACATCTTTCACACATAAAGTATTCGAAATGCACAGAGCAATCCAAAGAATGGTAATTTAGCCCCCCAGCAATTAAACAATAATCAATAGTAAAATTGCCCAAGTTTCCCACCACGCCCAGACGATGACTTAAAAATTGTTAGGATAGCAGTATTCTGCGCCCTGACAGAACTGACAGAAACCTGACACAACAAAACTCCCCAGGACTACCCTGCCATTGTAGGAACCTGGGGTCCCACACCAAATAAGTAACCATGTAGGGGAGGGAGAAGTACAGGCAGCCAGGGAAGCAGATTAACTGAAAAATATCAGCAATGTAGAATGAAAGAAGAATGAATGAATGAATGAGAATGAAAGATAGAATGAATAGGCTGGGCACTGAGTGAACTAGGAATTATGGTAAATGGGAATAAATGGCAGTTTTGGTGAAACAAAGAGTGACCTAGTATGAGGGAAAGAGAGAGTGAACGGGAATGAGTGGAAGAGCAAATGTAATTGGCCGAAAGAATGCAAAGTTAAAAATAGCTTCATTACTTTATATATACTGTACTAACAAGCATATACTAACCACATAAACACTATCACTGCATTCTCCCCTGGCCTGCAAAAAAAAAACAAAAAAACTTGCGGCTAGGCCTACACCCCAACTGAAGAATAACAGTAAGTTGAGGTGCCCAGAGAGTGCAGTGTAGAAAGTAAGAGTCAAATAAATGAGATGAGAGCTAGAAGAATGAATAAAAGTGTAAGCGTGTGAAAAAAAAAAGAACACAAACCATAAATGCTACAGTTAAGTACACACTAACCCTAGTTTTAATTAGTATTTAAATTTACACTACACATCATTGCATCCCCTCCTGGTGTGTGTGAGAAAAAAATGAATGAGTTGAGTAAAAAAAAAAAAAAAAAAAAAATATATATATATATATATTGGATATATATATATATATATATATAATTATGAATAAAAAATTAAAATTAAGTAAATAAAGAAAATGGATTTGAATTTGAATAGAGATAAAATGAAATATCAATAATATGAATTATGGATCAGGGACACTGCAAGAGCAAAGGTACCCTACAACCATAATGTATATATAGAAAATTATTTTAATGTTATGTGCAAATCTTTAATTTAACTTATGCCAATAATGAAAATACCGTGTACCCTGGGAGCGATGTATGTTGAATAAAGGGGGGAAGAACGGAAAAGAGTAACGTTATAAACAAAGTGCGAATTTGGAAAAAATGCAAAATTTGAAGAGAACGACCAAGGTAGAAATAGCAGATTTTTGAAAAGAAATAGCATTGCAGTATCTTTCATAATTTCTGTGTCTTCTTCAGAGGTCATCCACCTAAATTATGAAAAAGAACAGCAATACTCTTACTTCTGTTTCTGACATGTTCTGTATGTCAAAAAACACGTGTACGCGGACACGTTGTAAAAAATAATTTAGAATATAAATTTTGAATAAATAAAATACAAGTTAAGCCAAAATATTATGCCAAAGTATAACATACAGAACATGGATGACCTTACAGAAGTAAGTAGCCCGCCAAAAAAGAGATGACAAAGGAAGCGAGTGTCCGAATGACAAGAATGACAAGAATGCCAATAACTTACCGCTACGTGACCGGTCGACAAAAAAGAAAGAGCCGGAGGCTAAACCGTGTATATATGTGAAGAAACGCTAGCGGCACCTAGCGTTAGACGAATTTTGGTGTATGTATATTTTGTAATTTACGTAAGCGGTTGAGCTACGCTAGGTTCAAGTTAAGTACATGATACTCAAACGTCCGGGATAGCAAAGAAATAATTGCTTACAAAGTAGCATTAGAGTAGCTAAACTTTGTTAAGGCGAAAAATTATGATTGGGTATAGTAAGAAAAATAGTACTCTGATATTGCTTTCGTTACACTAATCGCTCACAGAGCATAAAATGTAGAATTTAGTAAAGCAAAAAGATGATGAAATTAGGGATATGAAGTTGGGCTAGGGTAGTTCGGGGTTGCAAACCCGTTCCTATAGTTAGGACCCTGAACGACTGTCCGAGAGTAGGTGCATCATGTACTTAAGTCAGTTGTGTTAAAGTAAGATATATATAAGTTACAATTAACAAATAAATAGATAAATAAATTAAGATATAATCAAAATTAATTAAGATATAATTAAAATTAATTACAAGATAATTACAAGGTAATACACTATGTTAGACCAATCGGTGGGTACAAGTTTTCCAGACCGTAAGACACCAAAGAGGCCTAGTGTATTGTATTTACACTATTTACAAACTTGATGCATATGGGAGTAATTATTAGTTAAAAACTAATAATGCTGTTTATATTGATATCTATTAAGTTTTTGTGCCTTAATATGTTAAGGGCTTTATTGATATGATGACGCAGGTATTTAATAGGAAAAAGATTTCTGGTCAGTTTACTGTACAATGTTCTGATGTTATCAATAACTGTTGTTTTATCGCTGCATATCGTTGCTATTCTGATGCATTGTGCTAAGATAACATTAGCATGTACCTGTTTGGAAATATTGGAATTCCATTGTGTATAGTTTTTTTTTAACGTATTAGATATTCATTATACCACCATTAGATATTCATTATACCACCATTAGATATTCATTATACCACCATTAGATATTCATTATTCCAACTCTTCTGTAATAAATCATGTAGTACATAGGTCCATTGGTAGGATCCCTTGAGGACATCTTCCATTAAAATTATTTTTTTGTGGAATTTGATGGGAGAATGTACATCATTTTCTGGTCATCGAAGTAGTCTACAACCACTTCATATAAATGATTTGGACAATTTGTTTTTCTCACTTGACTTCATATGCTCTCCTATGATATTCAGTCAGTCTCCTTTGAAATTTATAAGAATACCTAAGGAGTATTTTTTATTTGATATTATTACTTTAAGAAATGTCTTATAGTATCCTGAATAGACTAACTTCTTAAATCCAAACATCATCTGAATACAGCCCACTCTGAGTATACTACTTTTCTATCCTAGTTATTAGCAATCTCTCATCTTGTCTAATGTCATCAATAATGCTTTTGGTTATTAGGAGGATGGATCTTTAAGAACATTTCAGAATTCTTAATCAATATTTTCATTTGAGCTATCTTCCAACAATTAGGAATAACCCCTTGCTCTTAACATTTATTAAACATTCCCAATATTATATGTATCCTTATAATTTTGAACAAACTTTTTGACAATATCTAACTGAAGTGTTCGTCTACTTTACATAGATATAAGATTTTGTTCAGGACCATGCCAAACAATTAATACTCCGTGTTGTGGAGTGATACTAAGAAACAGGTCTGGAATCAACTAAACAAATCACAGGTTTCGCCATTGTGCTCTGTTCCCCTCTTTGACTGAGAATCTTCAGACGAGGATATTTCTTTATAAAAAACAATCACTGTTTCTTAATGTTGGGTTTCTGGAATTTAAAACGTAGGTCCAGACACCTGATTCGTCTGTTCTAGGTTGATTGGTTGAACATCTTAAAATGTAAGGAGAGACATGGCTCAATAAAAAAAAAAAAAAAAAAAGAACAAGTTATTATTTTTGTCTTTAAAACAAACTAATACAAGCTTACACTTTTTTTCATTTATCAAATAATCTATGATATGTAGAATTCTTGTTTAAAGTTTAAAATCTTTAAGCTAAAGTGGCCACTGTGGTTAAAACAGTGTTTTTCCTTATTGTAAAACT
This sequence comes from Mastigoproctus giganteus, assembly GCF_048544385.1. Taxonomy (NCBI): domain Eukaryota; kingdom Metazoa; phylum Arthropoda; class Arachnida; order Uropygi; family Thelyphonidae; genus Mastigoproctus; species Mastigoproctus giganteus. The sequence continues at coordinate 114,749,105 of NC_143582.1, read as the reverse complement.
TTGCTACATTTTTTACTAATGCCAGTAATTCTTAAATTAAATTTTATTTCTCTCAAAAATTTATCAAGTGGCAAATTGCGCTTTTTAATTTGTTGTCTTTATATTTGGACTTGTTTGCCTTGTGGTCACTTTGAGGTGCTAATCAAAAGGTTTTCAGTAATTTCTGTTTTTAACATAAGAGTATGCATCCTGCTTTAGTTCTCGTTCTTTGACATTGATGATAAGGTTTTTTCATATATGATGTCAGTTGCCTGTATGAAATAACAAGTTTCCTAAGTTTCCTTCTTTTTCAGAGTTGACTCTTTAGACGTACCACAACTGTTTGTGGAATTAATTTATTGGAGTTTTCATTAGTAGCAGTTTTCTTCCTCCTTCTTTTGGCCATTCAAATAATGTTTCATTTTCAATATACAAACTTTATCTGCAACTTCAAAATTTATCTTTTGCATAAAACAGAAATTTATCACATTGCATTTATTTCTATGAATTAGCCATCTTTGTGTAGAACAAAGTCCTTTTGTTTTTTAACCCAGTTAATAAAACTATTATCTTAGTATGTGAAATTTGGCAGGGTAGTGTTTCACTGTATATTTCATTGTAGCGTACCAACTCTGTTAGGTTCTAGTGCTCTCTCTCTCTCTCTCTCTGTCTACGAATGAAGCATGCCTTCACTTTCATGTGTATCGTCTTAACAATGTATGGCTTTAACACTAAACTTGCTTCTGGTTAACTGTAAACCACTACAGGTGCAGATAAATTCTAATTTATATTCTCCACAATAAAGCAAACGTTTTTTACCTAAAGGTGAATGAATCAGATAGATTAGTGAATAATATTATAATATCATGTACATATTGATTTTAATAGTGACAAGCAACAAAATTATATTTAAGAAAAAAATCAATTTTTTAACAGTTTATTAACAATTAGAAAGTTCAACAATTAAAAAAACTAATGGTAGAATAGCGCTAGTATTCCAACATCTCTATTTGATCATATCCTGGAAATTTACTATTCTTTGTTTTCTTTAATCCTTCTGATTAAAATTCTTAAAAAATATCTTAATATTCATTGTTTTAATACCTTCTGTTTTCTTTTATTCCATTTTTGAATCTCACTATCCCATTCATCTTGTGGGAATAACACCCCTAATAACTTGCAAATTTCCTTTCCACCCAAGAGCTACAGCAGCACCACCATCACTCTCTGTTATTTATTTTCTAATTTAAGCTGTTGGGAGACAAATTTGTAAGGTAAACCCCATGGATCCAAATGGGTTTCAACCAAATCTTTCCATTGTTCCCTTCGTTTACTGTCATTTAGCCCTATGTATTCCTTTCTGAACTGCATGAATCTTTGCATCACCATTCTACACCCATTAGTTCCCTGTACAGATCATTGGCAATTAAGTCAAAAGAATGTCACCCCCAATGGAAACAATTATGGTATGTGCAGGCTGCAAACAAATTATACTAGATTAAACCCATAATTATCAGTGGCAGTCGAGTCTGTGCAGGACGAGAGAGAGAGAGAGAGAGAGAGAGAGAGAGAGAGAGAGAGAGAGAGAGAGAGAGAGAGAGAGAGAGAGTGTGTTCTAGCTCAGCTCAACAAGCATCTTATCCATCCATTTCTACTGAGGAATGGATGGATGCATGTGTAATGTGACTGTTTTAAATGAATGGATGGATGCACGAGTACTGTGACACCGTCAAACACATGTTTATTGACTGTCCAAATTTTATTGATGCATTTCATCTATGTTTTATTTATTGTAATTGTCAGACTGAGCCTTACTGTCAGATTTAATCTAACAAAGTCAACACATCTGAAATTCTTCAATTTTTAATTTGTATAAACATGTATGAATTAGTTAATATATATATATACTAGCGGTTTACTTGTTTTAAGACAATCTCTTATTTATTTTTAGACTTGTTTACTGCTTCATACATTTTATGTGAATTTTTATTGATCTATATATTTTTATACATGGATGTTTTGACTTTTCACTTCTGTATATTTTTCATGTAATGTATTGTAGGTTATTGGTTATGGCCTAAGCTGCCTATGCACCATTAAAAATCAGATCAAATCATTACTTGTGGATCTCTAAAACATTTTACCAGCAATCTTAACCTCTTTCCTTTTCTGTGTTAGTTGAGGAGTCCACCATGAAACAGTACGAAAAAATGTTTTGTTTCCTAGGCCAATTAGAAGCTTTTAATTTACTCTCAAATCTTATCAAACCACACCTGATAACATTCAAGAGTAAGTTAAAATGGTAATGTGCTGCAGTAATATATCTACAACACATAGATTACTGAATGTTGAGGAGAAGACTTGGGTAGCTGCAAGAATTATAAAGTGATTTTAGGGGAGACTTTAATGACAGGGAAGATTCCATTGATTCCAAGTCCTTGCTGAAATAGAAACACTTGATAACATTCAAGAGTTGGTTAAATGCAGCACAATTGGATTACTGAACGTTGATGAGAAGAGATTTACATACTTAGATTGCAAGTACTGTAAAGTGGTTCCAGAAGAGAGCTTAACAATGCAGACTACTTGTAATGGATGTGTACATTACCTTTTTCGCCGAGCCTTCTTACCTGTAGAGCTAGAAAGCATAGAGAAAGAGGTGAAGGCCTGCATAAGGATTAAATAGTAGAAACTGGTGGAGGAAAGAATGATGTTTTTCAGTCAGAAGACGTTAAAAGCATATTAGGAGTGTAATGAAGGTGAAAATAATGAAACATGGATACAAATTGCTGAATGCATAAAATTAATGGCTAAAGAAATGGTAGAGGAGTCCAAACAGCAAAGATATACAGAGAGACTTGGTGTGGTGGTTTGAGGGGATGAAATAGTGGATTAGTGAGAACAGATGATATTTTAAAGATAGGCAAAGACCAGGGGAGGCAGAGGATTTGGAGAGGTATAGGACAGTCAAGAAGAAAGCAAAGAAATCAATGAGTGAAGTGAAGCATAAACCATATGGTGACCTGTATCAAAAGTTAACATATTAGGAGGAGGCAAAGCAGATATATAAACTAGCAAAGATGTCAGAGAGAATTAAAATAGAGATCTGAAACGTATTCGGTGCATTAAGGATGAGAAACAAAGAACTTGGTGAAAAGGGCGGAATAAACAACAGGTGGAAAATTATTTCCAGATTTTGTAGAATTAGAAGAGAGCAGATAACCAATCATTGAGGTAGTACCAAATATGAGCAATGGCAAAGACAAAGAAAGGAAAAGCTGTAGGTCCTGATGGTATATCTGGTGAAGTATGGATAGTAGGAGAAAAAAGAAATTGCTTTAACAGTTGAATGAGGCTGTTTCACATAATACCATAATTGAGTACAAGAAGAATGCCTAACGAATGCAGAAAGAGTATAGTGGTTCCTATTTATAATAATAAAAAGGGGGAGGATGTCCAGGGTCGTCTAACTATACCAAGAAAATAAGTTTGTGCCATACAATGAGGCCGTGCGAGAGGATTTATGGAGCAATGGTTAAGGCCGCAATCAGAAATCTCAGAAGCCCAGTTCGGTTTTATAATAGGAAGGTGCATTATTGAGGCAATTTTTATACTGAGACAATTGCTGGAGAAGTTAAGAGAATTGATTTGCATAATCTTTTCTTTTTGATTTAGAAAAAGAATATTATAGTCCCAATAGCTAAATTCGGGTTACCAGTCGAGGGCACGTTATATCAAGGAGCTGTGTATATTCTTGCTGTGTTTGTATGCCATAAAAAAAAAAGTGATGTCCATTTCCACTTACATACTGGCAAGTCCCGCTTACTTTTTCTATCAGAATTCTAATTATTGGTTGATTCCGCCGTTGATCATTTAATTTCAGTCTTAATTATTTGCTGTATGATTCCTTTCACTTCAAAAGTGGTACTTGTGCATATGTCCACTCTGATATTCCCTTGTCAGAGTTTTAGTTATTTGGAATCTCCTCTTTTCAATCTTCCCTGGCTTAAAATTTCTTTATCCCATTCTATAAAATTCAGTTGTTGCCTCTATTGTTCTCCCAAATCCACTAATCAATCATAACTCTTCAAATTCCTTTCTTTGAAACTTTACTTTCTGCAGTCAAATTTTACTAATAGTGTGGTAATTTTCCTTAGTGGATTTTAATATTCAAAACTCCAGCTGGTTTCAGTTTTATACTCAGAAGGACCCAGCTGGTTGAGATGCTGAGGCTTTTGCAGTTACTAATGACCTATGACCTCTCACAAATTGTTCATTTACTTATCAGAATACCAAATTGCTAACCACACAGCCAACACTCTTGATCTTTTTCTCACAAACAACCCCTCCATGTACATAGTCCAGGTGATGGTCTCTTCTCCAATGGAGCCTCTCTCTCATCGGCATTCTCAATCGCGTGTTGTTTGGCATTTTGGAATGCAAAATGAATGTTGTTTGGCATTTCGGAATGCAAAATGAATGATCTGCGTGATTTCTATTTTCCAAATTCATTTCTTTAAGCCACCAAGGAAAATCGTGGTTGGATTACTGTTTTAAGCCTTCTGATGTTAGTGTTTGCTCTGATCGAGTCAGTGTAGGGATGAAATCCTTTATTCCACCTTAAAATCTCATCTAAACATTTCTTTTCCAATAAATGTGCTAAGAATTCCTAAAGAAAGAAAACATCAACAACGAACATAAGACCTAATTAAAGGATCGAGGTATACCTGGAATCCCTCAAGCCGAACCTTCTTATACTCAGCAAAAGACTTTCCCAATACAGTTTGGCTTAGACAAATGCAAGACCCATGGATTACATGAAGGAAATCCAGCCGACCAAAGCAGCATAAGCCCGGTGTATAAACACGCATGCACACACACATTTTATTTATTTATTTTTAAATTAATGTTGCAGTTTGGTGTATCGTGGTGCCTATCGAATGGGTTGGGTTTGTTGTCTGAGTGTCTGCCTCCATCAAGACTATACAGATAAAATAGCTTCTAGCTGTGGCTCACAAGTAGGGTCTTCCGGGAGACTGCAGGTTTCATGCTCGCCCTCCAAGACCAGGTAATTAACAACACCATGAGCTGAGGGTAATACATTACCAAGGATCTTAGAATGACAGAAGCCATGTCAAGGATGCCGCCTTTCCCCAGAAACAATCCAGCACATCACTGCAGGATGTAAGGTGATCACCCAGACAGAGTACACTCATAGACATAACAAGGATAATACATTAGAAGCTGTTGCAAAAACACCAGTTGATCAAAGAAAGTGTACTGCATTACAAGTATGAATCCCCAGACTGTACTAGTGATCTATACTCATAAACTGCACTGGTATGTGCCACAATAACAGACAAGACAAATCTTCATAACAGACCAGATATGACTCTCATCGACAAGAAGAAAAGAGCTACATACCTGATTGACATAGCAATGCCCAGTACCAGTGACCTCCAGAAAACCTATATCAGGAAGTACATAGAACTAATTCAGGAAGTCAAAGAAATGTAGTATATGGAACAAGTAATTATTATCCCAGTCATTGTGTCAACAACCACTGATATTGTGCCAAAGGATCTTAATAATAGCATAAAGAGGCCCCTGAGAACACTTACATGGAACTCTAGAAAGCCATAATCCTGAAAACCAGTAGGATAGTCAGAGTTCCTTGGCTAAGAGTTTCAAGATCAAAAGTAAACCACCTCATGCACTTGGTACCACTACTTGTTATAGGATGGATAAAATCCCATAAGGAAAAAAAGTCATATAATAAAAAATGAAAATGCCCGAAAAAGAATAGCATTAGTAGAGGCATTTGATGCAAGAAAGCAAGCTTATGCAGCATCAGCCAAAAAAAAAAAAACAAAAAAACCCACAAATAAATAAATAAATAAAAAATAACCACTTCCACTTCACCCCTCTGTTCGTTCGAAATACCTGTCCAGCTGAGCCTTAAACTTATTTAGGCTATCAACTTCCACGACAAGGGATGGAAGTCTATTCCACCAACCAACCACCCGCTGGCTAAAGGCAAATTTCCTCACGTCTATCCTACATCTGTCTTTTCTCAATTTGAATTTATGCCCTCTCAGGTGATTATTCTGAGTAAGAGGAAGAATCCCATCAGCATTGAGCATGCTCAAACCATTCAAGGCTTTATACACCTCTATCAGATCACCTCGCCGGTGCCTAGTCTCCAGACACTGTAATTTGAAAAACTTAAGCCTTTCTTCGTAAGAGCACCCCTTTGTTCCATTCACTGATCTTGTTGCCCTTCTCTGTACTCGTTCCAGCATCTCTACATCTTGAAATGAGGCCTCCAGACCTGTATACAGTACTCTAGGTGTGGTCTGACCATTGCCTTATACAAGGCAATGGCCTATATATCATCGACAATACACCATGAGCTACTCTTGCAGCCCGTCTGCACTGCTCAGAAAACTTCATATCTGCCTGCACAACCACCCCCCAGGTCCCTTTCATTCTCTACCATTGTCAGTGTAGTACCACAGAGTTGATATGTTGCTCTGGGGTTGCTGTTTCCCATATGTAGTACTTTACATTTGTCAATGTTAAACTTCATTTGCCACCTCTCAGCCCATCTGCTCAACCTTTCCAGATCCTGTTGCAGTAGCATAGTGTCCTTGACAACCCTGCCAACCTTCGTATCGTCTGCAAACTTGGACATTAAGCTTGATATACTCTGCAAACCTGGACATTAAGCTTGATATACCATCATCAGTATTATTTATAAATACAGAAAACAATAATGGACCCAATACTGAACCCTGAGGGACTCCACTAATAACATTAGTCCACGATGAGCAGTGTTCATTGATTACCACTCTGTCTTCTCCCCCTCAACCACCCTTTTATCCATAGCAGCAATTTGCCTCCAATGCCACACTGCTCCAATTTGTGCAGCAGTCTTCCATGTGCAACAGTATCAAAAGCCTTTCTAAGTATATAATATCAAAGTTATTCCCTGCATCCAGTTCTTTTGTGACTGCATCATAGTATCCAATCAAATTGGTCAGGCAAGACTTCCCCTTAACAAAACCATGCTGTGTCTGAGCTATAACTGAAGTCTTGTCTAGATGATCCTGCAGTGCTTCTTTAACCAGTGCCTCCATTAATTTTCCAGGAACAGAAGTTAAACTAACAGGTCTATAATTACTTGTGTCGCCCTTTGATCCTCCTTTGTGAATTGGGGTCACATTTGCACATCTCCAGTCCATGGGTACTTCCCCTGAGTCCAAGGAAGCTCTCATAATTATGGCTAAGGGTTTGCTTACTTCCTTTGCTGCCTCCTTTAATATAACTGGTTAGATCCCATCCACCCCAGGTGCCTTTCTTGTATTTATCTTCCACAATTTCTCCTCCACTTTACTCTCAGTTATTACAAGATTCTCTAGCTTACTGCCAGAGTTGAATACACCTCTGGCATTCCCCTCGCTGAATAACTCCTCATGTGTGAATGTCGATGCAAAATATTCATTCAGTTTGTTAGCTACCTGAGCAGGATCATCAACAGTTGACCCATCTATATCAAGTGGACCAATCTGATTCATCCCCTTCCTGCTAGAGTTTACATAAGTAAAGAACTCTTTGCTGTTTTTCTTTGCATCCCTTGCCAAAGATTTCTCGTAATCTGCCTTCGCCTGCCTAACCTCCTTTGTAACTTGGTTACAGATCAACTTGTATCTATCATAGGCTTTTGTGTCACGTGTTAATTTGTATGTATCCCATGCATTTTTCTTCTCTGCCATATGTCTCATTAGTTCATCTGACATCCACATAGGCCTAAACCTTGAACAAATTCGATGAAATGAACAAATAGATGACAAATTCGGTCACCAATACTCTGCCTTTTCAGTAGGATGCTACAAGCCACAGCAGCAGGTGAATATGGTGTTTTGGTAACTGTTTAGTCCAGAAGAGTGTGAATTGAGTGAGTGTAACCTGACATGATGCTACCAGCAACTAGAGTCCTAGCCAGGAAGGCATTTGATTACCATGTGAAAATGAAATAGAAAATGTGCAGACAGAATATAAATATTCTGTTTACTGTTTGCTTAATGTCAGGGTACTGTTGTTCATCTGAAACTCTTCTGAGTTGAGGGGTTATTGAAACATGAAATTTGGTCTGCAGTGCGTTCCCTTAAAAAAAATGGGACATCGATGGCCAAATTCCTCTTCTCTTCTTTTTCAGGAATTTTCATTTATTCTTCTTTAGGCAACCATCATTTTATTCAGTTTATTCTCTGTAAATTTTCATTTTAGTTTGACAGCTTTAGTCAATGAAGGAGACATTGTCCCACTGGCATTGTGGAATTTTTCTCACTGAAAAACTTTCTTCCATTCATTCTAGGTTTACATTTTTAGAAACCCCAAACCTGCAAAGAGGCAAAGTTTCACTGTTTGTTTTTTTTTTGTTTTTGTTTTTTGTTATTCATTTTCTATACATGTGGATCTTATTTTACTATTTAAAATTAAGTCACATTTCCTGTCTTGTTGGTATTGATAAGGATATTGTTGTGTTTATGTTGTTCATTTTGCAATTTATTGGTGGTCATTTTCATAATTGGAGTAGTTAGAATAACTTTTATATATTACAAAATAAAAAAAAAGAAGTTATTTTTAACTTATTAGGGTAATTTGTGTGGTGTTCAATACTGTCATGTTTAGAATATCCCTTTAAAATTGAGAACAAGAAAGAAGAGTATTGAACTCATTTGTATACTGAATTCATTGATAACTGTTTAAAATAGCAATGTTAATTTTTAAATTAAAAAAAAAAATTCTGAACTGAAAAAATTCTGCTTAATTTTTTTTTTTTTTTTTTAACAGAATGATGACCCATATGCATACTACCTTGATTGGCATCAAGAAGACATTATTGCCCTCCTAAATCAAATACCTTTTCCTGCTGTCTTTTCTCATATATTACTGATTGATATGAAAGAAGGTATGGATTTTACAATTTTGTGAGAGAGAGAGAGAGAGATTATGTTGTTGAAAATTTGTATTATTTACTTACTGTATGATAAATGAATAATTTTTTTTTAATGTTAATTCTAAATATAACTCATAACTGGGTGCTTGAAGAATTTTTACTCCTCTTGGTGCAGCAGCTAGAGTCATCCCACATGTATGCTTTTAAAAACCTTCAAAAAAATAATTCAGAATTATTCAGAATTAACTGTTTGTTTTCACCTTTATTTTCAACTTTTTCTAAACACAACTGTGAAAAATCTATTTTTTTTAATTAAAATAATCTCTGGAGCACTTTATATAAGTTTTTTTTTATCCCCTCTTATTTGAATATTATCTTCATTATTACCTTTGGCTTGACAGCAGGTGAAATGTCAATCAAATGCCTGCACAGAAGTCAAACTCTTCCATGACATGAAGCCAGAGAGCATAAGACTGGACACGCTGCAATGAAGCATTAAGAGCATGCACTTTGATGATTGAAGTTGAAAGATGAAGCACCAGTCTTATATTTATGTTTTTCAGCATGTGCATGTAATTTTTGAAGTCTAGGTTTGACTTTATCCTGAAATATTTCTTTTTGCTGATTTCAATGGAGAAATCATAGCAAACACTTTTGTTAACAGTTGTTGAAAGTTTCAACTGTTTTACTAAGTAGACACAAAGCAAAACATTACTGAAATTTGTTTGGGATCTCAAAGACTTTGTGCGCCTAGTTATGGGTTAAATTTTTTTTTTTTTTTTTTTTGTTGTTTATTGTGATTGTTTATTGTTATTTGAAAAATGTATACATTTTTCAAATAACATGAAGGTCTCATAAAATTTATAAACAGCAACATGCAGTTACCAGTCCATACAAGATCTGCACGTTTTGATGCATGTCATAAATTGAAATACCTCTGTAAAAACTGCTGTGTGTGTGTGTGTGTGTGTGTGTGTGTGTGAGATGGCACAGAGCATCAGATTTGGAACTAGCCATTATGAGATAGAGAAAGGTTGAGTAGAAGTGGCAACCCATTCCAACTTCATGAGTCAGAAAATTTCCACTGCTCTTGTACAAAAACCATATAAGCCCTTTTGATGAAATATTTTTAACTTATTTACATATACGAGGTGCTTTCTTGTTATAAGGTCTCCAAATTTATTCCTCATAAAGTACGAAAGATATACGGGTGACACTTGCCTCACCTTTCCACGTAGTCTTCTAGAAGCTGCATGAAATTTTCACATCTGTTCTTCCAAGCTGTGAAGGCTCCGGCAAAGCTTGGAGGTATGTTTAGCACACTAGTAAATGTCAGAAGCAGCTGATTGTCAGCTAGGAAATCTTCTGCCACAAAGAGCATCCTTCATTGTACAGCTTGTTTTGGGACTCTTGTAGTTTATTTTTTTAAAATGTATTTCAGTTGAAATCAATGCAAATAGTTTTCATTTGACTAATTTGTCAGCTCTTATCCAGTATAAGTTTTTGCTAAATGAGGAATGCGAACATCACAATATCAGTGTTTATCAATATCTTTTTTTTTATATAATTGCAAAGTAAAAATTATAACTCAGTTGATAATTCTGAAAGGCAAAATAAAAAAATTTTCACAGTTGTACCCTTTAGTAATTTTTGTAATGTTAAGTACTCTGCATTACCTTTGCATGTTGGTATATTGTATTACTCAATTTGATGTAGATTACATAATAGTAATAATAATTACATAATATAACCAACTCCAGTCAACTACATACTGTCCCCAGAATCCACATAATCATTTATTCATAAGTTTTTACAACATCCTGTCTTTAATAGCAAATTATTTTGCTATTAAAGCAAATTATTTTTATCCTTTCTTATTTGAATATTATCTCCATTTTTATCTTTGGCTGACAGCAAGTTAAATCTCAATCAGAATGGCTGCACACAAGTCAAACTCATCTATGACATAAAAAACGAGAGCATGATGACTGGACATGTCAAACTTCTTCAAACAAAACCATACAGTTCAGTCTTAAAACTTTTTTCTAACCGTAACCCTCAGTGACAGATGGCACAAAATTGAAGTCTGGTGCACTTATTTTTAGCCCCGAACAAACTGCTGAGATTTCAGTAAATTTTAGTTGTGTTTTCATTGGCCAGAAAAATGATGAAAAGTCTGGCCAAAAATTCACACAATAAGAATAGAGCAACACAAGCAATTGCCTTATAGCACAACCTAACAATAGATAAGAATTCTGTTTCAACAGAGTGCCCTGCCCCATCCTGGTCAACAAATGTTCAGCAACTATTGACCTTTTTCAGGAATGGGAAAGGTCATCACTATTCCAGCATCACTATCTACAAATGTATGCTAACCAACCTGCCATTCTTACAGAGTACACCCCCCCCCCCCACAGTATGCACCGAAAACTCAAAACCTAAAAGTAAGAGCTACAGTGGTGTTCCCAAAGATAACAGTAGCACAATTGCTCCAAAACGAATGTGGTGTATGTACAGTGGAATTGTGCATGATACAACTTACTTTAGAATTTATAAAACTTCATATCTGCCTCCACAGATATGAAGATATTTTCTGAGCAGTGCAGATAGTCTGCAAGAGTAGCTCATGGTGTCTTGTCAATGATATACAGGAATTTTTCTAGCAGGGATAAGGAGGTGATTATTCCCCTGTATAAGGCCACACCTTGAGTATTGTATACAGCTCTGGAGGCCTCATTTCAAGAAGGATGTAGAGCTGTTGGTTGGAATGAGTGCAGAGAAGGGCAACAAGATTAGTGAATAGAACAAATGGTTGCTCTTACGAAGAAAGGCTTAAGTTTTGCAAATTACAGCGTGTGGAGACTAGGCACCTGTGAGGTGATCTGATTGAGGTGTATAAAGTCTTGAATGGTTTGAGCATGCTCAATGCTGATGGGATTCTTCCTTTTGCTCAGAATAATCACCTGAGAGGGCATAAATTCAAACTGAGGAAAGACGGTTGTAAAACAGATGTGCGGAAGTTTGCCTTTAGCCAGCGGGTGGTTGATTGTTGGAACAAACTTCCATCTGCCGTTGTAGAAGTTGATAGCTTAAATAGATTCAAGGCAGAACTTGACAAACATTTGGAGCGAGGGGATGGGTGAAATAAGGGTTTTTTTTTTTTTTTTTTTTTGGCTGATGCTATATAAGCTTGCATTCTTGCATCATGTGCCCTTGCTCATGCTAAAGTTCTCTCACATCTGGTGAGTATGGGTTTGGCGCACTCAGGGTCCTGAGCTGGATATTATCATTTTCTTTCTTGGTGATTCCTTTCTACTTCTGACTCTCTCACTCTCTCTCTGACTCTCTCTCTCTTTCTCAGCGTAACTTGGGAATTTTTTTTGTTTTGGTTGGTGCAGCACAAGCCTCAGGCTTCCTTGCACAAATGTATTCTAACAATGTATGCATATGGCTAATAATAATAATAATAATAATAATATGGCTAATAAAATAAGGCTCCCATTTAGCATTAGCATTAGTAGAGGCATTTGATGCAAGAAAGCAAGCTTATGCAGCATCAGCCAAAAAAAAAAAAAAAAAAACCCACTTCCACTTCACCCCTCTGTTCGTTCAAAATACCTGTCCAGCTGTGCCTTAAACTTATTTAGGCTATCAACCTCCACCACAAGGGATGGCAGGCAGTCTGTTCCACCAACCAACCACCCGCTGGCTAAAGGCAAATTTCCGCACGTCTATCCTACATCTGTCTTTCCTCAATTTGAATTTATGCCCTCTCAGGTGATTTTTCTGAGCTAGAGGAAGAATCCCATCAGCATTGAGCATGCTTAAACCATTCAAGGCTTTATACACCTCTATCAGATCATCTCGCTGGTGCCTAGTCTCCAGACACTGTAATTTGCAAAACTTAAGCCTTTCTTCGTAAGAGCACCCCTTTGTTCCATTCACTAATCTTGTTGCCCTTCTCTGTACTCGTTCCAGGAGCTCTACATCCTTCTTGAAATGAGGCCTCCAGACCTGTATACAGTACTCTAGGTGTGGCCTGACCATTGCCTTATACAATGGAATATCACCTCCTTATCCCTGCTGGAAAAATTCCTGTATATCATTGACAATACTCCATGAGCTACTCTTGCAGCCCGTCTGCACTGCTCAGAGAACTTCATATCTGCCTGCACAATCACCCCCAAGTCCCTTTCATTCTCTACCACTGTCAGTGTAGTACCACAGAGTTGATACGTTGCTCTGGGGTTGCTGTTTCCCATGTGTAGTACTTTACATTTGTCAATGTTAAACTTCATTTGCCACCTCTCAGCCCATCTGCTCAACCTTTCCAGATCCTGTTGCAGCAGCATAGTATCAGTAGTGTCCTTGACAACCCTGCCAACCTTTGTATCATCTGCAAACTTGGACATTAAGCTTGATATACCATCATCAATATCATTTATAAATACAGAAAACAACAATGGACCCAACACTGAGCCCTGAGGGACTCCACTAATAACATCAGTCCACGATGAGCAGTGTCCATTGATTACCACTCTCTGTCTTCTCCCCCTCAACCACCCCTTTATCCATAGCAGCAATTTGCCTCCAATGTCACGCTGCTCCAATTTGTGTAGCAGTCTTCCATGTGCAACAGTATCAAAAGCCTTTCTAAGATCCAAGTATATAATATCAAAGTTATTCCCTGCATCCAGCTCTTTTGTGACTGCATCATAGTATCCAATCAAGTTGGTCAGGCAAGACTTCCCCTTAACAAAACCATGCTGTGTCTGAGCTATAACTGAAGTCTTGTCTAAATGATCCTGCAGTGCTTCTTTAACCAGTGCCTCCATTAATTTTCCTGGAACAGAAGTTAAGCTCACAGGTCTATAATTACTTGTTTCAGCCTTTGATCCTCCTTTGTGAATTGGGGTCACATTTGCACATTTCCAGTCCATGGGTACCTCCCCTGAGTCCAAGGAAGCTCTCATAACTATGGCTAAGGGTTTGCTTACTTCCTTTGCTGCCTCCTTTAATATAACTGGATAGATCCCATCCACCCCGGGTGCCTTTCTTGTGTTTATCTTCAACAGTTTCTCCTCCACTTTACTCCCAGTTATTTCAAGATTCTGTAGCTTACTGCTAGAGTTGAATACACCTCTGGCATTCCCCTCGCTGAATAACTCCTCATGTGTGAATGTCGATGCAAAATATTCATTTAGTTTGTTAGCTACCTGAGCAGGATCATCAACACTTGACCCATCAATATCAAGTGGACCAATCTGATTCATCCCCTTCCTTCTAGAGTTTATATAAGTAAAGAACTCTTTGCTGTTTTTCTTTGCATCCCTTGCCAAGGATTTCTCGTAATCTGCCTTCGCCTGCCTAACCTCCTTTGTAACTTGGTTGCATATCAACGTGTATCTATCATAGGCTTCTGTGTCATGTGTTAATTTGTAAGTATCCCATGCATTTTTCTTCTCTGCCATATGCCTCATTAGTTCATCTGACATCCATTTTGGCCTAAACCTTGAACAATATTTCTTAGTTGGTATGTAAAGCCTAGTAGCTTCCAAGATAAGTTCTTTGAATGCTTCCCATTTTGAATTTGCTGTTGGTAACATCATCAGTTGGTCCCACTGTATAGAATTTAAATACTGTCTCAGTCCATCGTAGTCGCCTTTACGGAAGCAATAACCCTTCCCTTTACCCCTAATGGTAGTTACCTCTTTCAGTAAATCCCACTTCAGCACACTGTGATCACTGCCACCTAGTGGTTCATTTATCTGCAGATTCTTAATGCATGAAGAATCACTGCTGATAATCAAATCAAGAGTATTACTCCCTCTAGTTGCCTCCCGAACATGCTGATGTAGAAAACAATCATCCAATAAATCCACAAAAGCCCTGCTAGTGTGTGAGTAACCAGCCCCCAAATTCCAGTCAATATCTGGGAAATTAAAATCTCCCATTATAAGACTCTCTGATTTACTGGCCCACTCTATTTCCCTGTACGGTTCCTTATTATACTCATCAGAGTCATTAGGCCTATGTCACACCAAACTGACTCAACACTGCACTGTCCAGCGATGTCGACTGGCTTCACTTCCTTGGTTTTTATGTGTTTCTTAACTAATAGCATAACCCCTCCCCCCTTCCTATCCTGTCTATCCTTTCTGTAGACGTTGTACTCCCCAAATTGCAGTTCTGCATCCTTTATATCTGTGTGACACCACGTCTCTGATATCCCAACAATATCTGCCTTTGATGTTTTGAGCAATACCTCAAATTCATCAAATTTATTTACTAAACTCCTAGCATTGGTGTACACGCAAGTATACCTGCACCTGTTTCTATTCTTAGCTACCCTAACACAACCCTTGTGTTTACTTGTACCGCAATGGCTCCCAGCAGTCTCTGAAATACCATGCATCTTGTTTTTCAGGCTTCTGCTCATTCTAATAGAAGCAGTGCAAGAATCTCTTTCACCTCTGCCAGTGGCTACTGTCAATCTATTGGTCTTTGTCTCCCCCCAAGCTAGCAGTTTTCCGACCCCCCTAACACTGCCTCGATAGCATCAGCAAATATTCTTGCACCCTTTCTATTTAAGTGTATCCCATCCCTGTAGAAGCAATCTCTCCTGTTAACAAGTACAGTCCAGTAAGTGTTTATCTTCTGCCTCTGGTGTCAAGCAATTATTAGTGTGACCAAGTGATTCAAAGCAATCTCTGTAGTGTGTGGAAAGCAATTAGATTCTTTTTAGTTTTAAATACAGTTTTCATTATTTAGTTACATAGCATAGCTCTCTTGCACTTCAAGAGAGCTGTGCTATGTAACTTGTTAATACTAATAACCTAACTAACTCGGCTGCTTGGTTACCCTTGTGGCACTGCATCTGCCTCTCGGTGATAGGACCAGTAACCTGGAAAGAAAAGTTACTTTTCCAGGGCCAAAAGCAACAAAATAGTCTGCCAAAAACTTACAGGATCGAAGGATCCCAATGTGAAAACGCATGAGATAGAAGATTGAAATTCATGCCGAATTCCAAAAATTTGATGCTGTTAAAATAAGAGCTTGAATAAATCTTTTATTGAACTCTACTCAAGAACAGGCTATAGATAGACTTATGCCATTTAAAATTCAGAAATACCTATAAAACCTCATGTGATATTAAAAAAAAAAAAAAAAAAAAAAAAAAAGGACCACGTCTGAGATCTGCCAACTTTTGGTTCTCTGAGGCTGTCACAGGCATTCTTAGGTGTGAAAAGTTGGGCTTGCTACTTGGGAGCAGGTATGCCAGGCATCTTAGGCCTAGGCAAACTCGGCATGTAACTAGGGCCTGTACTTTTAGGGTACTGTAAATGGCAATGAACACAGTCAAAATCAGTGATATCCATCCAGTAGTGAGCATGATTGCTTGTATTCCTTAAAAATTTACAAAAAAAAAAATACTATCATGATATTTATCTTTATACTTGAACCTGATTTTGATGCCAAAAAAAATAAATGTTTGGTATATATGTTGTGTATTAAATTCTTAATTTTTATCCTTATAAACATATGCAGATTTACTTGCTTTACCTTTTTATATTGACTGTAATCCTATTTGGATTATAGTGAATAATTTATTTTTATTATTAAAGTAGGGTGAAAAGGGACCTCGAAAAATATTTTGCCTATGGTCCAAATACTCTAAAAAATCTCTTGAGACCACTGTAGTCACTTTTACAAAAGCAAAAACCCTTTGTTTTCCCCCTGATCGTAGTTACATCTTTAAGTAAATCCCACAACAGTACACTGTGATCACTGCCACCTAGTGATTCATTTATCTGTAAATTCTTAATGCATGAATAACCACTGCTGATAATCAGATCAAGAATTTTACTCCCTTTGGTTACCTATCTAACATGTTGATGTAGAAAACAATCAACCAATAAATCCACAAAAGCCTTGCTAGCATGCAAGTGACTAACCCACAAGTCCAGTCAATATCTGGGAAGTTAAAATCCCCCATTATAAGACATTCTGATTTACTGGCCCACTCTATTTCTCTGTATAATTACTCACTGTACTCATCTATTAGGCCTATAACAAACTCCTACCCTCATTTTTGCTTTCCCTGTGCTTATGTCGCACCAAACTGACTTGACATTGCACTGCCCACCCATATGAATTGGATGCACTTTCTTAGATTTTGTGTTCCTTAACTAACAGCATAACCCCTCCTCCCTTCCTATCCTGTCTATCCTTTCTGTATACATTGTACTCCCCAAATTCCAGTTCAGCATTCCTTATATCTGTGTGACACCACGTCTCTGATATCAAAACAATATCAGCATTCGATGTCTTTACCATCACTTCAAATTCATGGAATTTATTTACTATGCTGCTAGCATTGCATGTACATGCAAGTATACATGCACCTGTTCTTACCTTAGTTACTCTAAAAGAGCCCATGTATTTACTTTCATGACTCCCACCAGTTCCTGAAATCCCCCAGCAACTTGTTTTCTGGACTGCTGCTCATTCCAATAGAAGAAATACAAGAATCATTTTTACCTATGCCGGCAGCTACTGTTAATCTACTAGTCTGTGAATCTCCCCAAGCTAGAAGTTTTCCAACCCACCTAACATTGTCTTGATAGCATCAGCAAATATTCTTGCATTTTATTTAAGTGTATCTCCTCCCTGTAGAACCAATCTCTCCTGTTAACAAGCACAGAGCACACTGAGAAAAATTCTGCCACATGACTGTTGCACAATCTGAATTGATTGACAAGGCTCTCATCATATACTCCCTCTCATCGTGTCTGGGCAGGATTGCAGACACTTTCAAAATTAATCCAAACATGCAACTTATTTTCAACATTGACCTGTACTTGTCAAGTAAATCCACAGATCTCCTACACTTAATGTCATTAGTGCCAACGTGCCAGCGATATCACATTTAGTGCCCTTAAAAGATATCTGTTCTAAAATGTCATCAACTTTTGCTCCTGGCAGACATACCCTGGTCCTATTCCACCTATCCTTTTTGCACAGTATTTTTCCCTTTTCCCTGACAATCGAGTCACCGACAATAACCAACTCCTGTGGGACCAGCGGATTCTCCCCTGAAGATTGCCACTCTGTTGCCTGGTGCACAAGAGTGAGCTCTGGCATTGAGCTGAGCAGCTGAGAGCTTGATAGGGCCCCCATTTTAATTCCTTCGAGGGCATCTAGCTGACTCTTAACTCTCATAATGTCCATCCATCAGAACGCTGAATTGGTGCCTAATTCTTTCACATTCTCTTTGCCTAGCACACACAGACATTCTCAATGGCTGGATAATGTCCTGTTCCAGAAATGTCTGCAAACATGTCACATTTTGCACATTTTTTTTTAGACTGTGATACATTGGAGAATTGCCCCCTTTGGTTCTCCCCCGAACCACATACTTTCGTTACTTTGTGCATGTTGTTTGTACTCTGCTGCTCTAGTCTGGGGCATGATTTCCGTTTAAATACAATTTAATCAACAATCAAATTTAATAAGATTTATAAATTTAATTGATTAATTGGCAGTACCATACTAAGTTAACAGATTCCTAATACAGTGTTACGTATTACGCTATCTAATTTTACGTTATACATTACGCTATCAAGTTCGAGATATATATGTTACACTATTCCATGACGATCTAATATATTACAACAATGGTGGCAAGTTTCAAACGGTACAAGTTTTACCGATACTAAGTAATAACCTACAAAATCTCTATCTAAATTGAAAATAAACTAAGTATCTTAACTAGGAATATAAAAAGCTACTTCTAGAAAATAAATTAATAAGGCAATTAAGTTAATAAAATGGCAAAAATTTAAGAAATACTTCTCTATTAGATGGAACTTTAAAAACGTCACTCGCATGGATCAATCACATCTTGGTGATGATATCTTCTCCAATGGAGCCTTTCTCTCGTGGCTGTTCTCAACCTCATTGTTTGGCATTACACAAATGCAAAATGATGAACTGTGTGTGGTTTCTATTCTGCTTTTCTTTGGTTGGATAACTGTTTTAAGCCTTCTGATGTCAATATTTACACAGATCGAGTCAGTGAAATTATCCTTGTAGGGATGAAATCCTTTATCTAAAAATTTGTTTTCCCATAAATGTGCTAAGGCTGTTCAAGATAAGAATGTTTCGTATCAGAATAGGCTTACTTCCAAATTTCCAGGTTAATTTTCTGCCTACACCAAAGCCTGCAGAAATCATGAAACAATTATTAATCAGTCTAATCTAGATTTTGAACAGTTAAGAATAAAAAATTTGTTATTTATCCAAATGGTATTCGAGCATTCTGGTCTCTTGCCAAAAGCAACGATTGCAACTTTTGCCCATCTCTATTTCCACCTCTTTCAAAACTGAATGGGTCCTTGCCACCTCAGCTAAAGATGTAGTTGACCTGCTAGCATTCTACATTTCTTCTAAATCATCAATACATTTCTTGTTTATGGATATTTAAACTGCCTCCTACCATTCCCAATTTACTCTGCTAAATGCCTCATTTGGTCTTCCATCAAAAGGATGTCAGAAGAATTTTGAACAATCTTGAGGCCGAGAAAGCACCAGGTCCTGATGGTATCACTTGTTCTCAATACCCGTGCTCTTGAAATACTTATGTTCTGTGTTGTCTTTTTAGACCTTTTTATTCCTCTGGTGTTTTCCCTTCAGTTTGGAAATTTTCTCATATTCAGCCAGTTACTAAAAGAAGGTGACAAATCCCTCCCATTCAATTATTGTCCCATTGTACTTCTACCCTTTCTAAACTAATGGAGAAATCCATTAATAGTCAACCCTTAACTATCTAGAAACCTACTGTGTGATCAGTGATCTCCAGTATGGATTCTATCAATGTCGACCGACTGGTGATATACTGCTTTATGTTCCCCATCTATGGACAAAGGATGGAATCTATCCAGTTATATTAACTGAGACATCAAAGGAAGTAAGCAAACCCTTAGCCATAATTTTGAGATCATCCTTGGATTCAGTGGACCTCCACTGAATCCAAGGATGATCTGGAGCAGTGCGAATGTATCCCCAATTCACAAAGGAGGAATCAGAAAGTAATTTCAGACCTGTTAGCATTAGTAGAGGCATACGATGCAAGAAAGCAAGCTTATGCAGCATCAGCCAAAAAAAAAAAAAAAAAAAAAAAAAAACCCTCGCATTTCACCCTTCCATTCATTTCAAATTGCCTGTCCAGCTCAGCCTTAAATTTATTTAGGCTTCAACTTCCACAACAAAAGATGGAAGTCTGTTCCACCAATCAACTACCTGCTGGCTAAAGGCAAACTTCTACACATCTATTCTACAACTGACTTTCCTCAATTTGAAACTGTGCTTTCTCAGGTTCTTAATCTGAGCAAGAATCCCATCAGCATTCAGCTTGCTGAACCCATTCAAGGCCTTATACACCTCAATCAGATCACTTGCAGTTGTCTACTCCAGGAGCTGCAATTTGCAGAACTTAAGCCTTTCTTGGTAAGAAACTTTACAATAAAGCATTCTTTAAAATCTGGCACATATTATCAGAAAAAAAATAATCAATGTTTTAAAATGTGGATATATTAAGAAAGTAATCTGGCTGGCACTCATATCAGTGATCACATTTGTCTTTAATAATCCATGCAAAAGGAATTATATTTCTCTTTTTATAAGATGCTTACAGTTCTATATTGCAGGGTTAAAATAATGTTCTTACACACAACATTATTTTAACCCTGTAGTTGTGGTACCCATTATTGCTATACAAATATGGTGGTGTTACACCTTAGAAAAGTTTGTTTAGTTTAACTTTTCTCCGAGGGAAGTAATGGAGTCACTGGTTAAAGAAACAATGCAGGATCATCTAGACAAGACTGCGGTTATAGTTCAGACACAGCGTGCATTTTTTAAAGGAAAATCTTGCCTGGCCAATTCGATTGGATACTACAGTATGGTTGCAAAGGAACTGGATGTAAAAAAGTAATTTCGATATCATATACTTGGATTTTAGGGAAGCTTTTGATACTGTTGTATAAATTTGCGCAGTATGGTATTAAGGGAAAGTTTTTGCTGTGGATAAAAGGTGGGAGAAAACAGAGAATGGTAATCAATGGACATGCGTGTGGTTGATTTCTGAACAGACTTCCATGTACTGTTGTGGAAGTTGATAGCTGAAATAAATTCAAGGAACTTAGCAAACTTATGGAGCAAATGGATGGGTGAAATGGGAAGTTTTTTTTTTTTTTTTTTAAATACTTCTTGTTTTTCACTTCTCAGCTGTGATTTGAAGTTGAACTTCTTAATACCTTGATTTCCTTCGTGGGTACTATTTTAAATTTAATATTAGGATTGTGTTTTGGTTTCCGTTAATTGCTACTTGCAGATAATAAAAGAGTGATATTGAGAACAAATTCTGACTTGTGGATGACCTGTGCATGAGATAATAATTGAGAACAAATTCTGACCTGTGCATGAGATAATAAAATCGATTTATTATATTCCATGAGAATCACGGGTTTTTGTTGGAATTGTATAAATATTAAATTTATGATTGTTTGCATACAAAAATACTGCTAAATCAAAAATATACATATTAGAAAAATCACCATTTTTTTTGTATTTTTTATGTTAGGCACTAATATATATGATGTTAAACGAACGACACAACAAGGAATGCAGAAATTATTTGGCTTTTGTACTTATCTAGTTGATGTTCTTTTTGAGGGCATAAAAACATACCATCATTCAAAATATTTCAGTTTGACAGCACAAATAGGAACTCTAATAAGGTAAGTGTTATTTTATTTCTTTCAGATAAGTAAACTTGTGTAAAAGTTAGCACTTTACAATAAGGCATTCTTTAAAATCTGGCACATATTATAAGAAAAAAAATCAACATTTTAAAATTTGGATATATTAAGAAAGTAATCTGGCTGGCACTCATATTAGTGATTGCATTTATCTTTAATAATCCATGAAAAAAAATTATATTTCTCTCTTTATAAGATGCTTACAGTTCTATTTTGTAGTTTAAATCTTGCTGACCACAACATTATTTTAACCCTGCAGTTGTGGTACCCATGATTGCTACAAATATGGTGGTGTTTCACCTTAGAAAAAGGTGTAAAGTTTTTTAATTTTTGGTAAAACATACAATACTTGTTTGTTTTAGTAATTAGTTTTTAATTAACAATATTTTAAAAAGTTGTTTTCCACCTTGTAATTTTCAGAAAAAAATAATTAATTCTGCTGAAAAGTAAAAAAAACAAAACAATTATAGATAAAAAAAGATATAAAGTTGAAAAATGGAAGAAACATATAAAACAAAACTTTAAATGTGCACATATGCATATCTGAGGGCTGTTCAATATAGATGGCTCATCCTCCCCCCCCCCAACATTTGTTTATTAATCATCCATATTTGATGGTCCTTTTCAAAGTAATGCTCATTTGATGAAATGCACTTACTTCAATGTTTCTGCCATTCTTCAAAAAACATGGTGGAAGCCATTTTTTGACATATGTTTGAGAATCACCTTTGATGTCTTTACAGCTTCTTCTGATGAACGGAAATGTTTTCCTTTCAGCTCCTTCTTTAACTTTGGAAATAAAACACATGCACACACACAAACTTATTCCCACACAGAATCCAAGGGCAGGGCTGTAGGGCAGATGAGGAACACATTTCAGATGAGCCAAATACTTGATGACAGGAGAATATCGCAACAGGAATGCCCATCATTCCTTGCTTTTTCACTCACTGTCAAAAAAAGTCTGTGAGTACTTTGCCCTCTTTTATTATGAAGAAGAAATGCTTCATAATAAAAGAGGGCAAAGTGTGTGGCATTTTCACCCAAATTGGTGAAAACATTGGAAGCTATTTGATTTAAAAGACTTAGATTCAGTGACTTACTCATTGAAACTGTGAATCATTTTCTTAAAGTCTCAGCCTTTGGCACTATATCTGTAAAAGTTACACCACGTGATGTAACTGATGACTTTTTTAGAAGACAAACCGGCCCAAGGGTTGCAGGAACACAGGTTATTATTGCTAAATGAATAATGATCAAAACAGGTGGTGAACTTATTCCCACTTGGAATATAATTCTAACTTTTGGCACACTAATTTTACCACCCACTTCCAAACAGTATGTCAAGGAGATATATTATATCCTAACTATTAATAACTGCAGTACAATCTGTTCATGTTTAATTATACATGAACAGATTGTACTGAAGAAGTATCCAGCATATTATATATACTGGGGTGTCACAACAACATTCCAGGGGTGCCACATAATTTGGGTTTAAGTTACTTAAACCCAAATTATGTGGCATTATTATTTAAAAAAAAATTATTATTTAAAAAAAAATTATGTATTTACAGTAAGACCCCGTATCCATGGGGGGGGATACATTCCAAGACCTGCCGTGGATGGCTGAAACCGTGGATATAAGCGAACACCTGATGACCCCACATATAACGTGATTTTCTTGAACATACATACGTATAATAAAGTAAGACATTACCCACATTAAATCCGGTAATAATAAAGTACAGAGACTCTCGATTTACCGGTATTGGATTAACCGGGAAGCAGATTAACTGGGACACTTCAAGACTCTAAATTAAAAAAATAAAAATAAAAATAAAATTCAAGTAATACTAGAATAGGTATAAACAGATATTTTGCAAGTCGTAAATAAAATCAACAAGAAACAGCGTGATAAGTTGTCATCTGGAGATTAGTGTACCTGTTATCTTGCAACACCCGCTGTCTTCACAGCTACCACTGAAAACAAAAAAGAGAGACCAAATGTTTAGTTTGATTTAGTGCGTCGCGTTGATTGTTGTGTTCTGTTGCACCGCAAAAGGACAAATTTTGTTTCATTATTTATGTCAGGGATGTCGGAATTTTTTTTTTTTTTTTTTAAATTACTTATATATTTTTTGTTCAGAAATCGTGAAAATGATAGGCAAATGCAAGAGTTGTGCTTTCAAATTAAGCAAAAACCTGAAATTATTCAAAAGTTTGAAAACGTTGCATCCTTTAAATCTCTAAAGAACCATTATACTGTTGGAAAACAAACCATGCGTGACATTGTAAAAAATAAAGGGAAGCTATTCGATTTAAAATCGACATCATAAAAAATAAAGGGAAGCATTTGTATTGGACACATGAGTAGTAAGTGTTAAGTTTTTTTTCCCGTGGTTAACCGTGGGTAATTGAATCAGTGGATACCGAATCAGCGGATAAGGGGGCACAACTGTATTTCATTATGAAAAGATATACAGTATCCATTGTATGGTATCTTTTTAATTTTGTGGTGATCTGTAATTGATGTTTATTTAGTACATCTATATAAAGAATAAAATTATTATATATACACTGGTGTTCAAAGAAAGTACATCACCTAGGAATTTCAGATTTCGAACCCTTTTTCGTGATGCTATATTACATTAATGACTAGCATCACAAATAGAAATATTTAATAGAAAGATATTTATTAATAGTTTAGGCAAAGCTAAGTAATATTTGACAGGTGCTCTCAAAATATTCCAAAATGAACATTTGCAATTTATACAACAGTTTTGGTAAACACGACAATTATGGCTGAAATGTTATCAGAGCCCTTAATTTGCTTCAGTTTATCATTTTAAATGGAAAACAAACTGAAAAGTTCACCAGGTGCAAACTAATATTTAGTTGAACTGCATCTAGCTCTGATGACAGCAGCCCACCGTCGAGGCATTGACAGGATCAATTTCTGAAGATAATCAACTGATAATTTGTGGTTCCAAACATGAATTATGGCTTCACAAAGGACTTTGGTTTCTGTCAACTGCAGATTCCACATGATGCCAACAGCTCTCTGTAGGATTCAGGTCCTGGCTGTTTCCTGGCCAGCTAAGAGTTGTAATGGACCAGTCTTTCAACCATTTTTTCACCTATAACAAATGTAAAGACATTACTGTTGAATTTCTAATTCAGAAATGAAGCTAAAGTAAGTACACAAGTGCCTACTTACACTTTTTGCTCGATGACCTCTGAAAGATGCAGTTACTTGGCAGGTTGAAATGGTCTCTAATGGTTGGCAGTAATTTGCCTTCCAATATAGCCAGGTATCCGTTGGAATTTATGGAACCTTTTATAAACTGCAGGTGACCTACTCCCCGATACAAAATGCACCCCCACATCATTTGGCTGGTAGGGAATTTCACTGTAGACACCATACAGTCTGAATGGTATTCTTCACCATGTCTGCGGCGAATCATTTGTCTCCCATCACTTCCTGGTGCATAATAGCCTTAGATGCTAATGCGCCAATAAAATTATAATCTAATCTAATCTAAAGTCTCCCGTCAGAGCCATCCAGGTTAAATTTTTTCTCATCTGAGAAAATAACTGACTTCCACTGCTTGGGGGTCCATTTGACATGCTCCTTACACCAAATTAATCAGGTCTTTTTCAATTGTTGTGTGAGGAGGGGCTTCTTCTTAGGACGATTGGCTACAAGTCCATTTTTGAAGAGGCATCTTCTGACTGTTACTACACTTGCTACCACTCCTGTATGTTCTTCCCATTCTCTTTTCAGCTCAGACGAAGAAGCTTTACGGTTTTTAAGGCATAAGCGCTTCAAAACGCAATCCTGTTTTGCCATAGAGACTCATTTCCGTTTGGTTCCTTTTTACCTATCAGTAGAACCAGTATTCTTGAGTTTGGTGGGAAATCTACTCACTGTCGACTGATTACAAGGCATTCTATAAGCAATATGATGGGAAGAACATCCTTCCTCATGTAAAGTAACAATAGCACTCTTTCTTCATGGCATCAGCTGCACGTAACTCGCTATCCTGAGACAAGCAAGGAATGACTGCAACTCTTGTAGAGCGTGCTGATGTAGCTGAAAGTAACGGCTGATGCAATATTACATCATCACCTACACGTGTCAAACTTATCTGATGCAATCTGTAAAAAATATTGCCATATACTTATGTTATTCGGACGGCAATTACAATTTTAAGGTATGTATATAATTTGTATTATGAATTGTAATTTTGTTTATAGTTACATTTTTGTAATAACTATCATATTTTTTTAATATTGTTTTTTTAATATTTTTTTAATATATGCACCCTGCTTGCTGTGCTTGCTTCTTTTGATAAAATAAAATAAAATACTTGACAGAAGCTTTTTCGATTCTGTGAATGTCTCTTCCTCAGCTATGAATACATAAATACATTACTATATTTATATATTATTGGTGCAGATACACCATACACAACTCTTAAAGAAAAACTACGATCGTAGTGTGAAAAGCATCATTTCATCTGTGTCTCATATTGTGCTCATCCTTCACGAGTTACCATATATTGCACTACCTAGCATAAGTAATTCTTCACTAATAGAGAAGGCTATTGTCACTTATTCTCGTTGGGCACCATCACCCAGATGGCACCGTTTCAAAGCTAGTTGGCTTTTCATTGGTGGGTGCCTTTCACATTACGATCGTAGTTTTTCTGGCCCTGAGTGCCAAGCGAGTGATCAAAGCAGGTTTAAAAGCGAATTAGAAAGCATCTTCTCTAGAATCAGCAGATTACTGAGAATTTGAGTCTTTATTTTCAAAAATTATTTCTTTTCTGCTGTTCTAAATAAAGAAGCAAGCTTTCCAAAGAAAGGAAAGGTACCTTTCTTCTTTTTGTATATAGAACTAATCTGCATAATACACTAACCACTAACCTCTTATCGCTTGGTCACTGGTGGCACCGCTCCTGCCTCCACGTGGCAGGGCCGGTAACTTTGGGGGAAAAGTTATCCTCCAGGGCTAAAAGGCGCAACCATGGATACTGACAATTACCCAGCTCTGAGCCTAGCCACTCATCTCATGACTCTCCTGAATGAATCCGATCATGATATATCACAATCCAAGAGACTACGTAAATATGAGAATCAGCAGGAATTTCTAACATTCCTTATACTCCATTCTCTTTCAACCAAAGCTATGAGTGCACTTTCACCATTTCTAATTCAGAAATGTGTAGAAAGTGTGACCAGTTCCCTGAAAATGGTGAAAAGACTGATCTGGAGATTTGCTAGTTGAAATAGCTAAGCATCAGCATTCTCAGGCCCTATTGAAAATATCAACTTTTGGCGGAATACCTATACAGGTCACCCCTCATGCTACGTTAAATAGTTCAAAAGGAGTAATCGCAGAGTGGGACCTAATGAATGTCACTGAAGGTGTGCTAGTTAAATAACTAAAAATGCAAAAAGTCGTCCAGGAATAATGATTAAAATGAATCACGAATAATGATTAAAAAAGATGATGAACTTGTTCCCACTAGAAGCATTATTCTGACATTTTGGCACACCAACCCAATCAGCCTTACTATGTGCAACCTTACATTCCCAACCCAATCAGATGCTTCAAGTGCCAAAAATTTGGCCACTCGCAAACAGTATGTCGAGGAGACACTGTCTGCCTGAATTGAGGCTCTAAAACCCACACGCAAACAGATTGCTTCGCAGAAACGCCACAATGCCCAAATTGTAAAGGCCAACATCCAGCTTATTCAAAAGCATGCGAACTCTGGAGTGTAGGAAAAAAAGATTAAAAAATACAAAGTCGAACAAAAGGTTACTTTCCAGGAAGCAAGTTATGCTCGCCATGCCAAAAGTTTCTTATACTGCAGCAACCCAGAAATACCAATCAAATGTACAGTCCCCCCATCCATCTCAATAGCTGACTGGGCTCAACAGTGTTATCATCCCCACAGATATCACCTACAGAACAATGGAAAGGAACTTGCACCAGCAATACTCCTTTAACAGTCCCACCAACTGCTTCTGATACTCAGAGAGAAACTGTAAAACTAAAAGCATCAGCCCCAAACCCTAGTTGAAGAACTAGGGTTTGGGGACACACTGAAGACAAACCATGCTCGGCAAATATGGATACTAATGCTGATATCCAACAGGATGAGCCTATCTTAGATTTACATGCAGAAGATGACATGGACATTGGACGCCCTATGTTTTCAAAAAAAGAAAGGTTGAAACTAGATCGATTCAAACAGGCTGGATACAAAAAACAGACAGAACCATACACAACTGCTAAATCTAAATAATGTAAAACATTTGGCAATGGAATTACGAAGAGGTCTACCAAGCATCATTTTTGATATTTATGATCAAACATGTATCAATCTAATCAAACAGTACAGTCCAATAAACTTCTGTCTGCAGGAAACCAATCTAACCCCACAGGTGACTCTAGTGATTAAAAACTGTAGTGTCTATCAGCAAGATAGAAACAATACTAACTCAACACGAGGAGGCATAGCCATACTTGTTGACAACAAAGTTCCTACAAAACAGATCCCTCTGCAGTCCACATTAGAAGCTGTAACGGTACATATTGAATTTATGTTAACCGAACCGTAGTCTCTGTGTACAAACAAAGAATTCTCTGCAAAAGAACTGGAGGACCTTATAAAACAGCTTCCATCTCCTTTCATTTTGCTTGGAGATTTCAATGGGCACCATCATCCTATGTGGGGGGATCTCCCCAGATAGATAAAAGAGGAAAAATCATTGAATCAGTTCTTGACAACCAGAATCTCACATTGTTAAACACTGGTGCTGACACTTATATCCACTTTCCCACTGGAACATCTACTGCTATAGATTTATCAATATGATCCCCAAAACTGTTTGTAGTTA
Source organism: Mastigoproctus giganteus (assembly GCF_048544385.1). NCBI lineage: Eukaryota > Metazoa > Arthropoda > Arachnida > Uropygi > Thelyphonidae > Mastigoproctus > Mastigoproctus giganteus. The sequence continues at coordinate 114,720,428 of NC_143582.1, read as the reverse complement.
TTCAGTGGTTAATTTCAAATAACCTACTGAACAGTGACCATTTTCCATGGATGGAATCTATCCAGTTATATTAAAGAAGGCAGCAAACCCTTGTCCATAATTATGAGAGTTTCCGTGGACTCAGGGGAGGTACCCATGGACTGGAGATGTGCAAATGTGACCCCAATCCGCAAAGAAGGATCAAAGGGTTAAACTAACAGGTCTGTAATCACCTGTGATTACAGACCTGTTAGTTTAACTTCTGTTCCAGGGAAATCAGTGGAGGCACTGGTTAAAGAAGCATTGCAGGATCATCTAGACAAGACTTCAGTTATAGCTCAGACACAGCATGGATTTGTCAAGGGGAAGTCTTGTCTGACCAATTTGATTGGATACTATGATGTAGTCACAAAGGAACTGGATGCAAAGAATAATTTTGATATCATATATTTGGATCTTAGAAAAGCTTTTGATACTGTTGCACATGGAAGACTGCTGATCAAATTGGAGCAGTGTGGCATTGGAGGCAAATTGCTTCTATGGATAAAGGGATGTTTGACCGGGAGAAGAGTGGTAATCAATGGACACTGCTCCTTGTGGACTAATGATATCAGTGGAGTCCCCCAGGGTTCAGTGATGGGTCTATTGTTGTTTTCTGTATTTATCAATGATATTGATGATGCTATATCAGGTGTAATGTCCAAGTTTGCAGATGATACGAAGGTCGGTAGGATTGTTAATGACAGTACGCTGCTGCAACAGGATCTAGAAAAGTTGAGCAGATGGACTAAGAGTAGGCAACTGAAGTTTAACAAATTTAAAGTACTGCATATGGGAAGCAGTAACCCCAGAGTAACGTATCAACCGTGTGGTACTACTTTGACAGTGGTAGAGAGTGAGAAGTTTTCTGAGCAGTGCAGACAGTCTGCAAGAGTAGCTCATGAAGTCTTGTCAATGATACACAAGAATTTTTCTAGCAGGGATAAGGAGGTGATTATTCCCTTGTATAAGGCAATGGGCAAGCCACTTTGAGTACTGTATTCAGGTCTGGAGGCCTGAATTTAAGAAGTATGTAGGGCTGTTGGATCGAGTAAAGAGACGGGCAACAGGATTAATGAATGGAACAAAGGGGGTTGCTCTTATGAAGAAAGGCTTAGTTTTGCAATTTACAGTGTATAGAGACTAGGCACCTGTGAGGTGAACTCATTGAGGTGTATAAAGTCTTGAATGATTTGAGCATGCTCAATGCTAATGGGATTGTTCCTCTTGCTCAGAATAATCGCCTGAGAGGGCATAAATTCAAATTGAAGAAAGACAGTTGTAGGATAGATGTGCGGAAGTTTGCGTTTAGCCAGCGGGTAGTTGGGTAAAATGAAAAGGATGTGTTTTTTTTTTTTTTTTTATTTGGCTGATGCTATATATGCTTGCTTTCTTGCATCATGTGCCCTTGTTAATGCTAACAGCAAACACATAGAACGTATAAGTATAAATGGGTCTGTTGTACTGGGATCCATGGTACAGTGAAATAAGATAAGTGTAAATCCAGTAAATATCTTTAATTATGAATACTTTGGAGCTTTCGAGACAATCGTGTCTCTTCTTCAACAGAGTTTAAACTTAACGGATACAGTTATGCGTGCAGTGAGCCTTGCGAAGGCACGTTATTCAGTCATTAAACTTGCGTTCATTGTTGCTGCAGGGACATGTGCAGTTCTTCTCAGCGCTTGTTGAGGAATAAAATGGTTGTCTCCAAGATGGGGTGCAGTCTCCTGCCCTTGGAACAGTTCATGACTCTCGAATTGCTCAATATATTGAGTGACTCCAACCATAGGCGGTGGCGGAAGTGCCTGGAGTGGTCTATTATTTTGTAGTCTCGTTTGGGATTGAGGTCATGGTGTGTAGCCCAGAAGAGCTGTGCGATTACGGACTGGTTGGTCTCAGCAAGGCGGATTGCTCTGTCGTGTTTTGCAAGGCGGTCTTGAAGTCTCTCCTACGTAGCAGCTGTCACAGTTTCTACAGGTTATGCGGTATATTACACAGAGAGGGGTGACAGGAGTCTTTACACTGGAGACTAGAGAACGTAGGCTTTTACAGGGTAACTACGAATTTTATGCGGTATTCCCTCGAGGATTTTAGAGATCCGGCCTGACACGCCTGGATACATGTGTATCTATTATCTAGTATGTGTGTTGGCTACCCAACACACATACTAGACAAGTGCCTATTGCAAGCACAAGAGCTCACAGTCCACCTGAGACCACCAACCCTGGACAATATACCTACTGCCTAGGTTCCCTACTATCCAGGCGTGTCAGGCCGGATCTCTAAAATCCTCAGGGGGAATACCGCATAAAATGCGCACAGTTACCCTGTAGAAGCCTACGTTCTCTAGTCTTCAGTGTAAAGACCTCTGTGACCCCTCTCTTATGCAGCAGTGTAATATACCGCATAACCTGTAGAGATTGTGATAGCTGCTACGTAGGAGAGACTTCGAGACGTCTCCAAGACTGCCTTGCAGAGCACGACAGAGCAATCTGTCTTGCTGAGACCGACCAGTCCGCAATCGCACAGCACTTCTGGGCTACCCACCACGACCTCAATCCCAAACGAGACTACAAAATAATAGACCACTCCAGGCACCTCCACCACCGCCTATGGTTGGAGTCTCAATATATTGAGATTTTTGGAGAGTCATGAACTGCTACAAGGGCATGAGACTGCACCCCATCTTGGAGACAACTGTTTTATACCTCAACAAGCACTGGAGAAGAACTGCACATGTCCCTGCAGCAACGATGAATGCCAGTTTAATGACTGAATAACGTGCCTTCAAATGCCTCACTGCACGCAATAGTCCTTGCCTTTCCTATATCCGTTAAGTTTAAACTCTGTTGAAGAAGAGACACGATTGTCTCAAAAGCTCCAAAGTATTCATAATTAAAGATATTTACTGGATTTACACTTATCTTATTTCAACACATAGAACCTCATCTATGGCCAGTTGCATAAAACGGAAATTTACCAAAGCAGATTATTATTATTATTATTATTAACAGCCATATGGTGCAAGGAAGCCTGGGGCTTATGCTGCACCAGGAAAAAAAAAAGTTCCTGAGAGAGAGAGAGAGAGAGAGAGAGAGAGTCAAAAGTAGAAGGGAATCACCATGAAAGAGAAGAATGATGATGTCCAGCTCAGGACCCTGGGTGTGCCAAGCCCATACTCACCAAATGTGAGTCCCCGGTGTTTGCAACAAGTTCATCGATGTCAGCTTCCTTTGATGATCAAATCATTAAAAACCGACCTATAGATGATGTTACTGACCACATTACTACACAGATAATGACAGCTGCAATCTGTGCTATACCCAAAACCAGAGTTGGTCCTCCCAGACATGCCAATATCTGGTGGAATGACACATGCTGTGATGCCAAAAAAGAACAGAATAAAGCTTGGAATCTGTTTCGTAAGTACCCAACAAATAACAACCTGATTAACTTCAAGAAACTTCGACAAGCTAAGGCCCATTATGTGCAAAAAAAAAAGGCAAAAAAAGAATCTTGGATCTAGTTTGCTTCCACCTTTACTAAAAATATGGACAGTAGAAAAATTTGGGACAAAATCAAAAAACTGAATGGTAAATCCCTCCCGAAATCAACACCCATCACAAGTTGGAAAGGTAAAGACTTCTCCTCCCCAGTGGAAGTCGCAAATGCCCTGTCAGGATGCTTCTCTGAAACTTCTGCCACATCTGCATATGAGCCAGCCTTTAAACAAATAAAAGCCAATGCAGAAAAATAAAGTTGAACTTCAATACAAGCATCTCTTGTATTGAAGTTCAACTCTTCTCTTCCATATAATCAACTGTTTACTCTTTTTGAACTAGAGAGCTCCTTAAAATAGATCAGCTAATAGTGCACCAGGGCCTGATGGAATAAGCTATTTGATGCTTAAATATCTAAATAAAAGAGTTCTGAATTCATTACTGATCTATTTTAACTGGATATTCTCAGAAGGCTACTATCTTCTTTCTTGGCGCCACTCAATAGTCCTTGCCTTTCCTAAACTGGAAAGGATCAGTCAGATCCACGAAACTATCAGCCAGTATCTCTTAGCAGTTGCCTTTGTAAGACATTTGAAAAAATTATTCACGCTCGATTAGTGTGGTACCTAGAATCCCATTCGATAATGAACAAGAACCAGTACGGCTTTAGGAAAAATCGGTCAACTCGAGACCTGATGATCAAGGCAGAATCCAACATAAGGAATGCTTTTATTCGTAAAGAACATCTTGTCATGATCTGCCTGGATATCGAAAAAGCCTTTGATACCACCTGGCGTTAAGGCCCAGTTCTTGGGCCTAGTACTCAACACTAAACTTAACTTTCAGGCTCATATAACACAAATGCGAACTCAGTGCATGAAAAAAATGAATATCCTCAAAGTTTATTTCTTCTACGGTATGGGCAGCCGATTGCTTCACACTTTTCTTATAATTGAACCATGATAAGATCTTGTCTAGACTATGGAGCCCCAATTTATGATTCTGCATGGAAGACAGCATTGGTTTGGCTCAATCTGGTGCAGCATATTGCTCTCAGGATTGCTTTAGGAGCCTTTAAGACATCCCCAGTGCAAAGTCTGCATATAGATGCCAATGAAACTCCACTACATCTTAGGAGAAAAATATTGCTTCTTAGCTATGCAGCCAAATTACGTGCATCCCTTATCATCCCATCTGAACATATCTCTTTGAACCTCAATGAGGAAACTTCTATAAAAAATACACCCAATGAAAAGAAACCTGCTGGCATCCGGCTACAGGAGCTAATGCAATGCTGGAACATATATCTTGGAAATATATCTCAAGCTGCAGACGCAGTACAAAGCACCATGGGCAATATATATATCTCTATGTTGATAACTCCTTTCTTCAGCAGGGAAAATACTCCCTATTGAATCAAAATCTTAGACAGTTACATGAAGCTCATGCATTGGCCAATGCCCATAGTCTTCATGTATATACTAATCAGAACCGTTACAACTATGGAAGGAGTAGGAGTATACAACGTATCATTGTAGACAGGTTGACACAACGTAACATGACCGAATTTAATATAACAGATACAAAAGATAATATTACCAAGCAGAATGTGGTCAATTTATCTTCTTATGAATTGTCTGTACCACAAATTAACCTTTTAAGTAAAGGGCTCAATTATAATTTACCTCCGAGAAATCTCCTGAAAAAAAACAAACAGTTATCGAATTTGAGTACGGATTAAGAAACACAAAGAATAAAGAGGGATTCATTCAACAAATTGATGGAATTATTAATCAGAATAAGGACCCATAGCACATTATAGCCTTAGTTGCTAATGTGCCAATAAAACCCAACCAACCAAGGACCCATATATACCTAGGTTATCAAAAGAGGAGACCATTGGACTCCAAAAATTAAGACAGAATAGCAGTATTATAATACTAAAAGCTGATAAGCGGGATATGGTGGTTGTTATTTGGTTTTTAGGAACATTAGCAACTAAGGCCATTTTGCTCCGGGGATATGTGGTGGCCATTCCCTGACCTTTTCGCATCCTCCGTATTTGGTGGGCACGGGCTCGAACCCCGGTCTAATCAAGAAGCGTGTGCTACACACTGCTGTTCCTGCCCACCTGGCTACGGAGGCGCCATGGTGGTTGTCTTAAATAAAACTGATTATATGGATAAACTTAGTAATATTATATCCGATAGAACTACCCACCAAGTTGTAGAGAGAACAATGTTTGACAACCTAATTAAACAATTTAATAGTAAGCTAACTTTTATAATATATAAATAAATATATTTATTTATTTATATATATTATTATTTATTTATATATATTACAGTCCATTCCGGTTATTTGGGACACATCGGGACTAGTGCATTTTGGCCCGATTAAGCGGCTGCCCCAATTATCCGAAGTTTCATGTAAATAGTTAAAAATACAATGTAACCCCCCCCTTTACAATTGGTTCACTGTACAATCAAATCACGTTACGGCGAACTCAACATAGTAAAGTACCATTCACCATATGATGTGCAGTAAGCGCCGGTCATTGTGATCACGTTTGTGAATTGAATTTTAATTGTATTAAACAGCGATTCTAATTAGTGAAAATATCCACAGCCTATAAGAGCAAAGATATATTAAGCACAAATTTACCCTTTATTACCTTACCAAATAAAAAATTAAATGATACGTGAAAATCGGAAGAATATACGTGATAATCGGAATAATTAATACGTACTGTAATATGTACATACGAACTAGTTGACATTTCCGTTCACTGACATTTGTGGGCGGGGGGAGTTAAAATTTAAAACAGTAAAAAGATAAGCAATCAATAACAAGAACATGGCACACACAAATTGCAAGTAACATAATACGCGCAAGTGAGAACGGAGTAACGAGTTACAAATATTTAAAAATAGGAATGAAGAGAAGATCTGAAAATTAATTTTTTTATATAATTGAAGATTTCATGGAAGTGTAAACACATTTCACCATAATAATCCACAGAATTCCAGCTGTCGGTATTATCGTAAATTCAGTAACATCGAGTTTACTGTCCGTTTATGATAGATTTCACTAACAGAAAAGCCCAATAAACAGGTGACTGCTAATTGTTGTTATTGTTTTATGGTTGTGACCTCCAGAATTTCGACTGAACCATGTGGTACCGTCAGAGACAATCGTAGGGTAATCTCCAGTGCTGCGGTCTCCTGCCACGATTAAACAGCATGCTGTTCCAATTAAACGAAGTGAACCCTGGCTATTTTTTCGATTGGTTTCGGTTTTTAAGATTTGCTCCAAATAAACGGTTGCCCCGATTAACCAGTGGCCCAAATAACCGGAATCCACTGTATTATTTATTTTTATATATTATTATATATATATTATTGTTTATTTATTTGTATTATTATATATATTGTTATTTATATATATATATATATATATATATCATTTATTTATCATTTTCTATTTATTGATTTGCAATTATTGTTTTTGTATACCATTTGATTTAAATTTATTAGTATAGTATATATTGTGATTTTTTGATTAATTTGGTGCATTTATTCGTTACTCAGCCTTGTAGTTGCATAGAAAACCACAGAATCTGCAAGGCAGATTCTGCCGACATCATATCGACAGTAGCATATGAATCCGCAGCCATTGTTTTTTTTATCGGTATAACAGATACAGGAAGATTCTATGTGACTTGTAGCAGTCTTAAACAGTGTCAGCAGAGGATTATAAATTATAGCAATGCTTACGTGCTCTAATAGCTTAATGTAGACGTAATGTACAATAATAATATTGGTAGAGCTTTTAGAATTGACGATTTGGCATAGATAGCTGGCGTGAAAGTTCAAACTACATGGGCGGAAATGGATAGTAAAATTTATTCTCTATTATAAATAGTTCGATTTTACAAACATAAAGTTTTAACTTAATACGTATAATCACTTAGATTTTACTAACATAACATTGTAACTTAAACTTGATAGGAGACACGAAATTAGTATAACGTAATTCGGAAGGAGATAAAACTTGATACTGAAATATATATACAAGGTAATTCACTACCAGTGTGACAAACTTGCAGGAGGTGTAGGGGGCGCAAAGACGAATCGGAATCACATAGCATTGCAGGGTCCGAAATGCCTTCGTCATGCGGTAGAGGACGTTGAACGGGAGGTCGTGTGAACAGCGATCCCGCTGGAAGTCAGCATTTGCGAACCGTTTCTGTTGAAGAAACCAAGTAGCAAAAGTCCTCCGGAGTGGATAATCCGCAGGCTCCAATAATTGGACGCGTTGCAGATGGTATGAACTCATTTGGTTTGTTGACAGTATCCTCCATACAGTGGATTGGGAAATACTCAGTCGTTGGCCTATCGCTCGAGTACTCGTACTCGGAATGCCTTCTGCAAAACGGACATTCTCCTCATTGTCTGGCATCCTCGTTGTTCGCTCTCGATTCATGGTACCTCTCGTGAAACAACTAGTCTCACGTAAACTTCTGTGCACACGTGCGAAAATCGTATGATGAGGGGCACGCCTGTGCGGGAAACGTTCCTGGTACAAGCGCAGAGCGGCGCGCCCATTACAGTCCGCAGCTCCATATGCGAGGTGCATGTCGGCCAGTTCAACGTTTGAATACCCGTCCATCCTACTGCCTCGGGAACCGGTTCGAAAATGCTGACTTTCAGCAGGATCGCTGTTCACGCGACCTCCTGTTCAACGTCTTCTACCGCATGACGAAGGCATTTCGGACCCTGCAATGCTTTGTGATTCCGATTCGTCTTTGTGCCCCCTACACCTCCTGCAAGTTTGTCACACTGGTAATGAATCACCCTGTATATATAGTGTTATTACTGCATTAGTGTAATATTTTTAATTGTATTAAAATTGAATCGAAATCATGCCTCAGAATAGCAAAGCAAACGGCTCAAGGTGGTGGGAATGCTATGGCTCAAGGGAGAACTGAGGGGATGGTTGTCCTCTGAAATACAGGCTTCTGAAATGTACTGCTTGTTTGATGTTTGTGGAGAATCGGGAACGAGACATGATATGGACAAGGGGAGTGTGTGTGTGTGCTCGATGTAAGGAGTGTGTGGTAATGAGGTGCCAACTCAGCGTTGTTATGGGCCTATATGAGAGTTTGAAGAATAGGGTAGATGCCCTCGAAGGATTTAAATTGATGGGCCCATCAAGCTCTCACCTGACCACACAAATGCCAGAGCTTGCACTTGAACATCAGCCAACACAGTGGCAATCTCCAAGGCAGAATGTGCTGATCCCACAGAAACTAGTTGTTGTCGGTAACTCTGTTGTCAGGGAAACGGGAATATATTGTGCAAGAAGGATAGGTGGAACAGGACCAGGGTATGTCTGCCAGGGGCAAAAGTTGATGAATTGTAGAGCAGGTATCATCTTTTAAGGGCACAAAAGGTGATATTGTTGTACTCATTGGCACCAATCATATTAAGTGTAGGAGAATGGCAGAATTACTTAGCAAGTACAGGTTGTGTTGAAAAAAGCTGCGAGTTAGTGTTGAATTTGAAAGTGTCTGTAGTCCTGACCAGACACTGCAGAATTGCAGACACCTTGACAATCAATTTGGCTCTGGAGAGATTGCCATGGGGTAGAATTGTTTTCAGCCTGGTCTGTGCTTTTTAACAGGAGATACTGCTTCTACAAGAATGAGATAGCGTTATACTCATTCATAGAAAGGGTGCAAGAATATTTGCCGATGCTATCAAGGCAGTGATAGGTGGGTCGGAAAACTGCTAGCTTAGGGGGATACATAGACTAATAGATTAACAGTAGCCACTAGCAGAGGAGAAAATGATTTTTGCACTACTTCTATTGGAATGAGAAGCAGCCTGGAAAACAAGGTACCTAGGATTTCAGAGACTGCTGGGGGTCATTACGGAACAAGTAAATACATGGACTTTAAATAAGTTCTGTAGTTTGATTCAGAAAGTTTAATTATAAATCAACAGGGATTACCTTTATTTTAGATATAGGAAGCTTCTTTTCCAACTCTCCTAGTCCAACACACTAATAATTCTTGAGGATGGCGATATCTATTTTGTAAAGTAGGTGGGACATCTTCCCCACTGTCAGAACTGTAGTGTTCAGACTGTGCGGTCTCAACAATGAGCGCTCATGGCTGCTGTCTACAAACACCATACTTCTGGCAGCATGGAAACCATTACTTGGATTGGCATAAAATTAGATTTTGAGGTCTAAACTATTTAATAAATATAGACCGATTATTTCTTTCGGTCCTATAGCTGGACTTTAGAGTTTGATTTAAGGTTCTAATAAAATTGGATATGGGGGGGGGGAGTTTATTCTCTACATTCCTTAAGTCGGACTAGAACTTTTTGGGCGTCATGTTCACAGGAACGGAGCAACTCACAATTAATTCGAAACTTTTGTCTTTTGTTGTAGTGTTTGTTTCACGCATGCGTATAAGTGACCAATCGTCGGACAATAGGAATGGCCTACGGATATTGAGTGAAGTTTCATCTCTAAGGTTTCTGCAATAAGTAGTTTGTGAAACTAGAAAGTTTAATAAACGATAAATGACATGTAGCTTTCGGGGTTAAATGGACCCCTTCATCGGTAATTCTAACAGGATAAAGATGTTAGAGATAAAATTTTTAATGATCACAGAGTTGTGCGCGTGCAGTGATGCGTACATGAGATTAAACATTCAACTACTAGGTTGCTTCTTATTGTTGTTACACTGACGCGTGAGTGGATTGGCTGCCAGCGTTTATCTGGTTTCAAGATAGTTGCCTATAAGATGGGGTGTAGCCTTGTGGCCTTGCAGTGATTCATAGTTATTGAATTGCATGAGATGTTAAGTGACTCTAGTCAGAGGTGGTTGCAAAAGTGTCGGGATTGGTCAATCACTTCGTAATCGCACTCGGATTAAAGTTATGATAGAAGTGTTCCATGATTGTGGACTGGTCAGTCTCACCAAGGCAGATTGACCTGTTGTGCTCTGCAAGGCGGTCTTGAAGGCACCTTGAGCTCTCCCCTATGTAGCAGCTGCCACAATCTTTTCAAGTTATGTGGCAGCAATCTTTTCAAGTTTGCAAAAGAGGTGCGAGCAGAATCTTCACGTTAGAAACCAGAGAACACAAGCTTCTACCGGGTAGCTGCATGCATTTTATGCAGTATTCCCAGAGGATTTTTGAAATTTGGGCCGACATGCCAGGATAGTAGGGAATGTAGGCATATTGTCATGGCTGTAGGCATATTGTCATGCATTGATAATCCACCCGAGACCATGACAATATGTCATGCATATTGTCATGGTCTCGGGTGGATTGTGAGCTCCTGCGCTTGCAATAAGTACTTATCTAAAATTTGGCTTGGATAACCACAGTTGACCAGATCCATTCTCACTCTGGAAATCTCGGTGTGCCTAGCTTAATCCAGCTGGAATGGCTCCAACCACGGGAGAATAGGGTGCAGGAGGTGCTGTTGAGATGGCTAAGGGCGTGGCCTGATCTGTAGTTGGTAAACTGCCCGCACCACATTGGCTTACGGTATACTGAGGTTTCCAGGTGTGTGCCCACACGTTTTATCAGGACATCTAAGAATGGAAGGGACTCGTCAACTTCCAATTCTAAAGTGAACTGGATGAACAGAGACAACGAATTGAGGTAGTCCAGTAATGTTGTTTCAGAACCACGTGGGATGACAGTGAAGATGTCATCGATGTACCTGCACCATGATATAATAGGCACTCGCGGGTCCAGGTATATCTGTTCTTCCATTTCCTCCATGGCAATGTTGGCCATGACGGAGCTAACGGGGTGCCCATGGCAGTACCGTGCACCTGCTTGTATAAGGAATCCCCAAAGGTAATGATGCTGTCTGATAATCATAGGTTGAGGGCGGTACAGATGTCTTCTGTGGTTAGTCATGTTCTAGTCGGTAGATTTGAGTCATTCTCCAGAAGCCTCTTGGTGCAGTTTACTGCCTGTTGGACTGGGATCGATATAAACAGGGACACTACATCGAATGACACCATAATCTCGCTGTCAGAGATTGAGGGCTCTTTAATAAGGTGAATGAACTCGCTGCTGTTAGTGTCAGTGTGGGCAGTATTTCCCACAAGAGGTGTAAGGAGTCATGCAATATACTTAGATAGTTCATATGTAGTTGCATTGCAGCAGGACACAATGGGCGGAGGGGAACGCCTCCACAACGAAATCAAGAGAGCCAAATACAAGTCTAGACTCTTACAAGATCTGAGAGGTAGGATAGAGGTAGGTAGGTATAAGATTAGAAAATACCTTTGGTATTTTCTAATCTTATTCATACTATTTGCCGCCAAGCTAACTGTACCTCTGATACTTATCTTTCGCACCAGCAACGTAAATTTGTGAATTTGAGCAGAGAAGCCCACTCCTTGAATGCCAGCACTCATTCAACTAATAATGCTTCCTTCGTTTTAAATTTGAGCAGCAAACAATTAACTGCTGAGCAGCTCAACGTTTTGACTGCCAGAATGAAGTTTGCTGTCTTGCCATTGAAGCCACTGATCACACAACTTGTTAGAAACAAGCATTACTAACCTCCCCGAAGAAGCTGCTAATGAAATTCGCTTCAAAACGGCCTCAGTCCTCTGATGCACATGGCCCACCCATGGCCCAACCTTAACCACTGACAGCTTATTTGTTTTTTTAGGAGCATTAGCAGCTAAGGCCATATTGTCCAGGAGGATATGCGGTGGTCATTCCCTGACCTTTCCGCATCCTCCGTATTTGGTGGGCACAGGCTCGAACCCTGGTCTAATCATCAAGAAGCGTGTGCTACGCACTGCTGCTCCTGCCCACCTGGCTACGGAGGCGCCCCCACTGACAGCATGCTGCTGCTGTTAACTCCATAAGAAGAGACAACACCATCGTCGTACTTCCCGCAGACATGGAACACCACACCATCATATTGGACTGTTCAGATTATCTAGAGAAAGCCCTCATGCTTCTACAACATCCGAACGTCTGTGAAACCATGACAGCTCTGCCTATCAAAGTCTTAGAATGCCTGGACTCAAGCCTTAACAAACTAGTCTATACATGGTTTAAATCAGGGAAAATTTCTGCTTTGACTCGATGGCTTCTGCATGCTATGGGCTACCAACTATCTCAGTTTTATGGCCTACCTAAGATTCATAAGTGAGGTATTCCCCTCCGGCCCATTGTGTCCTGCTGCAATGCACATACATATGAACTATCTAAGTATATTGCCCGACTCCTTACACCTCTTGTGGAGATATACCTCCCATACTATGCAAATTACAATAATGTCTGGTGATTTGGCACCTGCGAGGTGATCTGATTGAGGTGTATAAGGATTGAATGGTTTGAGCGAGCTCAATGCTGATTGTATTCTGCATCTAGCCCAGATTCGCTATAACACTGTTCTTATATTACAACCCATATCTCACTTCAACGCTGTCACAACTCACTATAACGCTCTTTTACCAGCGTACATTAAATTTTTGGCATGTTTAATTAAAAACATTTTTCATCTGATGTAGTCAATAGCTTGAAAATGAATAGCAAAACAGCATTAAAAAGTTATCCACGCCGACTTGCGAAATTTTCCCACGCTCAGTGAAAATTTCTTCCAAGCTAATTTAATTGGAGTATAGTGGCTTATTACGAAATTTCGAAATCAACATTACAAAAAATTATCAAGTATATTGCTTGTAATATTTGCGTTATATGCATTAATCCGAAGTCTTGTCATCACTCAGTGCAGTGTTACGTAAGGGACAGTTTATTCAAACATTGTATAATAATTAATGCAGTGCAGTTACATTTTCAAAGATGAATAATGGCAGATAAGAATTCAAAAGCAATAAAGTCTGGATGGATTACGAAGCCTACTAAGGTAAGAAAAAGACTGAATTTGAAAATTAAATTTATGCTTTGAAGCGATTCGATTCCATTCAACAACAATTGGATGTGTGCAATCATTTAGGACTGGCAGATTCAACTGTAAGAACAATTATAAAAAAATAAAGAATTAATTTTATCAGTGGAAAAGACAGCTTTTCCACTGCAAAACAATTAAATTAGTTATGGCTAGGCTGGCTATTATAATTGAAATGGAGAGACTTCTAAATAATTTTATTGAAGTAATATCCAATTCACAATTCTGTTAAGTCAAGATTCATAAGTGAGGTGTTCGACCAAAATCGACCAAAGATACAAAAACTGAACAGCCCAGAGCCATTGGATTAATAAAATCATGATTTTAATTGCCATTTTAAGTTTCATTTTGATATGTAATGTAGTTATTTTCCACTTAATTATATACATATGTCATGGAGAATATTTTATATGTACAGATTTTTGATATTAAATATTTTGATCGAAATTTGGCCTCTTTTCACTACCGTTTATTATTTGTGAGTCGTGGTGGTATAGACCATGACTTACAGATATATATATTACATTACGGGAAAACTACGCTCGCTGAGTGCTGATTCACTTAGCGCTCTGTTTTTCTGGAATGAATTATCAGCGTTAAGCAGGGGGTCACCTGTATTGTTCATGGTATAGGCCTAAATGGTTGTCAAATGAAGTAATGAGACTCGTGACAGAGAAGTAAAATGCATGGATTGCATATAAATTATCAGGCAACACAGAAGCTTATGACAGATATAAGCTAGGCTGTAATCAAGTCACAAAGGAGATTACGCAAGCAAAGGCAGATTACGAAAAATCTTTGGCAAAGGATGCTATGAAAATCAGCAAGGATTTCTTTACTTCTATATCCTCTAAAAGAAAGAGGATGAATCAGATTGGTCAACTTGATATCGATGGTTCGACTATTGATGATCCTTCTCAGATAGCAAACAAACTGAATGAGTATTTTGCATCTACATTCACACATGAGGAGTTATTAAGGAAAGAAAACGCCAGAAGGTTATCAAATTGTAGCAGGGCTCTTCATGATTTTGCAATAGCTGAGAGCAAAGTGGAGGAAAAATTGTAGAAGTTAAACGAAGAAAGGCACCTGAGGTAGATGGGATCTATCCAGTTATGTTAAAGGAGGTGGCAAAGGAAGTTAGTAATTTAAAATATGTAGTCACTTATTTTAGATTGCTTTAAATTATCACCACAAAGTCTATTTATAGATTTTTCAATATTGTATAATACAGTAAACCCCCGCTATTTGCGGGGGTTATGTTCCTGAGAAATGCCGCGAATACTGAGCTATGGCTCCCATAGTAATAAAGGGGTTCCATTCCAAAGTATGAAATATATAAGAAAAACTAGTCTAAAATTTTGTCTATGTATGTATGTATTATATGTACCTTCCTAATATGTCTATGTACATAGACAGTACATAGTGAAATGCAAGCATATGGCATCGAAATGAAAATAAGAAACAATTTAAATGTATTATTGATTAGAAATTTTAAACAAATCTTTCAAACTAGCGCCTTTGCTAGCTAAAAAACTTATCCCGCCAGTGCTATCGCCAGTTTCGCCAAAGTGTTGATAAAGGAGTTTTGCCTTTTCACGAATGATAAGTGAACATAACGGAATTTTATTTTGAGTTTGGTCTTCTATCCACAGATTTAAAATTTTTTCCATTTTTTCTAATTTAACATCACGAGTTACAGAGCAAATTTTTTAAAGCAATTATCGCGTTTTCACGGACACTACGGCCGATTTTTTCTTCCGATTTCTTGATTGATTGTACCGTTGACTCATTGATGTTATAATGTTGTGCCACCGAGGAGACATTTCACCATTAGAAATTTTATCTAATAACTCAATTTTATTCGCTAATGTCATCACGTTCTTTGATCTTTTCACATTTCCCTTGTTATTCCTAGCCATATTTTTGTAAGGGTTAGAAAGAACTTGTCCACAATAAAGTCACTTTCTTCCATTAACACAATCGAAAGTCTGTTTTTCTCTGCAAAATGGTAGATTTATCACTTTTGTAAACATATCAATTTATAAATTGATAAATTTATTCAATTTATAAGCATATAAATTAAAAGAAAACGACGAAACCTTCCATAACAAGTGCATAACACATACTGAACAAGGATTAGCGAGAAACATCCATGCTCGTGATTTTGTCACCCCTCTTCCTCCCACCCACTGAGCGCTGTTTTGACCGGGAAAGATAATTTTAGCCATGCCAATGTTTTTTTATGGCAGAAAATGTTCACGGCACTTTAAAATTCACATTTTTTTAGGCTTCATTTTATATTAAATCAGCAACCGCGATTATACGAAACCGCGAATACAGATACCGCGAATAGCAGGGGTGTACTTTAGTCTTTATCCCGCACCAGTGAATAAACTTGCACCAGTTTCCTCCAGTGCTCTCCTCAGGATGGCTATAGCTTCATGTTTTTAAACTGAAATTCTTTAGGGTTCATTTTCCTCCTCCTTGGCTAAAATATCAACAACAGACTGGGCAATTTCTTCATCTGTTAAAGCTGTAATGACTTGTAGATCACCAACTATATCCATTCAATCATTAAACTCTTGTTCACCCATGTTTTCAGACTTTTCAACGTGATTAGTATCGCGACTTAAGTGATTATCATGAATAATGCCGACCGAGCTAGCCGGGTAGGTAAAGTGCCTGCCTGGCAACCCAAAGGTCGCGGGTTCGATTCCCGCCTCGGGCTGGATATCACGATGGTGCCGAACCAACCGGTTGGTTGGATATCCCGGCAAGAAAAAACTGGTTCCTTTGTGTATTGATTACATCATAAGAAATAAAAAAATCATGAATAATTAATTCACATTTTTTGAAACAGTTGCTAATGCAGATTTTGGAAACTTCATTCTTCTCAGGATGGCTATAGTTTCATGTTTTTAAACTGAAATTCTTTAGGGTTCATTTTCCTCCTCCTTGGCTAAAATATCAATGACAGACTGGCCAATTTCTTCATATGTTAAAGCTGTAGTAACTTGTATATCACCATCTATATCTACCTAATCATTAAACTCCTGTTCACCCATGTTTTCAGACTTTTCAACATGATTAGTATCGTGACTTAAGTGACTATCATGAATAATTAATTCACATTTTTTGAAACAGTTTCCAATGCAGGTTTCGGAAACTTCATTCTATGCACTCAATGTCATAAGAAATGCTTCTAGAACAATTATCTGCTTTGCGATATTGGATGATGTTCCCAAACTATCATCTATAGACTGGACGATTCTTCGCCCCATATCCAATCTATAAAAGGTCTTAAAGGTTTTTATTATATTATTCCCTGGTCAAGATGTTGAATCAGTGATGTGGTATTTGAAGGTAGAAAAACTAATTCAATGTTTTTGAAAGTCAACTTTGGATGAGCTGGGCTGTTGTCCAAAACCAATGTGCAGTTTGTTGTTTTTAACCTGTTGAAAATCCCATTTACGAAGATAATCTTCAAATAAGAAGCTGTCATCCAAGCATTGACATTATTAGCCTATTCAACAAGCAGATGTTTTACTTCGTTAAAACATCTAGACAATTTACTTTTACTTATAACTAATTGCTTCATCTTGATTGTTTCCATCATGTTGCACGTTAAAAGAACTGTAATCCTGTCTTTGATCTTCTTTCCTGTAGATGCAGAGGAATATTTAAAATTCATGCAGTGGTTTGGGATAGCCCTGTAGTACAACCACGTTTCATCTGTATTAAAAACATCTTTAGGATTTTAAGTGCTTAACACAGTTTGTGAAAAGGTTTTCAACCAGTAGTCAGCTGCATAACCATCGGAATTCTGCTTTTTTCTGTGAAGTTTTTTGTAAACAATGTCATGCCTCACCTTCCATCTTGTCAGCCCTTCGCCTTAAATTCTTCGTGTAGTTTTTCAGCAAAATCATTGACTTTTTGAAGAAGAATGCTACGAATGATTGGTGCATTAAATGAGCTGGCCTGTTTGAACCAGAACAGAGCTTCATCTACTGGTTGGCATTCCCCTTCACACTTCCTTTTTCTGGTTTCACTTATCACGTTAGTATTTAATGTGTGATGTGATTTTAATAATTTTCATAAAGATGACTGAGGTACTCATAATTTTACTACTGCTTCCCTTTGAGACACGGCGCCTCCGTAGCCAGGTGAGCAGGAGCAGCAGTGTGTAGCACACGCTTCTTGATTAGACCGGGGTTTGAGCCCGTGACCACCAAATATGGAGCGGAAAGGTCAGGGAATGACCACTGCATATCCCCGGAGCAGTATGGCTTTAGTTGCTAATGCTCCTAAAAACCAAATAGCAAACAAACAAACCTTTGAGACATATTGCTTAAGTTTAATTCCAGCTATCGGTATTATCGCAAATGCAGTAAGATCGAGTTTACTACCGCTTATAACAGATTGTACAAACTAAAACGCCTAATAAACCCAAAACTGCAAATTGTTTTTATTGCTTTATGGATGTGACCTCTAAAAATGTGAACTTCAGAAATGTGCCTTAGAAAAATATCACAGAGGCATTCAAAATTGATTCTTATAACCGAAGATGTGATTCTAATAAAAGGTGAACGTGTAGTCAGTTTTATTGATTTGAATCAGTTCTTTTAAATTTTATTCTATAAAGCTGCTGATTTTAATAACCAGTGATCACTATAACTGGTGCTTACTGTCTTTCCTACAATTTTTTCAGGGAGAAAATTGATGCTGACTAGTGTAATTTATATGCATCCTACATTTTGTTCTCTGCTCCAAGTCTCATTATTTCATCTGTAATCCAAAAATAGAAGAGTTGCTGGATTATTTGGTGATGCTGTCAAGACAGTGTTCAGTCGTTTTGAAGACTGCTAGTTTGTGGGGAGGGGGTGTACATAGAAAAACAAATTAATAGTAGCCACATGCAGAGGTGTTAGTGATTCTTTTACTTCTATTGGGACATTCAACAGTCTGGAAAGCAAGATGTCAGGGATTGCAAGTCCTGCTGGGGTCCTGATGGAACATGCAAATATATGGGTTGTATCAGACTTTTGTACCACTCAAATTGTATATTATTGTGGGTTTGCTGCTGCTGTTACTCAAATGCAGCTCTTTTCATTTATTTCTGTCAATGTTTCAATTGCTTATTTACAGTCCATCTGCTTAATTTATCTAGATTCTCTTGAAGTAGCATGTTCTGATACCTATCATTAGCCCACTACTATCTGATACTTATCATTAACCCACTACTATCTGATACTTATCATTAACCCACTACTATCTGATACTTATCATTAACCCACTAGCAAACTTATGCATCAGATTTGAAATACTGACATTATCATTAATAAATGTTAAAACAGTAAGGGGGATCGAACATTGACCCTTATGGACCTCACTATTGAGATTACTCCGTGAAAAGCTTTGGCCATTCATAACCATTCTGTCTCCCACTACCTAGCCAGGCTGTTATGCATAGTAGTAATTTTTGTCCAGTACCACTTTGTTCCTATTTATAAAACAATTGTAAAAGGAAGCTATCAAAGGCTTTATTTCAATCTAAATATATGATATCTAAATTATGCATTTCCTTTCTGATAATATCAATGTAGTTAATCAGGTTAGTGAGGCACATGATCTGCCTTTAAAAAACACTTTCTGTAATTTCCTTGTGACTCCACTCGTATCCAGATGGTGTTGCATTACTTTTTTAACTAGAAGCATAGTTGTAATTGTCATCATCATAATGTGTGGTATAATAAATATATTAGTAATATTATTTGGCACTTGATGATTCTTGGATGCAACTTTTACTGACTTTTATATCTGTACCTTTTTTAGGCATATTATTATATACGTTGCTGGACATTGGGAAAACTTTAAGTCTGAGATAGTTTCTTGTGGAGATGAAATGAAGAAATGTTTGCAGTTTGAGTTTGACCTCTTCTTTTATCATAATGTAAAATCATTGTTCTATTGTCGTGGGTAAGTAGGTTTTTTATTATATGACTTTATATGAAGTATAGAATTTATAGTGATGTAAGTGGAAGGTAGGACTAATAGAGGATGAATCAAAATTTCTGCAATGCAATGCAAATTGTTCACATTTAACATTGACCTAGTGGAATTTAATTTTCTCTACTATAGTAGCAGCCACTGATTATCTACAGACAATTAACAGTTGTCATTATTTGTGTTAGCTTTCAGTCATCAGCAATAGTGTTTGTTTATAATGAAGGCAGCATGCCTTTTACCACAGCTTCGTAATCAAACATTCACAATCCCTTGATTTTGTCTTTTTCTCTACTTAAAAGGAGTGGTATACATTTAGCAGCTTTCTCATGTTTAAAGAATTAAAAGTCTTAAAAGTCAGTATCAATTCAGAAATTTCATTCAATTATAACATACTGCATATTTATTGCAGTATGTTATAATTGAAGTAAAACTGAATATGTACTATTTGTTGCAAGTCTCTTAAAGTATCCTGTATTATAGTGCCCTGATTCATTATGACAATGTTCTATAGTTAAGCTTCAGTCACATGCAAAATATATTGCAGGAAATTACCTAGCTATAAGCCTATGTAATTTTCTGCAATATATTTTGTTGCTAAATTCACTTATTTTATTTTATTATTATTTTCTAATGGTTATTTTTATGGTTATTTACCCACCTCTTTACCTATTTAGTACAAATTTTATATTTTATTGTATTTTTTTTTATTTTCCATTTATGGAATGTTTGTTTTATATTTTGCTAATAATTTTACAATTGGCCTCTGGAACATTGCTATAATTAATCAGGACATTGACATTCATCTGCCATTTTCACCACTGCATTCTATATTGCATTATTACTTCCACAGTCTCATGATACATTTGACTACATGTAGGTGACTGTATCTTGTTCAAATTTATTTTATTGTTTCAGGATTATTCTTGATTGTTTCAGCAACTTAACAAAGTGATTACTCAATTCACGTTGTTTGGTAATTCATCTAAAATCAACCATTTATTTCATCTGACCCCCACACAAAGTAGTCTGAAGTTATATGGTCAAGCAGTTGTGGTTGTCACTGTATAGACCAGCGTTTCCCAAACTGTTCAGCGAGATGTGAACAAGTCTGTGAAAAATTGCAATTAATAATTTAAAAAAAAAATAATAATAAAATAAATAAAGTTTAGATATTTGTAGTAACACCACTTTTGTATCATTATATATATATATATTTATTTTTTTTGTTTATTAATACACTGACATAGTCTAATAATCAAATAGACCACGGAACACTATTTTGGCAGGCTTTTGCATAGAATGCATAAAGGTAATGACATCTACGAAAAAGTAGCAATGTAGTGATCTAATATGCCATTTGTGTGTGCTTTTGCCTGAGTACACGGGGTTCAAGGAGAGAGGGAAGTGAACCGATATCATAACTAAACTCATTTCCTTGTATAAATTTTTTTTTGATAATTATCAGTATTTCGAAATATTATTATTAAAATAAATGTCCATGGATTTGTGGTTGAAAAAAGGAAATTTAAAATGAGAAGCAAGTACTTCTAAGTATTGCAACTGTGGTCGATGAAAACGAACACAATTTTGTCACACTTCAAAGTGAGGATGAAAAATTGCAGCCTTTTGTTCCCCAAAAATGAGAGAACAAACAAAAAACAAGAACAAACTAATAAAAGACCAAAACGAAAGTATGATGACAGTTATTTGAATTTCGGCTTTACATGTGTTGGAGATAAAGATGCTCCTGATAAACGGTGCATCGTATGTAATAAAATATTAGCAAACAGTTCTTTGGCTCCCGCTAAACTTGTGTTTCGTAAGTGTTCCGTAAATATATTGTGTGACGAAAAGTGTTCTGTGACTAAAGAAGTTTGGGAAACACTGGTATAGACCAGTTCAACTATTCTACTGCTTATTTAGTCCATATTTATAAAAGTCAAACATCACGGGAAAAGTGGGTTGGTGAACCATCATGCATAAACCACATCCTCTGCCAATTTTCAAGGCACATATCTTCCAGTAGTTCTCACAAATTGTAAAACAAATTGTTCTATAGTACAAATTTTTCTGCAGTATTAATTGTGAAGAACAGTTCAATAATAGTGAAGGAATTTTTGGGAGTGGGCATCATCATCTAAATGTAATAGGTAAATGCGATTTGAAGACTATGACAAAATGGATGTGCACAGTGGGGTATGCTCGAATAGTAATATATTAATATAGTCATCTCTCAATTTGTATGGGGCTATGTTCCATAAAAACACAGCGCAATTGTGAAACAGCTTATATTACTTAATGAGGGTTGCGTACCTGTACAGAAAAAAAAAAGTGCAAAAAAATTAAATTGGAAAAAAATAATAACAATAAAATAATAAAAAATATTGTCTTCATTCAGTAGAAAAAAATAAAAAAAATTACAAACATGTCCATAAAATTAATCTTGCTAATACTTACCTCAAGATTTTTAATCTAAATTCGTTGCTTCTTTGTCGCTGTTTTCCTGTGATAAACTTGCAACGGTATCTGGCACTTTTTGAAAAAAAAATTTGTTAAAATTGTTTGCTTAGAAGCTTGCTCTTTTTGTCTATAAATTTCTTCATAAGGAACTAAAGCTAATTATAAAATTGTGTGACAAATTAAAAAATACTCTCCAAATTAGAATCCATATCCAGAGCTTCTTGGCTAAGCTGATTTGCAAGTCTTAAAAACTCAGCTAGTCAGTTTCTTCGCAGTCAAATTTTTGTGTGCATCTTCTTTTTTTATCATTTTTGTTATCTTTTTCATATTGCAAAAAAATATTCTCCACCAATAATTGTTCTCCATGAGATTCAAGGTCTGCGGTGATATCTGCTGGTTCCAGTTCTTCAAATACCTCTCCGCTAATCATTTTGCCAAATTTCACAATCTCAACTACCTCCAGCATTTCAACTGTGGCTTTAGAGCAGCTTTGTGGCCACAGCTTTTTCCACACTGCATTCATTGTTGAGTTCTTAACTTCATTCCACACGAACTCAATATTTTTACAACATCAAGAATGTTATAAATCCACCAATATGCTCGAATTGAAAGATTGCCTAGTCCATCAGTAACTTCTACCAATTGTAAAAAAAATCTCCTTAGGTAATAAAGTTTAAAGGAAGCTATAACACCTTGTTCCATCAGCTGAATTAATGAACTTGTATTCGCTGGAAGAAAAGTAAATTTCTCATTTGGGTGCAGATCAGACAAATGTGCAGGATGACTGGGTGCATTATCAAGAATGAGCAAGATTTTGAATGCTGTGTTATTCTTCAGGCAATATCTTTTTGTTTTGACACAAAAGCAATTTAAAAACAAATCCTTGAAGGTTTTAGCTGTGGTCCAGGCTTCTTTGCTCAATTTCGAACGAATGGGTAAAGTTTTTTTTTGATATTCCTTTAAAAGCATGAGGATTTTCTGATGTATAATTTATAAGTGGTTTACACTTAAAGTTGCCCTCTGCATTGCCACATAAAAGTGTTAACCTATCTTTTGCAGCTTTTTCCACAATGCATTCATTGTTGAGTTCTTAACTTCACCCCACGAGAACTCAACATTTTTTACAGCATCATCATCATCATCAGCCATTTTCAATCCACTGCAGGATGAAGGCCTCTCCAGCAACTTTCCAGTTCCTTCTGTTTTGAGCACTGGCCATCCATTTACTACCCACAAACTCATGAATTTCATCTATCCATCTCCGCCTTTGTCTTCCAGGTTTTCTTCTAGTTCCTCTTGGGTACCATTCTGTTATTTTCTTAGTCCATCTGTCATCATGTCTTCGAGCTATGTGTCCTGCCCAAGACCATTTTAGTTCTTTGGTTTTGATAAGAATGTCCTTTACTTGAGTTTGCTGCCTAATCCATGTGGTTCTCTTCTTATCTAACAGTCTGATTCCCAATATAATTCGTTCCATTCTTCGCTGTGTAGTTCTCAGCTTCTCTTCCATTCTTTTGGTGAGTGCCCAAGTTTCACTTCCATAAGTCATGGTGGGAATATACATTGGTTCATTATTTTACGTTTCAGACAAACTGGGATATTGCTCTTCAGTATGTGACTATATTTCCCGAATGCTATCCATCCAAAATTTATTCTTCTCTTGACTTCCAGCCATTTATCATTATTACAGCTAATAACTTGTCCCAGATAAGTATATGACTCCACCTTTTCAATTACTGCTCCTTCAATCATTATTTCTCTTTCTGTGGCATACCTGTTCATCATTACTTTTGTTTTAGCCATATTCATCTTTAGTCCAAAGTCCTTACTAACTGTGCATAACTGATTAAGATTTTCCTCTAATTCTTTGGGATCGTGGCTTATAATCACAATGTCATCTGCAAATCGTAAATGGTTTAGGTACTCTCCGTTCACATTGACTCCTTTCTGCGACCAGTCTAATCTTCTGAAAGCTTCCTCAAGGGCAGCAGTAAACAGCTTCGGAGATATTGTCTCCTTGTCGAACTCCTTTCTCGATTTTAAATTTGCTACTGTCTTTGTCTAGTCTAATAAAGGAGGTAGCACTCTCATATATTTTCTTCAAAATCATAATACATGGGGTATCTATGCCTTGTCTTTCCAGTGCCCGAAACATTGCCTTATGCTGTATGGAGTCAAATGCCTTTTCATAATCCACAAATGCCAGGCATAATGGTGTTTTATATTCATTTGCTTTCTCCATTAGCTGTGATATTACGTGAAGGTGATCCATAGTTGAGAATCTTGTCCTAAAGCCAGCTTGCTCTTTCGGTTGATTCTCATCAAGTATTCTTTCTAATCTGTTAGTAATGACCCTTGTGAACAACTTGTAGATGTTGGATAACAAGCTAATTGGTCTATAATTTCCAATTTCTGATTTATCTCCTTTCTTATGCAGCAAAACTATGATTGCATTATTCCACTGCTTAGGCGTCACACCTTTTCTAATGCACTTTGTGAAGAGCCTTGCCAGTTTTTGTGTTATGTCTCTTCCTCCCAATTTTAACAACTCTACAGTAACTTCATCTTTCCCCGGGGCTTTCCGATTCTTCATTTTCTTCAATGCATGTTCTACCTCATCAGGAAGAATATTGGGTATGTCGTATGTGTTGCTACTTTGCAATCCATCTTCCCCACTGCTGGTATCATTCCCTCGCTCCTTGTATAATTCTCTATAGTAGTCTTCTGCTATTTTAATTATGCGTTTTCTGCTGTTTATAAGTACACCATCGCTATTCTTCAGTTTCAGTATCATTTGTCTTTCTGTATTACTGCTCATGGCTGCTGATTTAAATCCTTTGTTTTCCCTTAATGCTTGTTCTACTTTTCTTGTGTTAAATCTTCTTATGTCCTCTCTGAGTCTCTTTCTAATGGCTTTGCATAACTCAGTATACTCAATTTTCTCCCTGTCAGTGTTTTTCTCGCTCTTCATTTGTCGTCTTCGGTTATCATGACAAGTGTTTCTTGACTAATTTTTTCTTCTTTGGATTTCTGTTTCCCTATAGGTTTCATGGGCTTTATCACTTTCAGAAAGTTGTAATATTCCTCGTCGATATTTTGGTCCTCAGCAGTCTGCAGAAGCTCAAACTTGTTTTTAAGTTCCAGTACATACTGCTTTTTCTCCTCCTCTGTTATCTCAAAGACCTTTGTATTATTTACTCGAGTCAGTTTTTTCCTTTCCTTTCCTACATCTATATCAAGTGTACATCTTACCATTCTGTGATCACTTCCAACATTTACCTTATTCAGGACGGTAACATCATTCACAATATATCTTCTGTTAGTGAGGATGAAGTCGATTTCATTAGTTGTTAATCCATTTGGGCTCTCCCATGTCCACTTTCTGTTCACCCTTTTCTTGAAAAAAGTGTTCATTACTGACAGTCCTTGAGATTCTGCAAATTCCACAAGTCTTTCACCTCTTATTTCTTTCACCAATTCCAAAATTTCCTATAGTTCCTCTTTCTGCACTGTTTTGCCTTTTTCCAACCTTAGCATTGAAGTCCCCCATTATAATAGTGTAGTGGGTTTTCTGCTCATCTAGAAGACTCTCAATTTCGGTGTACATATCTTCAACCTCTTCATCTTCATGGCTCGATGTTGGTGCATAAATCATTATAAACTTTAGCTTGTACCTCTTAGAAATCTTGAGTATTAGTCTTGACACCCTTGGTGATGTACTTTTGAATTCCAAAATGTTGTTTTTAAAATCTTTATGGACCAGAAACCCAACTCCACCTTCACTCCTTTCACTGTTTCCATTGGTGTACAGCAGATTTCCACTTGATAAACTTATAAATGATTCATTTCTTCTTCTTGTTTCAGCCAAACCGATGATATTCCAATTCACATTTTCTAATTCCTTTTCCAGCTCTAATATCCTGTCTTCACCGATGAGTGATCGTTATAAATCTGCCAATATTCTAGAAATGAAAGACTGCCTATTCCCTCAGTAATTTCTACCAATTGTAAAAAAGATCTCTTCAGGTAATAAAGCTTAAAGGAAGCTATAACACCTTGGTCCATCCATCAGCTGAATTAATGAACTTGTACACTCTGGAAGAAAAGTAAATTTCACATTTGGGTGCAGATCAGACAAATTAAAAAATCAATTTAAAAACAAATCCTTGAAGCTTTTAGATACCATCCAGGCTTTTTTGCTCGATTTTGAACGAATGGGTAAGGCTTTTTTTGATATCCCTTAAAAGCACGAGGATTTTCTGATGTATAATTTAGAAGTGGTTTACATTTAGTCACCCTCTGCATTGCCACATACAAAAGTGTTAACCTATCTTTTGTGGATTTGAAACCTGGGGCAGTTTTCTCTTCTTTTGAAATGAATACCTTGGCATACGCTTCCAAAATCAGCCGGTCTAAAAAGCATTAAACATGTCACTTGCTAGATAGCCTTCAGTCACAGTAACATCCTTTAAAGTTTTCGGATACAAAGAAGAAGCTTCCGTATCTCCACTGGCTGCTTTGTTGATTAATTTTAGATTATGAGGACTTTGACATTTTTTAAAATTTTCAAACCAACCATTACTGGCCTGAAAGATGTCATTGGATGGACCAGCTTCTTAGGTGATGTGGGAAATTGTTTTTATTTAGCTCATGCTGTATAAGCTTGCTTTTTTTGCACCATTTACTGCTAATACTACTTATAAAGGATGCTAAAGAGGAAAAATTCAATATGTGAGATAAAGGAGTGAGGTGGGGAACTAACTGGATTGTCAGTGTCTGAGGGTATAATTAAAGAGAAAGATACTCCACTAATAACATTAGTCTAAGAAGAGCAGTGTCCATTGATAACCACTGTCTTCTCTCACTCAACCATACGTTTATCTGTAGCAGTAATTTGCCCTTAATGCCACACTGCTTCATTTTGTACAGCAGTATTTTATGTGGACCAGGATGAAAATCATTTCTGAAATGTAAGTGTTTGATATCAAAATTATTTTTTTGCATTGACTTTATTTGTTTGCATCATAGAATCCAATAATTTTTCAGACAAGGTAGCCTCTTAATGATCCTGTATTGTGACTGAAATATGACTGCATCCTTTTTCTAGATGGTTCTGTATTTCTACTTTAACCAGTGATTCTATTATTTTCCCTGAAAGAGAGTTCAAGCTAACAGGTCTAGATCGTATGTATAGCTTAGCTTAATAGGTCTGTAATTACTTCAGTTTGCCAGCAACCTTTGAAATGGTGGAACCCATGTTTAGTCTACAGAGCTAAGTTCCGGTCAACCCTTCCCCATCTCCTCCATCATGCAGTATGACTAATGACTTTTGAGGTTATGATGGACATCATGGCGAGAGCCAATCTTCCTTACGTTTCAAGGCTACAGCTCTAAAACAGTGTTCTGGACTGAACCTATTGGTTCGGTCCAGAACCAATAGGTTCTCTAGGAGTCTTCCAGATCAACTAGTGTATAATCTTTCTACCTCTACTCTGCCAGATAGCGACTGGAGGGAGTCTGAGTTGTGTGTATGTATGTATGCGGTGGGCATTGCCGAGGCCACGTTATGTCAAGGATGTGGGTATATTCTTACCATGTGTACGCCCTATCCAAAGATTTCATTACTTCCTACAGCATGTCCCCCCCTACTTTTTCTTACTATTGAATACATCATGAATTGTCAAACTGATAGAGTAATCTTATCTGTGAAAAGATCTAAACCTCCCAAACACTTCCTAGTTCATTTCACAAATATACGTGGTCTTAGTTCTGATCTCAACGATGTCCATTTCCACTTGCAGTCTGCCAAACTCCATGTACTTTTTCTGACAGAATCTCAGCTATCAGTTGATTCAACTACTGCTCATCTCAGTTGCCCAAATTTTTTGCTTTATGATTCCTTTCGTCTCAAAGGTGGTACTTATGCATATGCCCATTTCGATATTCCCTGTCAGAGATTTGGTAATTTGGAATCTCCTCTTTTCGATCTTCTTTGGATTAAAATCTCTCTACCTCATCTGTCAAATTCATCTGTGTCTCTACCGTCCCCCCAACTCCACTAATCACTTGAAGCTCTTTGACTTCCTCTCTTTGCAATTGACTTTCTCCAGTCCAAGTTTCCTACCAGTGAGATAATTTTCCTTGGTGATTTTAATGTTCACAACTCAAGCTGACTTCTGTTTTCTAGTCACACTGACCCAGCTTGTCAAGATGATGAGGCTTTTGCAATTACTAATGAACGCGCACAGATTGTTCATTTACCTACCAGAATACTACACAATCCCAACTATACAGCCAACACACTTGATCTTTTTCTCACAAACAACCCCTCTAAGTACACGTTCGAAGTGAGTGGTTCTTAGGCGCCTCAGATCACAACTTAGTGATTGTCTCTTTTTCAATGGAGCCTTTATCTCATGGCCATTTTCAACCTTGTGTTGTTTGGCATTACAAGAATGCAAAATGGGATGACCTGCGAGATTTCTTTTCTTCTTTTCCTTTGTCGGATTATTGTTTCAAAACTTCTGATGTCAAAGTTTGCTCAGATCGTGTCAGTGAAATTATTCTTGTAGGAATGGAATCCTTTATTCCACACTGTACTTTAAAATCTCATCCTTTATCTGAACCTTTGTTTTCCAATAAATGTTCTAAGGCTGATCAAGAGAAGAATGTTGCATATCGTAATTGGCTTGTTTCTAATTCCTCAGTTTCATTTTCTGCCTATGTCAAATTCGCAACAATTGTAAAGCAGTTATTAATCTGTCCAAACTAGATTTTGAACAGGCTAAGAATAGAAAACTTGCTTCATTGCCCTAGTGGTAGCATTCTGGTCTCTTGCCAAAACTATTGGCCGCAACTTTTGCCCATCTCTGCTTCCACCTTTGTCAAAACCAGATGGTTCTGTTGTCACTTCAGCCAAGGATAAAGCTGACCAGCTAGCATTTTTCTTCCAATGCATGTATTAATCATCTTGGAAAAACATCTCCTGCCATTCCCAACACGCTCCATTCAATGCCTTCTGTGGTCTTCCATCAAAAAGATGTCAGAAGGAATCTGACAAAACTTGATGCTCAGAAAGCTCCAGGTCCTGATGGTATTTCTTCACTTGTTCTCAAAATCTGTGCTCAAAACCTGTGTCTCACTTTCTTATTCCAAAGGTGTTTTTCGTTCTGCTTGGAAATTTGCTCATATCCGGGTAGTTCCTAAAAAAGGGTGACAAATCTCTCCCATCCAATTATCGTCCCATTGCAATTACTTCTACTCTTTCTAAAGTATTGGAGAAATGAATTAACCTCCAATTCTTAAACTACCTAGAAACCTTCCATTTGATCAATGATTGCCAGTATGGATTCCATCAGAGTCAATTCACTGGTGATATTCTGGCTTATGTTACCTATTTATGGACAAATTCAATGAAAAAGTTGTGTGAAATACAAGCAGTTACTCTTGACATCTCAAAGGCTTTTGATCGTGTTGGGCATAAAGGTCTTCTAAACAAGTTTCCATCTTATGGTTTTCCAACTGTTTTTAGTAATTGGTTATCCAGTTTTCTCTCTAATCGGTCACTGAGGGTGATGGTAGATGGCTCTCTGTCTTCTAACTTCTCCACTAATGCTGGTGTCCCCCAAGGGTCAGTTTTTTTCTCCCCTCTTTTGCTCTTGTATATTAATGACCTTCTTCCATTGACTGGACATCCTATCTATAGTTTTGCTGATGATAGCATATTGCATTCCAGTTTCCACCTTGCCCTACTCAATCAGCTTCAACTTGAATGTCCGCTACTAGTTCCTTAAATGCTGGTACCCAGGTAATTCTCCAGTGGGGCAAAGGCAACTTAATTGATTTCAATCCTTCTAAAACTCAGTCTTGTCCAGTCTTGTGTTATATCTTGCAAAAATGATTCTTCTGCTCCTATGCTTATCTTTGGTGACACTCCAATGTCTAAGCAAAATGAAATATTCTCTTTTAGGGATTACCGACTTCTAATCTCTCTTGGCACAATCACATTACAAATATTCCTCTGCATCTAAAAAACTTGATTTTCTTTTTCTCTCTCGGCATTACTTTTCTTCCAAACAACTGTTCACTCTTACAAATTGAAAATCCACCCTACCATAGAATATTGTTCCCACATCTGCATCGGTGCCCCCAAAACCTCTCTCTCAGGCTTCTAGATTCAATTCAGAAGAGGGCAATCAGGTTGATTAATGACTCATCTCTAACAGAGTCTCTCCACTCACTGGCTCATAGACATTCTGTTTCTGCTGCATGCCTTTTCTTTAGATACTTCCAAGGGCGCTGTTCTTCTGAATTGGCTTCTATAATTCCCACTCTCTCTTTCAAAACAGTCTGAACACATGCCCCAACCAGCCAATATCTATTTACTGTCCAACTTTAAACTCACTGAACCAACTTTTCATCTTCCTCTTTTATGCATTCAACTGCCGTTTTCTGGAACAACCTTCCTTTATATGTATTTCCTGAAAAATTACATTCTACAGAAGTTCAAGTTAAATGTGAACAAATATCTTCTTTCATCTTCTCAACCTTCAACCCAAGCATGGTACTAAGTACTATAGGTTCTAAAACCTCTCGTGTTTGGGGTTTTTATAAAAAAAAAAAAAAAAAACCTGAGAAGTGTCATCAATTAATCCATTGACATCAATTGGTCTAGTGTCATTTTACTCCTACTGTTAATATATTAACACAGAAGTCTTTGTTGCTGTTTTTTCCAGAGAATTCTCATAATCTGCCTTACCTGGCATAATCTGCCTTACCTGGTAGATTACCTGGCATAATCTGCCTTGCCTGGCATTTGTGGAATATGAAAAGGCATTTGACTCCATACGGCATAAGGCAATGTTTCGGGCACTGGAAAGACAAGGCATAGATACCCCATATGTTATGATTTTGAAGAAAATATATGAGAACGCTACTTTATTAGACTAGACAAAGACAGAAGGAAATTTAAAATCGAGAAAGGAGTTCAACAAGAAGACACATCTCCGAAGCTGTTTACTCCTGCCCTTGAGGAAGCTTTCAGAAGATTAGACTGTCGCAAAAATGAGTTAATGTGAATGGAGAGTACCTAAACCATTTACGATTTGCAGATGACATTGTGGTCATAAGCCACGATCCCAAAGAATTAGAGGAAAATCTTAATCAGTTATGCACAATTAGTAAGGATTTTGGACTAAAGATGAATATGGCTAAAACAAAAGTAATTTTATGCCACAGAAAGGGACATAATGATTGAAGGAGCAGTAATTGAAAAGGTGGAGTCATATACTTATCTGGGACAAGTTATTAGCTGTAATAATGATAAATGGCTGGAAGTCAAGAGAAGAATAAATTTTGGATGGATAGCATTCAGGAAATATAGTCACATACTGAAGAGCAATATCCCAGTTTGTCTGAAACATAAAATAATGAACCAATGTATACTCTCCACCATGACTTATGGAAGTGAAACGTGGGCACTCACCAAAAGAATGGAAGAGAAGCTGAGAACTGCACAGTGAAGAATGGAACGTATTATATTTCACTCAAGTTCAAAACTAAAGAACTAAAATGGTCTTGGGCAGGACACATAACTCGAAGACATGATGACAGATGGACTAAGAAAATAACAGAATGGTACCCAAGAGGTACCCAAGAAGAAAACTTGCAAGATAACGGCGGTGATGGATAGATGAAATTCATGAGTTTGGGGTGAAACAACTGATGAAGCAGTTTACTATGTCATAAAAACGATATTACACGCAGCAGATAAAAATCTAAGGATGTGCATCCACTAGATATATTAGTAACACTAGCTATATTAGTAAGACTAGAGAATTCCTGGAAAGTTGCTGGAGAGGCCTTCATCCTGCAGTGGATTGCAAATGGCTGATGACGATGACGACTGCAATAGACTTGTCTATCTGTTCAGCAATCTTGTATCCTACTCTTAAGTGGACAATAAACAATGATCCACTACATAGTGATCATTTCCCCATAACAATTGAATTACTAAATAAGCCCTCTTATCATCTCACTAAAATTCCACAGTGGCTCACTGATAAAAGAGATTGGTAGACCTATAAAAAATTAACTAAATTTGCCTCTGAAATAATCCAAAAATCCACAACTGATGAAGCGGTTTACTATGTCGTAAAAACGATATTACACGTTTACAGCAGATAAAAACTATACCGAAATCCTCTTCAAAATTGCCAATACACCGAGAAATCTGGTGGAGGGATGAATGCCTTGTGGCTAAAAATAGCAAAGTAATGCTTGGAATATTTTTTGCCGGAGTCCAAGTACAGCCAGTCTCATTCAATATAAGTGCGCTAGACCAAGAGTGAGATATGTTAGATGCTGCAATAAAAAGGCTGCTTGGATCTGGTTTACTTCAACCATTAATCAAGCAACTCTTACACATAAAATTTGGAAAACAATCAAGAAAATGATGAGTGGCAAATATCAAACAACACCTCTGCCTATTATGGAATGGAAGGAGCAGAATGTAAATGATCCTGCTGAAATTGCCAATATACAATACCTTTGCCAAAACATCAGCAACAGAAAATTATATACCGACCGTCAGAAGATTCAAAACAAATTCAGAAAAACAAAAAGAGAAGAACAATACAACTTACTTTTTACAATCCATGAACTGCATAGAACCTTGTCAACATCTAGACAGACTGCTGTAGGAACAGATAATATTCATTATTTGATGATAAAGGAACTATGTGGAATATAAATTTCCTAAACAATGGCATCATGCTACAATCCTTGCCTTCCCTAAACCAGGTAAAGACCCAACAAATCCCACATATTATAGACTTATTGCCTTGACCAGTTGCATTTGCAAAATTCTTGAAAAGATGGTGAACCATTGACTGATCTGGTACCTTTAAAATTTCGATCTTCTGCATTCTGCACAATTCGGTGCTCGACAAAACAGATCAACACTAGATATATTAGTAAGACTAGCGAATTCCATTCGGAGTGCATTCCTTAGTTCGGAACGCCATGTATTGGTCTGCTTTAATATCAGTAAAGCTGACTTCACGTGGAAGTATGGAATACACCTTGAATTATATCGCCTTGGACTTCGGGGTCACCTCCTGATTTTCATACAAAACTTCCTATACGAGTGCACATTCCAGGTTCAATTTAAATAAAACTTCACTGTCCCAGGTATTTTCACAAGAAGGAGGAGTTTCTCAGGGCTCTGTACTCAGTGCTTCACTTTTTATAATTGCAATAAACACCATTGCTGAACAACTTCCACTATTTTAAAGCACTGTTTGTAGATGACCTTGGTATTTGGTGCCATGCAAAAAACATGAATACTGTTGAGAGACAGTTGCGAGGGGCAATAACTAAGAGCTGTTCATGGATGCAAACTAATGGATTTCAACTTTGTCTGCAAAAAAACACTGTGCATCCATTTTTGCTGCCATCATAAACTTCACTCCAATCAGAAACTACAACTGAATCGCCTTCCAAAAGCAGTTCATCCCAGCATGTGGTTCTTAGGAATCACCTTAGATTATAAATTCGCCTTCCTAGAGCATATCAAAGGACTAAGAACATCCTGTCAACAAAAACTAAATATCATCCGGGTTCTCTCAGCAACTAAGTGGGAAGCTGATTGCCTTACTTTATTACAGTTATACAGCGCCTTAATAAGATCGAAGCTTGACTACAGAGCACCAGTATACAGCATAGCAAGACCTCGTGTCCTTCGCTGGCTTGATCCTATCTGTCATAGTGGAATATGCATTGCCTTAGGAGCATATCGTACATGTCCAATACATGTTTATATGCTGAAGCACATGAACCCCCCCTCTCTCAATCACATGACAACAGCTGATACTACGCTATGCATATAAAATTAGATCTATGCCAGAACACCCAAACTACCTTATCATATAAGTTCTGATAAGGTATATACCTTATCAGTACTTGGGAAAAACATATACTTCTGCCTGGTCACAGGACATATGGCAATTCCTGGAAATGACTAGCGGACAATGCTGCAAAATCGGCTCACCTACCACCCGTCAACAAGTGGAAAGTACCTCATCAAGACTGTAGACCAATAATCCAGAAAAAATGCATGTGTCAATGGCAGTTATTGTGGAAAAATCAATCTAACGATAAGCTTTGAAGTATCAAGTCAAACCTTGAGCAATGGCCTTCCAGCTTCAGTTCAATCTGACAACAGGAGGTAATATTGGCTCGTCTGCAAATTGGTCACACAAATATCACTCATGGTTATCTTTTAAGAGGGGGGATACCCTTCAATGTAATCACTGTAACACTGTACTTTCAGTGAAACATATTCTTATTGAATGTACAAAATATACAAGAGAACGCCAGAATCTTTACACTTCAGCCACAACAACAGATCCTCTTACACTTACTTCACTTTTGAATAATAAAACAAATGTTTCAAGCATTTTTACCTTTCTCAAAACAATTAAAGTATACCACTTGCTTTAGTTGATTAAAAACTAACTTTCTAGTACTATTTTTTACAATTATCTCTATTTGAGAAGAAATAGCATATATGTTTACCATATGTATGGTGCACTGTGGATACCGATACGCCTAATAAATCCCGAAACAAACAAACAAACAAACAAACAACCAGTTTTGTTTCTCCAAATCATGATACTATGTAATATAATAAAATTAAGCAAATACAAGGCCATTATTTCTCTCTTATTAGTTTCAAAGTTTATGCCTGTAATATTTTGAAAAAGCTTACTTTTTGTTACTAGCTAGATGTGAGCAACTGTGACTAAATAAAACTGTACCAAAAATTAACCCTCTGCTGGGTACAATGGTGTAAAAGTTCACTGAAGTGACTTAAATTTCAATGTAAGAATATTTGTTAAAATTACGTCACTGCAAATTTAGTACTTCTTCGTTATTGTTTTAATTTTTGATCTATATAATTAATTGTTTTGTTATTGAAGAAGTTTGGTCATAAAAAAATGTATTTCTTTTAGGCTTTGTTAATCCTCTTTTTACATATACAGTATGTAAACTGATGTATAGGGGAGAAGGGGTGTCCGTTAATGCCGAAAGTCTGTTAAATCGAATGTAACCTGGGGGGGGGGGGATTTTTTATTGTTCTTAATGTAAAAAAAAAAAAAGCTTTAATACAATCTACAGTACTGTACAATATAAAATTATGTTGCAATTTGGCCTTTGATTTACGGATATCAGAAACAGTTTGTTTTTTTTATGTTGTAAATTTCAAAAACACATGTTACTGAGATGCCTTGTTCTAAATTCTCAATTAGTTCTAATTTCTATGCCACATTTAAGTTTACACACTTTCTTTTAACTCCTTTATCACTTGATGCTATTTTAAATTGAAAGAATTGCAACTTTATTTAATAAATAAAGTCACAATTCAGAAATCACAGAAACACTCTGTATACAACCTGACCACACGATAGCTTGAGGCAGACTGAGACCGAAACAAAGCAAGTTGGTAGACCTGCAGTTTAGGGTCCCGAGCTCACAAGTCACCACTTCAGCTCACAAGTCACCACTTCCTCTTATCTGTTATCTGTAATCTGGGAAAACAGTTATTTGAACCCATTTTCAGAAAGAATAAAAAACAATTTCCTGAATTTGATTTTAAAAATAAAAGTAGGTAATTATCAAAACTATAATGGAAATAGGTATTTATTATTAATTTTTAATTAATAATAACCCTGAAGTTTTGTATAACCTAAAAAAAATAATATGGTCGAGATATGGTCAAGATAATATGTACATTACTGTATTATTATTTGTCCAGTCCATTGAATCCAAAATCTGTTATATCAGGGTCTGTTAAATTGAGGGTTTACTGTAATTATCAAGTATTCCAAAACTTGCATGTTGGCTCTACGTGTGATCATGGTGTCCCACGATGCTTCACTTGGTTCAAAATTTTCTTTACATTTATTTACATTATGCAATGGTTGAAGCAAGTGGGTTTCCTCCCCCTTCCCAAATTTTTTTCACCATCAGCTAAGATTATTTACATGAGTGCACATTAATGGGGAAAAAAAAGTTATAATGTACAAATCATGTGTGGCTCTTCAAAATACAATAGGTGTGGATCTTCAAAATACAATTAAAAAAGATACGTTTTCAATATAAAAAATGTTTTTTTTTCACAGTTGTTTTCATAGTAGATTGAAAATACAGGTGGCCTGAAAGAATTTTTCATTATTTCATGCCTTTAATAAAGCATAGTAATGGTGAGAAAAAACCCACCAATGTGCATGCTGGTGTTATATTTTTATCATGTCTGGAAATTACTTATGAGAATATTGGCCTTGTAGGTTTCAGTCCTTGGAAATACATTGAGTATATATATCTGAATTTTAATATAATTACTTTTTTTTCCAGATTAGGTAGTTGGATGTATTTGTGTAGCCTCCCATACAGTAGTGTGTCATCTGAAATGATGATGAAGATATTTTGGCTTTTCCATTTTCCAGATTGCGAGAGCATAGATGAAAACTTAAACCTTGATGAAATGGAAATGAAAATGAAAGGTATAGCTTATATGATATCTTACAACCTAGCAGAAAAAACAAATTGTACACCTGTTCTTGGTACACTACACTAAATTTTATTGTGACCATATTATATCTTATACTTTCGTGCTTTT
This sequence comes from Mastigoproctus giganteus, assembly GCF_048544385.1. Taxonomy (NCBI): domain Eukaryota; kingdom Metazoa; phylum Arthropoda; class Arachnida; order Uropygi; family Thelyphonidae; genus Mastigoproctus; species Mastigoproctus giganteus. The sequence goes on along the minus strand of NC_143582.1, from coordinate 114,683,789 downwards.
TAATTTAATAATAAGTATTTTTATTAAATGATGCTTTTGAGAAAAATTCACTGGTAACGAAAATTTTTTATGTGCACTTTGTTGATATGGAGTGATATTCTTTCTAGTAATTTGATGTTCAAATTTCTGGAAAACTCTTCCAGTCATTTGAATGGGTTTTACTGAAACCTGGGTATAAAGGGCAGAAATACTGTGATTGCATAAGTGGGCATTTAAATTATAAATGTTAATGGGGTTATAAAATTTCTTTTCCCGAAATCAATAATATTTACATATTAGCCAATCTATGCTTTCAGTTGACAAAAGCATAACCAAAAAAAGAATCAAATAAAAGACATTATTTCAACGATGGTTTAATAAAGGTATTAAAATAAAATCCTTCATAAGAGTGGGTGCGAGAGTACATGTGAACAGGTGAAGTTTTTACGGCACCAGCAAATAAGAAGTTTTTGCTTTTTTATTGACTTAAATTGGTATATTAATTTATTTTTTAGAGTTGCTTTATATTCCTAGTAACAATACTTTAGTTAAAATTGAATTTAGATAGAGATTTTGTAGGTGATTACTTGGTATCGGTAAGTATCCACGTGTGGACAGGTTTTGCAGCTCCCACGAACGAAAAGTTTTTAATTATACTTAGCCGCTTTATTGACTTAATTGTTTGATTAAATTATTTTCTATAAGTAGCTTATAGACCTGGTCAAGCACCGTGGTTTGTTTTGAATTTAGATAGCGCGATTTGGAAAGTAAACAATACCTCGTGTCCGTAGATTAACTCTTCGTAACTTGCCGCCATTGTTATACGATACAACGTGTGCTAATGTAAGGTTTAACGAAAAACTAGATAGTGTAAGGTTTAACGGAAAACTAGATAGCAAGTATAGTGGTATCAATTAATCAGTAAAATTTATTAATCTTATTAAATTTCATTATCAATTGAATTGTACTTTTTTAACTAAATAAATATAGTGACCTAGTTATTACAAATGTATCATCATAAATTAATACATATAAGTTGACAGGGGATAAGAAAGTCATATAATGTAACTCGGAAATAATATTCGATACCAACATACATAAAAATAGTGGTATAACTGCATTGGGATATAGGTTTAGGGTTATATTTTGTATTGGAATTTTATTGAACTTGAATAGAAATCATGACTCAGACCAGAGCAGCAAAGCAATAGGCTCAAACTAGTGAAAGTGCTGTGGCTCAGGGGAGAACTGAGGGGGGGGGGGGGACGGTTGTCATCTGAATCGCAGTCTATTGAAATGCACTGCTTGTTTGATGTTTGTGGAGCAATCAGGAATGGGACATGATATTACCAAGGGAAATGTCTTTGTGTGTGCGCGCGCGATGTAAGGAGTGTGAGGAAATCAAGCGCAACTCAGCATTGTTATGGGCTTATATGAGAGCTTGAAGGACAGGGTGGATGCCCTCGAAGGATCTATATTGAGGGCCCATCAAGCTCTCAGCTGCCCACATCAATGCCAGAGCTTGCACTTGAACATCACGCAACACAGCGGCAATCCCTAAGGCAGAATGCACTGGTCGCAAAGGAACTAGTTGTTGTAGGTGACTCTATTGTCAGGGAAACGGGGAACATATTGTGCAAAAAGGATAGATGGAATAGGACCAGGGTATGTCTGCCAGGGGCAAAGGTTGATGATGTTGTAGGGCAGATATCATTCTTTAAGGGCACAAAGGGTAATATTGTTGTACGCGGTGGCACTAATGATATTAAGAGTAGGAGACTGGCAGAATTACTTAACAAGTACAATACAATGCTGAAAAACAGCCATGGGTTAGGGTTGAATTTGAAAGTGTCTGCAATTCCCCCCCCCCAGACACGATAAGAGGGAGTATATGATGAGAGCCGTGGAGAGATTGTGCAAGGCTCAAGGAGTAGAATTTTTCTCATCCTGGTCTGTGCTTGTTAACAGCAGAGACTGCTTCTATGCAAGAATATTTGCTGATGCTATCGAGGCAGAGTTAGGCGGTTTGGAAAACTGCTAGCTTGAGGGGATACATGGACTAATAGATTAACAGTAACCGCTGACAGAGGTAAAAGTGATTCTTACACTGCTTCTATTGAAATGCAATTGAGCAGCAACCTGGAAAGCATGGCAATGGGAATTTCCAGGACTGCTGAGAGTCATATTGGAACAAATAAATACATGGGCTGTGTTAACTAAGAGTAGAAACAGGTCCATGTATACTTGCATGTATACCAATGCTAGGAGTATAGTTAATAAATTCTATGAGCTTGAAGTGCTAGTCAAAACATCAAAGGCAGATATTGTTGGGATATCAGAGACATGGTGCCACACAGACATAAGCAGTGCAGAACTGGAATTTGGGGAGAACAATGTGTACAGAAAGGATAGACAGGACAGGAAGGAAGGAGGGGTTATGCTCTTAATTAAGAAATACATAAAATCTAAGGATGTGCATCCAAATGATGTGAGTGGACAATGCAATGTTGAGTCTGTTTGGTGTGACATAAGCACTGGGAAAGGAAAAATGAGAGTAGGTGTGTGTTCTAGGTCTAATGAATCTGATGAGTATAATGAGCAATTGTGCAGAGAAATAAGAGTGGGCCAGTAAATTAAAGTGTCTTATAATGGGGGATTTTAATTTCCCAGATATTGACTGGAATTTGTGGGTTGGTCACTCTCACACTAGCAAGGCTTTTGTGGATTTATTGGATCATTGTTTTCTACAGCAGCATGTTTGGGAGGCGACTAGAGGGAGTAATACTCTTGATCTGATTATCAGTAGTGATTCTTCATGCATCAAGAATCTGAAGATAAAGGATCCACTAGGTGGCAGTGATCACAGTGTGTTGAAGTGGGATTTACTCAAAGAGGTAACTACCAAGGGTAAAGGGAAGGGTTTTTGCTTTTTTCTCAGACCAACTATCGTGGTCTGAGACAGTATTTAAATTCTATCTGGTGGGACCAACTGATGATGTTACCAACAGCAAATTCAAAATGGGAAGCATTCAAAGAATTAATCTTGGAAGCTACTACTTTGTTGGCTTTTCATACCAACAAAGAAATATTGTTCGAGATTTAGGCCTAAATGTATATCAGATGAACTAATTAGACATGTGATAGAGAAGAAAAATGCATGGGATACATATAAATTAACATGTGACACAGAAGCCTATGATAGATATAAGCTGGTCTGTAACCAAGTTACAAAGAAGGTTAGGCAGGCAAAATCAGATTATGAAAAATCTTTGGCAAAGGATGCAAAAAAAAAATAGCAAAGAGTTCTTTATTTATGTAAACTCTAGAAGGAAGGGTATGAATCAGATTGGGCCACTTGATATCGATGGTTCAACTGTTGATGATCCTGCTCAGGTAGCTAAATGAATATTTTGCATCTACATTCACACATGAGGAGCTATTCAGTGAGGGGAATTCCAGAGGTGTATTCTCAGTTATTATAAGATTATCTAGCTTACTGCCAGAGTTGATCTAGCTTACTCTGGCAGTAAGCTAGATAATCTTGTAATAACTGAGAGTAAAGTGGAGGAGAAATTGTTGAAGATAAACATAAGAAAGGCACCCGGGGTGGATGGAATCTATCCAGTTATATTAAAGAGGCGGCAAAGGAAGTAAGCAAACCCTTAGCCATAATTACTTCCCTGGACTCAGGGGAGGTACCCATGGACTGGAGATGTGCAAATGTGACCCCAATCCACAAAGGAGGATCAAAGGGACACAGGTAATTACAGACCTGTTAGTTTAAGTTCTGTTCCAGGGAAATTAATTGAGGCACTGGTTAAAGAAACATTGCAGGATCTCCACACACACACACACACACACACACACACACACACACACACACACACACACACACACACACACACACACACACACACACACAGTTATAGCTTGGACACAGCATGGGTTTGTTAAGGGGAAGTCTTGTCTGACAAATTTGATTGGATACTATGATGTAGTCACAAAGTAACTGGAACCAAAGAGTAACTTTGATATCATATATTTGGATCTTAGAAAGGCCTTTGATTCTGTTGCACATGGAAGATTGCTGCAAAAATTGGAGCAGTGTGACATTGGAGGCAAATCGCTGCTATGGATAAAGGGATATTTGAGTGGTAGAAGACAGAGAGTGGTAATCAATGGACACTGCTCTTCGTGGACTGATATTATTAGTGGGGTTAACAATGGACCCAACACTGAACACTGAGGTTCAGTGTTGGGTTCATTGTTGTTTTTTGTATTTATAAATGATATTGATGATGGTATATCAGGCTTAATGTTCAAGTTTGCAGATGGTACAAAGTTTGGCAGAGTTGTTAATGACACTAATGACAGTACACTGCTGTAACAGGATATAGAAAAGTTGAGCAGATGGCCTGAGAGGTGGCAAATGAAGTTTAACATTGACAAATGTAAAGTACTATGTATGGGAAGCAGTAATCTCAGAATAACTCTGTGGTACCACACTGACAATGGTAGAGAATGAAAAGGACCTGGGGGCAATTGTGCAGGCAGATATGAAGTTTTCTGAGCAGTGCAGTCAGTCTGCAAGAGTAGCTCATGGTGTCTTGTCAATGATATACAGGAATTTTTCTAGCAAGGATAAGGAGGTGATTATCCCCTTGTATAAGGCAATGGTCAGGCCACACCTTGAGTACTTTATACAGGTCTGGAGGCCCCATTTTAAGAAGGATGTAGAGCTGTTGGAATGAGTACAGAGAAGGGCAACAAGATTAGTGAATGGAACAAAGGGTTGCTCTTACGAAGTAAGGCGAAAAAAGTTTTGCTAATTGCAGTGTCTGGAGACTAGGCACCTGCGAGGTGATCTGATTGAGGTGCATAAAGTCTTGAATGGTTTGAGCATGCTCAATGCAGATGGGATTTTTCCTCTTGCTCAGAATAATTGCCTGAGATGGCATAAATTCAAATCGAGGAAAGACAGTTGTAGGATAGATGTGCGGAAGTTTGCCTTTAGCCAGTGGGTGGTTGATTTGCTGGAACACCCTTCCATCTGTCATTGTAGAAGTTGATAGCTTAAATAGATTCAAGGCAGAACTTGACAAACATTTCGAGTGAGTGAATGGATGGGTGAAATAAGTGTTTTTTTTTTTTTGGCTTATTCTATATAAGCTTGCTTTCTTACATCATGTGCCTTTGCTAATGCTAATAACAAAAATGTAACTTTTAGCTTAGAGAACAAATTTAATATAAAATGATAAATCTCTCTTATATTATAAATATTAAACATCAGTGAAACTTCTTTTGATGCAACTTGATTATGTCCATATGAGCAATTTGCAATTTTCCACCTTATTCATTTGACCTATTCATTATTTGCCACTGCCCTCTGCTTCTTTACCTATTTTAAAGATGGTCACTTTATATGTGTTGAAGATTAATAGACTCACTGAAAGACAGTATCGTCCCTTATAGTGTCTCTCTCTCTCTCTCTTTATCCCCACTTTGCTGAAAGGCTGTACATTTTATTTTGCAGGATGACACTTGTTTGGTGTGATAAATCTTACAAGTTGAAAACATTGCTGTTAAACCAGACATCTGAATCAGAATGAACTTATTTATCAGATGCATTCAGTATTTGTTGTGGCACAAGACTGGGGAACCTCAGGAATGCTGGTAAGAAGTTTCATAGTTGCAGTTATCCTAATGTCTATTATTCTGGTAAGTAACCTAGGGATTTTAATTGCCATCGACAGATTGGTAGTTTGTGGCTAATTGAGACTCATTGCTTGAATGCAGTCCTCTGAAACACTTGATTCCTCTGCTTTCAAATAGTAGACCCTGCAGATCTCCAAATCATGTGAGCTGTCCAAGTAATTGGCCCACCTCTCCTGATTCATCTGAAATGGCAGGGTGCTGTGTCTTAGTGAAAAACCATATTAGCTTCACTACTTAATTGTCTTAGTTTGGAAATAAAAGAATAAAAAAAAATAAAAAAATCCCTTAGTACCGCCCGATGCATGATAACTATTCATTAACCACCATTTATTCAAAAAAGAAAGAACCAAGTATGTAATTATTTTTCCCCAGGGCATACCAGACATTGACTTTATTGAAATCATGTTCTCAGACTTCTTATGGTCCCCCCCCCTCCACAAATACAGCAGTCATGGCAATTAACCTTGCTTCTAATGTGAAATGTTGCTTCTTGTTTTGATGCCATCTCCTATTGGAGGTTGGCAATCACCATGCTGTACTTCTCTCTGTCTTGTGCAAGATGAAAAACAACCTCAGCTGATCTGCCAGTCCAGTTGCAGACCTAGCCACATTTGCCAGTTTCCCATCTTTATATAAGGTTCTAACGTTCCATGTTCCTATTTTTCATAATGAAAATTTTTGCCACCCAGGAATTCTTAGCACCCCTGTCCCATTTAAAGGACACTGGGGACTTGGGGCTATCTCTCTCATTGTACTAGTTTTGGTGATTATTCTGGGGAAGGATATTGTTGCTTCATCACTAGAAAATCAAATCAGATTTTAAAGAGATAAATGCCATTTTCAGTGTTTTCATTAAACTTACAACAGAAAGCTAATCTTTCATGGCAATATACTTCCAGCAGCATTTAATGCACTTGAATTTTTTTAAGATCACTTGTGCACTGTTGCTTTAGGAAAATAATTCTAGGAATCATCATTTTTTGTGATTTTTGTAGGTTTTACTGAAAGGCTTCCTTGACAGATTCCACAGTCTCCTCATTTAATCTGAGCCTTCCAGTTCATGGCTTATTGTTAATGGGACCAGTCTTTTTCAACTTCATCCAGTTTGAAAGCGAAATTCTATGCGGCGCTTCCTATATGTACTGTGTTGTTAATTTTCTTCTACCCACTTATGGACTTATGCTATGCTAGTCGGAAGACACAGTCAACTCCCTTCTTTTGAAGCCACCTTTTCTAGGGTAGATTATCTAAAGAAATTTAAAAAAATAATAAATAAATAAAAGTTTAGAGTAAATTAAGTAATTATTTTTGTATGTAAAAAAATAGAATAAATTACTTTTCCATTGCATTTAGCAGATTGTTTTATTCTCTTATAGAACCCAAGTTACTGCAGTTTTGAAGTGCACAAGGACTTGATGGGCACCCTGTATATACTGGCACATCAAAGATTTTCTCACTACCCTCGGTTCTAAATCCCTGCCGGATTATCTGTTTTGCTGGACAACAGAGGTCACATAATAATAATTCAGCAGTACACTTCTGACTCAAAATTATACACATGTACTGGAACTTAAGAACAGGTTTGAGCTTCTGCAGACTGCTCAGAACTAAGATATCAATGAGGAATATTAGCATTAGTAGAGGCATATGATGCAAGAAAGCAAGCTTGTGCAGCATCAGCCAAAAAAAAAAAAAAAAAAAAAAAACCACTTCCATATCACACCTCCGTTCGTTCGAAATACACCTGTCCAGCTGAGCCTTAAATTTATTTTGCTGGCTAAAGGCAAATTTCTGCAAATCTATCCTACTTCTGTCTTTCCTCAATCTGAATTTTTTATGCCCTCTCAGGTGATTATTCTGAGCAAGAGGAAGAATCCCATCAGCATTGAGCATGCTCAAACAACTCTATCAGATCACCTCGCCGGTGCCTATTACAACTTTATGAAAGTGATAAAGCCCAAGAAACCTATAGGTAAAAAGAAATCCAAAGAAGAAAAATTATTCAAGAAACATTTGTCACGATGAACCGAAGATGACAAATGAAGATCAAGATAAACACTGACAAGGAGAAAATTGAATATATTGAGTTATGCAAAGTTATAGAAAGGGACTCAGAAGCCATGAGCAGTAATACAGAAAGACAAATGATACTGAAACTGAAGAATAGCGATGGTGTACTTATAAATAGCAGAGAAGGCATAATTCAAATAGCAGAAGACTACTATAGAGAATTATACAAGGAGCGAGGGAATGTTGCCAGCAGTGGGGAAGATGGATCGCAAATTAGTAACACATACAACATCCCCGATATCCATCCTGATGAGGTAGAACATGCTTTGAAGAAAATGGAGAATCAGAAAGCCCTGGAGGAAGATGAAGTTACTGTAGAGTTGTTAAAATTGGGAGGAAGAGACCTGACAACAAAACTGGCGAGTCTCTTCACAAAATGCATTAGAAAAGGTGTGACACCTAAGGAATGGTATAATGCAATCATAGTTTTGCTGCATAAGAAAGGGGATAAATCAGAAATTGGAAATTATAGACCAGTTAGCTTGTTATCCGACATCTAAAGCTTGTTCACAAGGGTCATTACTAACAGATTAGAAAGAATACTTGATGAGAATCAACCGAAAGAGCAAGCAAGTGGTTTTAGGACAGGATTCTCAACTATGGATCACCTTCACGTAATATCACAGCTAATGGAGAAAGCAAATGAATATAAAACATTTGCTTTAAATTATGGAAGTGAAACTTGGGCACTCACCAAAAGAATAGAAGAGAAGCTGAGAACTCCACAACGAAGAATGGAACAAATTATATTGGGAATCAGACTGTTTGGTAAGGAGAGAAACATGTGGATTAGGCAGCAAACTCAAGTAAAGGACACTCCTATCAAAACTGAAGAACTAAAATGGTCTTGGGCAGGACACATAGCTCAAAGACATGATAACAGATGGACTAAGAAAATAACAGAATGGTATCCAAGAGGAGCTAGAAGAAAACCTAGTAGACAACAACGAAGATGGACCGATGAAATTCATGAGTAAATGGATGCCCATTGCACAAAACAGAAGGAACTGGAAAGTTGCTGGAGAAGCCTTCATCCTGCAGTGGATTGAAAATGGCTGATGATGATGATAATGTTTGTTTAAAGCACCATGACTGCTAGATATTTAAACAAATATTAAATGTAAATTTAATGATTAAATGAAATATTTATGCCTCCTCAGATTAGGAAACTGAGGAGGCATAAATTCTAATTGAGGAAAGACAGTTGTAGAATAGATGTGCGGAAATTTGCCTTTAGCCAGTGGGTAGTTAATTGCTGGGAAAAACTTCCATCTGTCATTGTGGAAGTTGATAGCTTAAATAAATTGAAGGAGGAACTGGACAAACTTTTAGAAGGAATAGATGTGTGAAATTGTGCGCGGTTTTTTTTTTTTTTTTTTTCGGGTGATGGTAAATAAGCTGATATACTTTCTTTCTTGCTTCACATGCCTCTATTACTATTACACTCTCACCAAACAGACTGCTCCATCAATTGGAGCAGTGTGGTAGACCACTTCTTGGACTAATAACTGGAGTTCCACAGGTTCACTGCTAGGTCCATTGTCGTTTTCAATATTTATTTATGGTTTTGTTGAAGGCATATCAGTCCGAATATAAGATGATGAAAAGATTGGCATCTGGGTTATTTGGGAATTCTACTGTAAATAGATTAATAAAAATTAGGCAGATGGGCTAGGAGGAAATTGAAGTTTTAACTTTGAAAAATTCAAGCTGCTGCATATGAGTTGTACAAATACCTGAATAACCTGTCAGCCATGTGGCATTACACTCAAGGTAGTAGAGAATGAAAAAGACCTTGAGATAATTGTTCAGTCAGATATGAAATTCTCTGATCATTGCAGATGTGCTGCCAGGACAGCTCATGGGATTTTTGTCAGTGTTATTCCTGAATTTTTACTTCTACAGTGGGATAGCCACTGGAGGTGGCTATCCCATTGTAGAAGGAAATGGTTAAACCACATCTTATATACTGCATGCAGCTCTTAAAGTCTCATTTTAGGAAGGATGTGTACCATGGAATCTGTGTAGAGAAGCGTAACAAGATTTATGAGGGGGGGAGAAAAAAGGTACTCTTATGAAGAAAGACTTCAGATTTGCTATTCGAAGTGTCTGGAATCTGGAATATAGTGCTCTGCTGTAAGGAGATCTTATTGAGGAGTTTAAAACTTTGAATTGTTTGGGTAAGTTAAATTTTGATGCCATGCTTACTTGTTGTGAGACAACACATAGATGAGGGCAGCATAAATTTGAATCGACGGTGGATGGTAGCCGGGTAGATGCGTTGACATTTACCTTTATTCTGGAGGTAGTTAATTGTTGTCATAAACTTCCATCCAACGTTGTAGCATTAGGTGATTTCAATAAATTCAAGGAAGAATTATACAAATTATTAGAGTGGATGGATATGTGATGCAGAGTTTTTTTTTTTGCTGATGGTATATAAGCTTGATTTCTTACCACTGATACTACTATAAACTGTTATGGGTATATGTAATGATCTTCCTGGGTTGTGATTTCTGCAGTATAATGCAACTTAAAATAGTTAAATTTAGCAGCATCTGTTAACATCTTGCCTATGTTGGCTCATAGGCATGTGTATGTGTATTTACTTTTTTCTAGATAATTTCAGTTATGCTTTAAATGTTATCTTTTGTTTGTTTTTATTGAAATGACATCCACTAAACACTTTATAATAGATGGCAGCCAAAAAATAACTTTGAAAATAGGTGGTGGAGGAGGAAATCACATGTCTTAACCAGATTTATTTAGGCTTAATTAAAAGTCAAACTTCTCTGGAATTGAGATCTAGGTATTATTGTTATTGAATCAGTTGTAACAGAAATAATAGATGCACAACATATTGGTGCATTAAAAAAAAAGAAAAAAAAAAGTGATTGATTTTTGACAGTAAAAATTAACAAGAATAGTTCAAAATTAAAAATTAGTCCTTGAAACATTGCTATTTAATATTCAAAATTGAAACATTGATATTTAAAAGCATTTATATAAACTTTCATTTTTTAAAAATTCCATGAAGAAACTCACTCCAAAGCCTCTAGTGGAAAAGTAGCTATCTTAAGCCCACATACAGTACAACCTGAAGGCAAGGTTTTTATGTACCCATTCAGTATCATGCTAGTTGCTAATTTCAAACTGTTTCTCTTTAACTTGGATGTAGTAAATTGCATTATTATTTGGAATTGCATAGCTGGATGCAAACCTGGTTTTAAGTGTCATTATTATCCAATTGTGATTTGTACCTTATTACAAATTGAAAAAGTGGACTCTTGTTTCTTTCTTTTTAAATATGTATATAAAGAGTAGTGGACATATCATGAAGATCTTGATTTACTTGTGGTTTTTATAATTTCATATACTAGTTATGAAATTATAAAAGCACTTCCTAATTCATTTCACAAATATACGTGGTCTCAATTCTAATCTCGATGTTCATTTCCACTTGCAGTACTTTTTCTGACAGAATCTCAGTTATCGGTTGATTCAACTACTGTTCATCTCAGATGCCCAAATTATTCGCTGTGTGATTCCTTTCGCCTCAAAGGTCGTACTTGTGCATATGTCCGTTCTGATATTCTCTGTCAGAGACATGGCAATTTGGAATCTACTCTCTTTGATCTTCTCTGGCTTAAAATCTCTCTACCTCATTGTGTCAAATTCATCTGCTGTCTCTACCGTTCTCCCAACTCCACTAATCACTTGGAGCTCTTTGACTTCCTCTCTTTGCAACTTGACTTTATCCAGTCCAACTTTACTAACAGTGAGGTAATTTTCCTTTGTGATTTTAATGTTAACAACTCCAGCTGGCTTCTGTTTTCTAGTCACACTGACCCAGCAGGTCAAGATGCTGAGACTTTTGCAATTACTAATGACCTAGCACAGATAGTTCATTTACCTACAAGAATTCCGGACAATCCTAATCATACAGCCAATACGCTTGATCTTTTTCTCACAAACAACCCTTCTAAGTACACGGTCGAAGTGAGAGGTCCTTTAGGCACTTCAGATCACAACTTGGTGATTGTCTTTTCTCCAATGGAACCTTTATCTCATGGCTATTCCCAACCTCGTGGCATTAGCATTAGTAGAGGCATTTGATGCAAGAAAGCAAGCTTATGCAGCATCAGCCAAAAAAAAATAAAGTAAAATAAATAAATAAAAAATAACCACTTCCACTTCACCCCTCTGTTCGTTCGAAATACCTGTCCAGCTGAGCCTTAAACTTATTTAGGCTATCAACTTCTACGACAAGGGATGGAAGTCTGTTCCACCTACCAACCACCCGCTGGCTGAAGGCAAATTTCCTCACATCTATCCTACATCTGTCTTTCCTCAATTTGAATTTATGCCCTCTCAAGTGATTATTCTGAGCAAGAGGAAGAATCCCATCAGCATTGAGCATGCTCAAACCATTCAAGGCTTTGTACACCTCTATCAGATCAACTCGCTGGTGCCTAGTCTCCAGTCACTGTAATTCGCAAAACTTAAGCCTTTCTTCGTAAGAGCACCCCTTTGTTCCATTCACTAATCTTGTTGCCCATCTCTGTATTCGTTCCAGCAGCTCTACATCCTTCTTGAAATGAGGCCTCCAGGCCTGTATACAGTACTCGAGGTGTGGCCTGACCATTACTTTATACAAGGGAATAATCACCTCCTTATCCCTGCTAGAAAAATTCCTATATATCATTGACAATACACCATGAGCTACTCTTGCAGCCCGTCTGCACTGCTCAGAGAATTTCATATCTGCCTGCACAACCACCCCCAGGTCCCTTTCATTCTCTACCACCGTCAGTGTAGTACCACAGAGTTGATACGTTGCTCTGGGGTTGCTGTTTCCCATACGTAGTACTTTACATTTGTCAATGTTAAACTTCATTTGCCACCTCTCAGCCCATCTGCTCAACCTTTCCAGATCCTGTTGCAGCAGCATAGTGTCAGTAGTGTCCTTGACAACCCTGCCAACCTTCGTATCGTCTGCAAACTTGGACATTAAGCTTGATATACCATCATCAATATCATTTATAAATACAGAAAACAATAAAGGACCCAATACTGAACCCTGAGGGACTCCACTAATAACATTAGTCCACGATGAGCAGTGTCCATTGATTACCACTCTCTGTCTTCTCCCCCTCAACCACCCCTTTATCCATAGCAGCAATTTGCCTCCAGTGCCACACTGCTCCAATTTGTGCAGCAGTCTTCCATGTGCAGCAGTATCAAAAGCCTTTCTAAGATCCAAGTATGTAATATCAAAGTTATTCCCTGCATCCAGTTCTTTTGGGACTGCATCGTAGTATCCAATCAAATTGGTCAGGCAAGACTTCCCCTTAACAAAACCATGCTGTGTCCGAGCTATAACTGAAGTCTTGTCTAGATGATCCTGCAGTGCTTCTTTAACCAGTGCTTTCATTAATTTTCCCGGAACAGAAGTTAAACTCACAGGTCTATAATTACTTGTCAGCCTTTGATCCTCCTTTGTGAATTGGGGTCACATTTGCACATCTCCAGTCCATGGGTACCTCCCCTGAGTCCAAGGAAGCTCTCATAATTATGGCTGCCTCCTTTAATATAACTGGATAGATCCCATCCACCCCAGGTGCCTTTCTTGTGTTTATCTTCAACAATTTCTCCTCCACTTTACTCTCAGTTATTACAAGATTCTCTTGCTTACTACCGGAGTTGAATACACCTCTGGCATTCCCCTCACTGAATAACTCCATGTGTGAATGTCGATGCAAAATATTCATTTAGTTTGTTAGCTACCTGAGCAGGATCATCAACAGTTGACCCATCGATATCAAGTGGACCAATCTGATTCAACCCTTTCCTTCTAGAGTTTACATAAGTAAAGAACTCTTTGCTGTTTTTCTTCGCATCCCTTCACAAGGATTTCTCGTAATCTGCCTTCGCCTGCCTAACCTCCTTTGTAACTTGGTTACAGATCAACTTGTATATATCATAGGCTTCTGTGTCACGTGTTAATTTGTAAGTATCCCATGCATTTTTCATCTCTGCCATATGCCTCATTAGTTCATCTGACATCCATTTAGGCCTAAACCTTGAACAATATTTCTTAGTTGGTATGTAAAGCCTAGTAGCTTCCAAGATAAGTTCTTTGAATGCTTCCCATTTTGAATTTGCCGTTGGTAACATCATCAGTTGATCCCACTGTATAGAATTTAAATACTGTCTCAGTCCATTGTATCACCTTTACGAAAGCAATAGCCCCTTCCCTTTACCCCTAATGGTAGTTACCTCTTTGAGTAAATCCCACTTCAGAACACTGTGATCACTGCCACCTAGTGGTTCATTTATCTGCAGATTCTTAATGCATGAAGAATCACTACTGATAATCAAATCAAGAGTATTACTCCCTCTAGTTGTCTCCCGAACATGCTGATGTAGAAAACAATCATCCAATAAATCCACAAAAGCCTTGCTAGTGTGTGAGTGACCAGCCCCCTAATTCCAGTCAATATCTGGGAAATTAAAATCCCCCATTATAAGACTCTCTGATTTACTGGCCCACTCTATTTCTCTGTACAGTTTCTTGTTATACTCATCAGAGTCATTAGGCCTATAGCACACTCCTACTCTCAATTTTGATCTCCCACTGCTTATGTCACACCAAACTGACTCGACAATGCACTGTCCAGCAATGTCGACTGGCTTCACTTCCTTGGATTTTATGTATTTCTTAACTAATAGCATAATCCCTCCTCCCTTCCTATCCTGTCTATCCTTTCTGTAGACATTGTACTCCCCAAATTCCAGTTCTGCATTCCTTATATCTGTGTGACACCACGTCTCTGAAATCCCCACAATATCTGCCTTTGATGTTTTGAGCAATACCTCAAATTCATCAAATTTATTTGCTAAACTTCTAGCATTGGTGTACACGCAAGTATACATGCACCTGCTCTTCCTCTTAGCCACCCTAACACAACCCATGTGTTTACTTGTACCCCCATGATTCCCAGCAGTCTCTGAAATATCCTGCATCTTATTTTCCAGGCTGCTGCTCATTCCAATAGAAGCAGTGCAGGAATCACTTTCTCCTCTGCCAGTGGCTACTGTTAATCTATTAGTCCTTGTATCCCCCCAATCTAGCAGTTTTCCGACCCACCTAACACTGCCTCGATAGCATCAGCAAACATTCTTGCACCCTTTCTATTTAAGTGTATCCCATTCCTGTAGAAGCAGTCTCTCCTGTTAACAAGTACAGACCAGGCTGAAAAAAATTCTACCCCTTGAGCCCTGCACAATCTTTCCAGGGCCGAATTGATCGACAGGGCTCTCATCATATACTCCCTCCTATCGTGTCTGGGCAGAATTGCAGACACTTTCAAATTCAACCCTAATTCACGGCTTTTTTTCATCAGTGACCTGTACTTGTTAAGTAATTCCACCGGTCTCCTACTCTTAATATCATTAGTGCCAACGTGTACAACTATATCACCTTTTGTGCCCTTAAAAGATGATATCCTCTCTACGACGTCATCAACCTTTGCCCCTGGCAGACATACCCTGGTCCTGTTCCACCTATCCTTTTTAAAAAGCATGTTTCCCGTTTCCCTGACAGTAGAGTCACCAACAACTACTAGTTCCTTTGGGACCAGCGCATTCTGCCTTGGGGGTTGCCGCTGTTTTGCGCGATGACCAAGTGCAAGCTCTGGCATTGGTATGGGCAACTGAGACTTGATGGGCCCCTCACTTGTAATCCTTCGAGGGCATCCACCCTTTCCTTCAAGCTCTCATATAGGCCCATAACAATGCTGAGTTGTCGCCTGATTTCCTTACACTCCTTGCATCGCGCACATACAAAGACCTCCCCCAGGGCATTATCATGTCCCATACCTGACTGCTCCGCAAACATCAAGCAAATAGTGCATCTTAAAAGGCTGTGATTCAGAGGGCAACTGCCCCCCTCAGTTCTCCCCTGAGCCACATCATTCACATTAGCTTGAGCCTTTTGCTTTGCTGCTCTGGTTTGAGTCATGATTTCGATTTACTTTCAATAAAATTTCAATTTCAGTACAAAATTAAATCCTAAACTTTTATCCCAACACAGTTATAACGATATATTTAAGTTTCAGTAACGAGTGTTATCTACGAAATCTACGAAATATTTGTTTCAGTAACGAGTGTTATCTACGAAATATTTGTTTCAGTAACGAGTGTTTCTACGAAATCCCTTTATATAACTTCCGTATCAAGTTATGTATTAATTATTTGTTTTTGCTAATTATTTATGTTACGTAACCTAAGTGGTTATATGTATAGTTAAAAGTACAATTTAGTTGCCAATGAAGTTCGACAAGATTAATAAATTTTACTGATTAATTTTCGCGTAACAATGGCGGCTATTTACGAACGGTAAACACGTGGATTTGATACCCTTTCCGATACTAAGTAATACCTACAAAATCTCTATCTAAGTTACTTTAAACTTAAGTACCGTAAATAGGAATATAAAGCTACTCTAGAAAATAAGTTAATATGTCAATTTAAACTAATAAAGCAGAAAATAAATCGGAAAAAAGTTCTCTGTTCCAAGAGCGCCAGAAAGACACGTCCGCACAGGCAACCCTCCATTACAAGAATGCAAAATGGGATGACCTGCGAGACTTGTTTTCTTCTTTTCCTTGGTCGGATTACTGTTTCAAAACTTCTGATGTCAACGTTTGCTCAGATCGTGTCAGTGAAATTATTCTTGCAGGAATGGAATCCTTTACCCCACACTCCACTTTAAAATCTTGTCCTTTATCTAAACCTTGGTTTTCCAATAAATGTGCTAAGGCTGATCAAGAGAAGAATGTTGCATATCGTAATTGGCTTGTTTCTAATTCTTCAGTTTCATTTTCTGCCTACACCAAAGCTCCCAACAATTGTAAAGCAGTTATTAATCAGTCCAAACTAGAGTTTGAACAGGCTAAGAGTAGAAAACTTGCTTCTTGCCCTAATGATGGCCCAGCATTCTGGTCTCTTGCCAAAGCTATTGGCCGCAACTTTTGCCCATCTCTGCTCCCACCTCTGTCCAAACCAGATGGTTCTGTTGTCACTTCAGCCAAGGATAAAGCTGGCCTGCTAGCATCCCATTTTTCTTCCAGCTCATGTATTAATGATCTTGGTAAAACACCTCCCACCATTCCCAACAGGCTCCATTCAATGCCTCCTGTGGTCTTCCGTCAAAAGGATATCAGAAGGATTTTGATGAATCTTGATGCTAAGAAAGCTGCCGGTCCTGATGGTATTTCTCCACTTGTTCTCAAAACCTGTGCTCCTGAACTTACTCCTATTCTTTGCCGCCTTTTTTCACTTTCTTATTCCAAAGATGTTTTTCCTTCTGCTTGGAAATTTGCTAATATCCAGCCAGTTCCTAAAAAGGGTGACAAATCCCTCCCATCCAATTGTCGTCCCATTGCAATTACTCCTACTCTTTCTAAAGTAATGGAGAAATTAATTAACCGCCAACTCTTAAACTACCTAAAAACCTTCCGTCTGATCAACAATCGCCAATATGGATTCCGTCAGTGTCGATCCACTGCAGATATTCTGGCTTATGTTACCCATTTATGGACTAATTCAATGGAAAGGTTCGGTGAAACACAAGTAGTTGCTCTTGACATCTCAAAGGCTTTTGATCGTGATTGGCCTAAAGGCCTTCTAAACAAGCTTCCATCTTATGGTTTGCCAACTGTTTTTAGTAATTGGTTATCCAGTTTTCTCCAGGATCGCTCACTGAGGGTGATGGTAGATTGCTCTCTGTCTTATAACTTCTCCACTAATGTCGGTGTCCCCCAAGGTTCAGTTCTTTCCCCCACTCTTTTCCTCTTGTATATTAATGACCTTCTTCCATTGACTGGAAATCCTATCCATAGTTTTGCTGATGATAGCACATTGCATTCCACTTTCCATTTTGAGAAACCTCGTCCTGCTCAATCAGCTTCAACTTCTCGAAAATCTGCTACCAATTCCTTAAATGCCGATCTTCAGGTAATTCTCCAGTGGGGCAAAGACAACTTAGTTGATTTCAACCCTTCTAAAACTCAGTTTTGTCTTATATCTCGCAAAAAGGATTCTTCTGCTCCTATGCTTATCTTTAGTGACACTCCGATTTCCAAGCAAAATGATATATCTCTTTTGGGGATTACCCTGACTTTTAATCTCTCTTGGCACAAGCACATTACAAATATTGCTTCCTCTGCATCTAATAAACTTGGTTATCTCTTTCTCTTTCGTCATTACTTTTCTTCCAAACAGCTGCTAAATCTGTATAAATTGCAAATCCGCCCTGCCATGGAATATTGTTCCCACATCTGGGGATGTGCCCCCAAAACCTCTCTCAGGCTTCTTGATTCCATTCAGAAGAGGGCAGTTAGGTTAATTAATGATTCATCTCTAACAGAATCTCTCCACTCGCTTTCTCATAGACGTACTGTTTCTGCTGCTTGCCTCTTCTGCAGATACTTCCATGGGCACTGTTCTTCTGAATTGGCTTCTATAATTCCCGCTCTCTCTTTCAAAACAGTCCGAACGTATGCCGCCACCAGCCAACATCCATTTACTGTCCAACTTCAAACCCACAGAATCAACTTTTCATCTTCCTCATTTATTCATTCAACTGCGGTTTTCTGGAACAACCTTCCTTCATACGTATTTCCTGAAAATTACAGTCTACGGAAGTTCAAGTCCAATGTTAACAAATATCTTCTTTTGTCTTCTAAACCTCCAACCCAAGCATGGTACTAAGTACTATAGGTTCTAATACCTCGTGTTTGGTGTTCACATAAAAAGAAAAAAAAAAAAGAAAAAAAAAGTTAAATCAGAAGAAAATGCATGACTTAGGTTTACTTATCCAAGATGTCATACTTTTACTTATTCAGTATCATGTGAAATGTGTTTGTACATATTTTTTTCCCTGTGCTTGTGTTTTGTGATGCCCTTCATTGTGGAGATATCAATTACACTGGATTGTGTTAATTTTTGTGATGCCTGTTTTGTAATGCTGATTCATTTTATTAAATCGGAAAAAAAATAGTTAGTGTATCTCTCTCTCTCTCTCTCTCTCTCTCTCTCTCTCTCTCTCTCTCTCTCTCTCTCAAACAGTGGTTGTGTGATTATACTTTTGGAATTTAATAGTTAATTTGGATTTATTTGGAATTTAATAGTTAATTTGGATTTATTTAGAATTTAATAGTTAATGATATCATTTAGTTGTTAATTACCACTTACTCAACCAAAAGTTGGATACTGATTATTTTATTTATTTATTTTTTTTAACTACAGATAAAGATATGAGAAATTCTTTTCATGAAAAACTTTTACAATTATCACAGACTGATCATTGCTCTTTGGTTACTGTATTTGGAGATATGGCAAAGTCATATAGTGGAGAACTTTTTTTCATTTCTTTAATAACTTCAGAAATTTTTGAGGTAAGTTTTATATAGAGATGTTAAATTTTTTTTTTTTTTACTGATCCCGATACAAATTGCTGTCCTTAGTAATTTGATCCCAATTTGGTAATATTCTTTTTTTTTTAATTTTTTTTTTTATGGATTAAATTTTAAATTCTCTTTTTCTTCATGGTAATGAAGAGAATAAGGACAAACTATGCTGTGTGGAGAGTAGTAAACATTTGTAAGGAAGTATGAAAAAAAATATATATACAGGATGTCTCAAAAATACACGGCATAACTTCAGGAATGAGTTCCTCATATGTAGACAATAAAAATATTTTATTTCAACATAGTTCCAGAAATGCTTGGTTCCCAAGTTATTAACCGGAATGTCTCATCTCCTGCAGGTGATTTCCTTCATCACAAGGTACCGACAGAATCTGGTGGTTTTCGATTCGCAACACTCTCCAAATAGTTGGAGAGTGTTGCGAGAACACTAACTGTATCCTTACCACTGGCAGAACATTACTCGTGCAAGGTAATCTGTCGGTGACAAGGCCTGTATCTGTTGCAGATAGTAATGATGTATAATAGGTAAACAGTTGTTGTTCTCGCAACACTCTCCAAACAGTCGAACGTTGAACAGCCAGTTGCATTGCTATTCTGCATGTGCTGATTCCAGGAGTGGCATGCACAGCATCCAAAATCTCCTCCTCTACTTCAGGAGTCGTAGATCTTGGTCATCCTCTCTTGGCAGCATGAGGTGTAAAGGTCCCATGTTCACAAAGGTGGCGATGGATACCTTCAAACGTTTTCTTGTCTGGACATCTTCGTTCTGGGAACTTTTTTGTGGTACAAACGACGAGCCTCCAGAGCATTGCTGTTCGCCAAACCGTACATAAAGTGCATATCCGCTTGCTCCTGATTTGAGTACATGGTCGAAATGGAAAACCACCAGATTCTGTCCGTACCTTTTGATGAAGGAAATCACTTGCGGGAGATAAGACATTCCGGTTAATAACTCGGGAACCAAGCATTTCCGGAACTTATGTTGATATAAAATATTTTTATTGTCTATATATGAGGAACTCATTCCTGAAGTTGTGCCGTGTATTTTTGAGACACCCTGTATATTTTTATGTATACAGTTGTGCCCCGTAACCGCTGATTTGGTATACGCTGATTCAGTTACCAGCGGTTAACCACGGAAAGAAAAACGAAAAAAACTTAACATGTACTACTCGTGTGTCCAATACGATGCTTCCCTTTAATTTTTATGATATTGATTTTAAATCAAGTAGCTTCCCTTTATTTTTTACAATTTCGCATATGGTTTGGTCACCAACATTATAATGGTTCCTTAGAGATTTAATGGATGCACCATTTTCAAACTTTTGAATAATTTCAATTTTTGTTTAATTTGAAAGCACAACTCTTGGGTTTGCCCATCATTTTCGCGATTTCTAAATACACACACACACACAAAAAAAAAAAAATTACTATATAAAAAAAATTACTATAAAAAAAAAAATTCCGACATTCCTGACATAAATAACGAAACAAAATTTGTCCTATTGCGGTGCAACGAAACACAACAATTGACATGACACCACTAAATCAAACTAAACATTTGGTCTCTCTCTCTCTCTTTTTTTTTTGTTTTGAGCGGTAGGTGTTGAAGCCAGCGTGGGGGGGGGGGTTGCAAGATAATAGGCGAGAGTCTACTATACTTTATTATTATCGTATTTAATGTTGATAATGTCTTACTGTGTGTTTAATTTATCAATTAAACTTTATTATATGTATTAGCATTAGCATTAGTAGAGGCATTTGATGCAAGAAAGCAAGCTTATGCAGCACCAGCCAAAAAAAAAAAAAAAAAATAAAAAAAAATAAATAAATAAAAAATAACCACTTCCACTTCATCCCTCTGTTCGTTCGAAATACCTGTCCAGCTGAGCCTTAAACTTATTTAGGCTATCAAATTCCACGACAAGGGATGGAAGTCTATTCCACCAACCAACCACCCGCTGGCTAAAGGCAAATTTCCTCACGTCTATCCTACATCTGTCTTTTCTCAATTTGAATTTATGCCCTCTCAGGTGATTATTTGAGCAAGAGGAAAAATCCCATCAGCATTGAGCATGCTCAAACCATTCAAGTCTTTATACACCTCTATCAGATCACCTCGCCAGTGCCTAGTCTCCAGACACTGTAATTTGCAAATCTTAAGCCTTTCTTCATAAGAGCACCCCTTTGTTCCATTCACTAATCTTGTTGCCCTTCTCTGTACTCGTTCCAGCATCTCTACATCCTTCTTGAAATGAGACCTCCAGACATGTATACAGTACTCGAGGTGTGGTCTGACCATTGCCTTATGCAAGGGAATAATCACCTCCTTATCCCTGCTGGAAAAATTCCTATATATCATCGACAATACACCATGAGCTACTCTTGCAGCCCGTCTGCACTGCTCAGAAAACTTCACAACCACCCCCAGGTCCCTTTCATTGTCTACCACTGTCAGTGTAGTACCACAGAGTTGATACGTTGCTCTGGGGTTGCTGTTTCCCATATGTAGTACTTTACATTTGTCAATGTTAAACTTCATTTGCCACCTCTCAGCCCATCTGCTCAACCTTTCCAGATCCTGTTGCAGTAGCATAGTGTCAGTAGTGTCCTTGACAACCCTGCCAACCTTCGTATTGTCTGCAAACTTGGACATTAAGCTTGGTATACCATCATCAATATCATTTATAAATACAGAAAACAATAATGGACCCAATACTGAACCCTGAGGGACTCCACTAATAACATTAGTCCACGATGAGCAGTGTCCATTGATTACCACTCTGTCTTCTCCCCCTCAACCACCCCTTTATCTATAGCAGCAATTTGCCTCCAATGCCACACTGCTCCAATTTGTGCAGCAGTCTTCCATGTGCAACAGTATCAAAAGCCTTTCTAAGATCCAAGTATATAATATCAAAGTTATTCCCTGCATCCAGTTCTTTTGTGACTGCATCATAGTATCCAATCAAATTGGTCAGGCAAGACTTCCCCTTAACAAAACCATGCTGTGTCTGAGCTATAACTGAAGTCTTGTCTAGATGATCCTGCAGTGCTTCTTTAACCAGTGCCTCCATTAATTTTCCAGGAACAGAAGTTAAACTAACAGGTCTATAATTACTTGTGTCGGCCTTTGATCCTCCTTTGTGAATTGGGGTCACATTTGCACATCTCCAGTCCATGGGGATGTGCAAATGTGACCCCAATTCATATATGTATACAAGCAAGTCATGTTATATGTCAGGTCAGCAGGTGTTTGCTTATATCAGCAGTTTCAGCCATCCACGGTAGGTCTTGGAACGTATCCCCTGCAGATACGGGGGTTGTACTCTGTATTAAATATTGTTAAACATTAAGTTAATTCCAATTATTGTATTGATTGTGTTTGATTTATACTGAGTTAATACAAATTGTACAAGCAGTCCTCAGCAAAACTAATTCACTCTAAAAGCAGAATATTCCAGAATACATAATGACAGTCAAATCTCATGCGAGACATGAGATTTGACTGTCATTATGTATTCTTTCATATTGTAGGGTCGTCTTACATGTGATCACAGAACTGGCACAGGCTGTGGAATAACTTGCTTTTAGAACTAATTACTCCTTAACCAGTGACTCCATCATTATCCTAGAACAGAAATCAAGCTAACACATCTTTAATTACTCATTTCATCCTTTGAGGACCCCCTATCCCCATGTGTAATAGAAACAAATGGAGACACCTCCAATCTATAGGGACCATCTCTTAATATAATTGGATAAACCCCATCAGCTCTAGGTGACTTGTATACTTTTAGCTGCAACATTTTCTCTTTTCCTTTCTTTATTATTATCACAAAATCATTTAGCTCCCTGTAAGAATATGATTCTCTTCTGGCATCCCCATCTCTAAAAGGTTCCTCACGTGTGAATGCAATTGTAAAGTATCTATTGAATTTGTCAGTAGACTGAACTGGATCATTGACAGTTAACTTGCAGACTAGTTTATTCTGCTGCTAGTTTCTAGATTAGTATTATTCACCTCCTTTAGGTAGAGACACTAGTATCTCTGAATTGGATAACTTACTAGTGACAATATGTATGCCCGCACTGTGGCTATTAGATGATAATACACTCAAAAATTTTTAAGCAAAGGAGCAAACAAGCAACACTTAATCATCACAAATTGTGCTCCTCTGTTTCAGATTATGCCAGTAGCCATCTTTTTTTAGAAACATGCTGTGTTTTGTGCATTGAAGAGCAGATAACAATAATTGAACTCAGAATTATAACAAAGTATATTTTTCATATTAAATATCTTATTTTTAATTATTTTATCAATATTTTTTGTAGCAATTACTGCAAAAAGATTGAAGCTTTCATTCTGATATGATCCTTAAAAGAAATGCATGTTATATATAATAATTAGATAGTACTATATTGAGGTAAACTCTTATTATTTTACAAATATATATATAATAATATATTATTAGAAAACCTTTACAAAGTCTAACCCTTTAAAAATTCTGAAATAATAGTATTAGTAGTGACATTTATACAGCATCAGCCAAAACAAAAATAAAAAAAAAAAAAAGCTCACATCACCTGTTCATCTTGTCTAATAGTTTATATAGTTCTTCCTTGGATTTATTCAAACTACCCGCTTCCACAACAACAGATAGAAGGTTGTTTCAACAATTAACTACCTGCTGACTGAGGACAAACTTCCACACATCTACCCTGCAACTATCCTTCCTCAGTTTGAATTTATGCCTCTCATGTGTGTAGTTTTAGCAAAAGAAAGAATGCCATCAGCATTGAGCTTGCTCAATCCATTCAAAGCATTAAACACCTTGCAGGTGCCTAGGCTCCAGATGCTGCAATTCTCAGAACTGAAGCCTTCTTTGGTAAGAACACCTTTTTGTTACATCTCAGTCTTTCTTTGAACTTGTTCCAGCAACTCTATGTCCTTCTTAAATAAGGCTCCCAAATCTGTAAGCAGTACTGAAGATGTGGCCTGACGTTTGCCTTATACAATGGGATAATAACCCCCCCCCCATTTCTGCTATCAAAATTCCTGTATATCATTGACAAAACCCCATGAGCTGTCCTGGCAGCATGTCTGCCCTGTTGAAGAACTTCTTATCTGGCTACCCAGTTACCCCCCCCCCCCCCCGCAGATCTTTTTTATTGTCCATTACTCTGGGTGCAATACAGCACAGATGTTGTGTTAATTTCGGATTATTGCTACCCATATCCAGTTGCCATTTATCAGCCCACCTGTCATTAACCTTTGTATATTCTGCAAACTTAGACATTAATCCCGATATACTTTTGTTAGTACATTAATAAATATAGAAAATAACGAGTCTAGCACCGAACCTAGGGGGTCCTCACTAATAACAATCTGTGAAGAGTAGTGTCTATTTCTAATCACTCTCTGCATTTTCTCACTCAAACCTCCCTTTGTCCAGAGCAAAAATTTGCCTTTAATGCCACACTACTCCAATTTGTGCAGCAGTCATTTATGTTCAACACCATCAAAAGCTTTCTTGAAATCCAAGTACAGTGAATTCCGATTATTTGTGCCACCAGTTAATCAGGGCAGCCATTTATTTGGGACAAATCTTAAAGAACAGAACCCGATTGAGAAAATAGCCAGGGTTTACTTCTCTTAATTGGGACACATGCCATTTATTCGGGGCAGGAGACTGCAGCACTCGAGATTACCCTATGACTGTCTCCGACCATACTACATGGTTCGGTCGGATTTCTGGAGGTCACAACCTGTAAACAATAAAAACAATTAGCAGTCCCCTGTTTGTTGGGCTTTTCTGTTAGTGCAATCTATTATAAATAGATAGTAAACTCAACCTTATTGAATTTGCAATAATACCGATAGTTGGAATTCTATGGGTTTTCACGTTATGATGAAATGTGTTTCCCCTTCCCTGAAATCTTCAATCATATAAAAAAAAATTCAGAATCTTCTCTTTATTCTTATTTTTTTAAGCTTTGTAACTTGTTACTCCTTTCTCTCTTGCAAGTATTATGTTACTTTTGATTTGTGTGTGTGTGTGTGTGTGTGTGTGTGTGTGTGTGTGTGTGTGTGTGTGTGTGTGTGTGTGTGTGTGTGTGTGCGCGCGCGCCATGCTCTTTGTTATTGATTGCTTGTCTTTTTTACTGTTTTAAATTTTAACCTCCACCCAAAATGTTAGTGAATATCAACTAGTTAGCATGTACATATTATGGGAAGTATTAATCAAGCTATGCATGTAAGCATAAATATATTTTTATTTTGCTAACCTCTGGAAAATATTCTTCCGATTTTCACGTATCATTTAATTTTTTTAATTGGTAATGTAATAAAGTGTAAATTTGTGTTTGATATATCTTTACTTTTATAGCCTGTGGATAATATTCCTCCAATTTTGGCTAATTAGAATTGCTGTTTAATTAATAGAATTAAAATTCAATTCACAAATGTGATCACAATGACCAGCGCTTACTGCACATCGTATAGTGAACGGTACTTTACTATGGTGAGTTTGTCGTAACGTGATTTGATTGTACAGTGAACTAATTGTAAAGGGGGGGGTACATTGTATTTTTAACTATTTACATGAAACTTCACATAATTGGGGCATCCACTAGTCCCGATGTGTCCCAAACAGCCGGAATCGACTGTATATGTTATGAAATTGATATTTGCATCCAGTTTCTTTGTTATTGCATCGTATTATCTGCTCCGATGGGCCAGACAAGATCTCCCCATGACAAATCCATGCTGTGTGTCTGCAGTGAAACTGCACTCTTGTGGTAATGGTTCTGCATTACTTCTTTAACCAGTGACTCTATTGTTTTCAGTGGAAAAGAAATGATTTTGGTATTTAGTATAGAAATTTAATATATATTTCAGAAATCTTAATGAAATCGCATAAGACGTGTGTAGATATTTCAGAAAATTGTATTTATAGTATGGTCGTATGTGTATAGTCAGTGGTCATCTGTAGGTTTGGATGGATTACCTCACTGTGATTATTAATATGCAAATTTTCATAGACATAGGAACAGTTGTGTTGCCACATGGAAAGTAGGCGCCTCCGTAGCCAGGTGGGAAGGAGCAGCAGTGCGTAGCACACGCTTCTTGATTAAACCGGGGTTCCAGCCCGTCACCACCAAATACGGAGGATGTGGAAAGGTCAGGGAATGACCACCGCATATCCCGGAGCAATATGGCCTTAGTTGCTAATGCTCCTAAAAACCAAATAACATAACATAACATAACATGGAAAGTAATTAAAGTTTATTAATTTTTTTAATCCGGCAGCAAGAAAGCAAGTTTATACAGCATTAGCAAAAAAAAAAAAAAAAAAAATAGCTCCCATATCACCTGTCAGTTACTTCTAATGGTTTATCTAGTTCTTCCTTGAATTTGTTCAGTCTACTCACTTGTACGACAACAGATGGAAGTTTGTTTTAATAATCTTCCTGCACAAACCTGCTAGCTGAAGGCAAATTTATATAAGAATGTAGGCAATATGAGTTGTTACTCTATTTTATCCCACTAAGTAGAAATAGTTGAGTTGTGAAACTCAACTTTTCTTCACATGGAAAAATTTTATACTCCCAAAAAAATACTTCTCAAATTTGCCAAGTTGCCTGTAAATTCTTTGCCAAGAATTTCTCTGTTTTCTAGAGAGTACTCTCCAGAAAATAGAGAAATTCTGCTAGAGATTATGGTTACAAACAGGAAGTCAGTTAATTCTAATATCTTTATATTCCAGGAAGGTTTCATCTTAGTATCCAATGTTACTAAAAAAAATTACACTGCAACATTATTTGTACCTTTGGTATGCATTGTGGCATTTACATTTTTTTTTTTACATTTTTATTAACACGCAGTCCCTAGCCAAAAACTTTCAAATCTGCTATATATATATATATATATATATATATACATACATATATTATATTATATTATATACAGATTTAAAGTCATGTTACTTACAATGTCATGAAGTAAAATGAACATATAACATGTCCAGATGAAAAATCACATCACACAACTAATCAGAAATATAAATTGTAGCACAAGGAACCACAAGACAAGCACATGGCATAATGAGCAATAATGAATAATTTCATGAATAAGACCAAACGTGGCATAAGGAGCCACTGATCTTACGATGAAGACAAATACCAGTATGGTCACAAGTAACTACATAAATTGTCCAATAATATTTTCCTGTTTACAGAGGAACCTGATGATCATTAACTTACAAGGTCAATTACACAGTTGTGTGCATTATGGCAGTAAAGAGGATGCTACAATAGAAACCAAAGTGAAAAATCCAAAGGTCCTCACATTTTATGATTTTATAAGAGGGTCATTTGACATAGCTGGATGAGTCGTCAGCCAGTGTATTATGGCTGTTATCATATGTAGTGTATGACGATTTTTTTTATTTCTTAATGAATTTAGTAGGCACCAGTTTGAAAGCTATATTTCTTAGTTGAAATACAAATACAAATGGTGATATGCAAATAAGACTGTTCATAAGAAAAATAAAAGTGCTTGCCATATGTAATGGTCTCGGAGATTTATTCTGTAGTGAATGTTGCAGAAACTTTGGACTAAAAGAATGAATAATTTCATGTTATAATATTTATTAATTAATGATATCAATTATAACTAAATTTCATTAATTAGTTACAATGATAAGTGTCATATTTCAGTGTTATGCTAGTAACAGTTAACAGTTTTCTAAGAAGCATAATTAATATATATACAGCAGACTGTCAATTTACCGGGATCAGATTAACCAGGAGGCGGATTAACGGGGACACTTCAAGACTCCAAAAAAAAAAAAAAAAAAAAAAAAAATCAACCAGAAATAATAAAATTCAAGTAATAACTAGAATAGGTATAAACAAATATTTTGCAAGTCATAAATAAGTGACAAGAAGCGGTGTTATAAGTCATCATTAGGAGAATAGTGTACCTATTATCTTGCAATCCCCGCTGTCTTCACACCCGCCACTCAAAAAAAAAACAGGACCAAATGTTTAGTTTGATTTAGTGCGTCGTGTCGATTGTTGTGTTCCATCACACTGCAAAAGGACAAATTTTGTTTCTTTATTTATGTAAGAATTTTTTTTTTATAGTAACTTTTTTTTTGTTTAGAAATCGCGAAAATGATGGGCAAACGCAAGAGTTGTGCTTTAAATTAAACAAAAACTTGAAATTATTCAAAATTTTGATGTAAAACATAAATGCGTGTCCAATACGCACTACTCGCGTGTCCAATACACAAGTAGTGTGTATTGGACATGCATTTATGTGCATATTGGACATACGAGTAGTGAGTGGTAAATTTTTTAGTTTTTTTATCTATCGGCATACATTTTACGTAGGTTGCTGAACATTTTTCGGTACAGTAAGTCCCCAACTTATGTCGATTCGGACTTATATGGCTGAAGATTTCAGTGAAGGGACACACATTTCACCATAATAACATAAAAGCCCACAGAATTCCGGCTATCTGTACTATAGCAAATGCAATAAGATAGAGTTTACTACCCGTTTATAACTGGTTACACTATAGACAAGCCCAATAACCCAAAAAGTGCAAATTGTTTTTATTGTTTTTTGGCAGTGACCTCCAGAAATGTGTTTTAGTAAAATGTGAGCTCGCGTAGGGTGATAACTTTGTGAAGTTCTTTTCAGAAAATTTAATTTTGATCGTTATCATCGTGCCGACTAAGAGAATAAGCGACAGCGGTACTAGTACATCTACCAACAAAAGGAAAGCGATCAATTTGGATCAGAAAATTAAACTAATAAGAATGTATGAAAATGGTCAAACATTAACAAGTATCGCACGGAATTCAGATTTGTCAGTGGCAATGGTGAAGGTGAACACAATAAAGGAGAATGACAGAATATGAGAAGTGGTGAAGTAATCAGCACCAATTAAGGTCGACTATAATAACCAAGGCTACGAAATACATATCAGTTTTTACAGTACAGTAACATGCGTTTTTCCTTCCTTTTTTGTTTTCTTTTCTTATGTGCCATTCTGGCTACTTCACTGCTGTCCCCAGATAAAGATTTTAATTGAACTAATTAAAAATATATGAGTATTTTTGTTCATTCTTCTGAGGACATTATCTGGTTTTTGTAATTTTGGCATATTAGGGATATAGCAGCAATATTTTATTAGTCATTCCAGAGTTACGTAAAATTCGACTTACGTAAGAAGTCCTGAAACGTATCTCTTACGTATGTCGGGGGCTTACTGTATTTTTGGGTTAACCGGGAAATCGATTATCCGGGAATTACTTTTTACCATCCATCCCTGAAAATCGAGGGTCTACTATATATATTGTGTTCTTATTGAAGATTATGATAATGATATCTGGTTAAGTTTACAGAATTAGGTATTTGTCAGTTGAGGGAATGTTATTTGCAATTTACATTGTTTATTATCATTTTTATTGTTATTTTCATTATTTAGCATCATATTATTTTTAATACCATTTTATTAATATAACGTTTATAGGCCACCTAGGCTAAAGCTAGTTTACATTTGCTAACTTGGTAGGCTGGTCCATATACACCTAATTCCCTACAGATAAATACAATTTAATTAAATAAAATCGACCAATATATATATATATATATATATATATTTTTTTTTTTTTTTCATTATAATTATAGTCACTCCCCAACATACATAAGGGTTGCATTCCACGGAACTCTACATAAGTTGAATTTTACGTAAGTCGGAATTTCCTTAAATGCTTATACAGCACTCGCAACTATTCGTGTTGAATTTTGATCGAAGTAAAAATGAAATGCTGATCGACGGACATGGACAAAGTTATAAACATGTAAATAGAATTATTTTATCTCATGCACAAGAAAAATTACAGAAGTGTACAAAATTACAAAAATTTCAAAATAACAAAAAAGAGAGAGGAGACAGACATAACGTCAGAAAGTTTTACCTTTCGACCATCGTTGCCAGAATAACTTTCCAAGTGATAAGTGCACTGCTGTGGAAGTTGAGGGCTATGGAGATTTAGAAGGGTTTTTTCCCAGCACATCACAAAATTTCTCTGCAGCTGCAGAATTGTCACTGGCAACTTCACTGCATATTTTAATGTTGTGGAAACCAGCATGATGCTTGAATTTATTAAACCACCCGTTGTTTGACGCGAACTTGACTTGGGGTTTGCTGTACTTATGCTTAATATCTTCATAAATACTTCTTGCTTTTTTTGAATGGCCATTTGATTCAGAGGCACTCACTTCTGAATCTGATTTCCCGTTTATTAATAGCCTTTCCATCTTTGATATAGCACCTGAATGCTGTTTTGTGATCACTGTTGATCATAAATGTGCTGATCCTTTTATACACGCATTGTTCTTTTATACGTGCACTGTCCTTTAAAATAGTATTCTATGTTGAAGCAGTGAGACCTAATTCCTGTGCAATGGATAACAAACTTTGTCCTGCTTCTTACTTCATAATAATTTTCATCTTCATTTCTAAATACATTTTGTTTTGTTGCCTAGCACTGTCACCACTTGCACTTTCCATTGGCTGCTTTCCCTTCATTATTGTAATAAGTAAATAGGAATGAAGAGAAGATTCTGAAAATTTGTTTTTTTTTATGATTGAAGATTTCAGTGAAGGGGAAACACATTTCACCATAATAACATAAAAATCCACACAATTCCAGTTATCAGGATTATTGCAAATGCAGTAAGATTGAGTTTCCTACCCATTTATAATTACATGCACTAACAGAAAAGCCCAATAAACCGGAAAGTGCAAATTGTTTTTATTATGGTCGTGACCTCCAGAAATGTACTTTAGAAAAATATCACAAATGTGTTCAAAATTGATTCTTATAACCGAATATATGATAACGATAACAATTTCCATTATAAAAATGACCTTTTAGAGAGATAAATAACTTAGTTATATAAAGAAAATTTCAACTTCCGAGGTCTTGGAATGAATTGCTAAAAAACAATGTGCTATTCGGTTCACATTACAATATTTTCACAATACCTCCATTTATTCTTATGGATGGTAAATACGTTTCCACATTTTTTTAAGTTTGCATCAGCTGGCAAAAACTTTCATAAAGTCGAATTTCTGTAAGTTGGGGTAGTGCCTGTATTGAATACTTTAATGGTTAATAAATCGGTCAACTACTGAGTGCTAGGCACTCAGAATAAAGGGTCCATAGTCGCGAATGGTCGTTAGTGTAGTATCTCAAATAGAGAGCTTTATGGAAACTGAAAAAAGTTTCTAGTGCCCTGGCTTGGCCTGAAACTGAGGAACTAACGAAAGTGTTGTATGTTTGAATCTTTCCAGTGGTTGTGAATGACAAGGGTGGAAGAAGCGACTTAGAAGTTCTTCAAACAAAAGAATTCCGAGACTTCATTAGATCCATCCTTTAGAAAATTTACATTAAAGTCACCGAAGATGATAGTGGCTGGAAAAGTGGATTGCGTGCTGTTAGATAGGGCTATTTCAAGTAATTTTAAAGCTATCTCGGTAGTACACATAGGGGACTTATAGAAGTCGACCAACCTAGTTCCGTCCAGCTCAACACATACAGCCTCACAGTGCTAGTGGCAAGCCTGTGCTTGCCACTAGCCTGCCCCGGCTTGGCCTAAAACTGAGGAACTAACGAAGATGTCTATTTGAGTCTTTCCAGTTGTTGTGAATGGCAAGGGTATGAGGTATATGAGGTATATGAGGTATATTGAGGGTCTAGCGGCTCCTGGGATTTCTCCCATCTCTGCGAATGTTCTATGTATCGGTGACAGTACCCTGTCAAATCCAGAGATTTAGAAGTGTGTGGGTCATGAGTAGTGTTATATGTTGTGCCCATTGTTTATCCGGCTTATTGGCCGCCAGGCCCCTAATGGGACCAGACGTTGTCCATACCTCGCCACGTGGAGGCTAGCCGGGTGTTACCATTGAGTCAATTGTACTCTGGCAGGTCCTGCCACTTACTTTCCTGGGATTTTAGTGGCTAGGATCTTAAAAAAAAAAAAAAAAAATTGGAACGACCGCGGTTGATTTTAAATCACTTACATTAAAGCACTAATATGGGGTTTGACGCTGAAAGCCTGTTTCTGAAGTGCCTAAAAGGTTGGGCGAAATTTTTTGGTGTATTTAAATTTGGACATGTAGGGCTATACGCTGTGCAAGAAAAAGTGCTGGGAGGGGAGAATGGAGGCTGGTGGGTGAAATAGGAAGAAGAGGGTCGATAGGGTAGGTGACCCCCAATTTTTCAGTGAGGCATGCCCATGCCCCACCAGAGGGAAGAAATGGTGTGGCAGGGAAGAGAGGCGACAGCAAGCCGTCACCTCCCTCCCCTGCCGGGTGTGGGAGTAAAAGAATTGCACTGCACAAGAGAGTGCAGAGCATAGAGCCAATATGGCTCCGTTGAGGCAGCAACTTGGAGTTTCTCTATCTTCGTTGGTCTTCTCTGTCATTGGTAGCCATATTTTTCCTCAGCTATGAACACTGGTCAGGTCCATTGTTGGTCTGTTAGCTATGGCTGTGGTTCTCTTCATCATGGGAAGATCCGCAGCTCCATGGGGTTATTCTTGCGATCGCTGGTTTTAGATGATTAGTAGTAAGCAGGTTCCTGGGCGAGGTTCTCCTTGAGTCCTCTCCACGCATATTCTGTGTTTTTTTTTGTTTTTTTTTTATCTTCTGTAGATGGCTATCAATGTTTTACGCCTACCAAATAGTTTTTGGGCATATTCCTTTAGCTCCCTGTATTCCTCAAGTGAGTCCAATAGATGTGATTCCAAGTTCTTGGGGAGGTAGTGTATTGCAGTGATCAGTCTGTACCTGAGGTCCTCATAATGGGTGCAATCATACATAATGTGCTCCCAGCACTCAAGCTCCCCACAGGCACATCTCGGATCCACCTCAATCCCCAGCGCTGCCAGCTTGGCTGTAAAGGCCCCGTGACCAGTCAATAAATAGGTGGTGTATAAGCCAGGTTGAAACCAAGTTGGGGGACTGGGGTACATCCTGTCGATGTTCGGAATGAATTTCCTGGTGATATTTCCCTTATTTGAGTTGGCCCAGCGCTCCTGCCAAACTTGCATCAGGTGTTTTTGCAGCCTTGTCTTTTCATTTTTTTGTGGTGCATTAACGTCCACAGTATAGCCATGGTATGTACAAGGTATTCCTTTCTCTATGTGGTAGTTCATTCCCCTACGCATGATCTCTAAGTCAAGGGGAAGAGCTCCGGCCAAGACCTGCAGCGCGTGGGTACTGGTTGTCCTACAAGCACGTGTAACTGTCAGTAGGATTGTTCTTTGCGTTGCATCAAGGATGCGTCGGTTTACTACAGTTCCTGTTTTGGAAAACCATATTGCTGAGGCGTAAGTGATGATCGGTAGGAAGGTTGTTTTATAAAACAATGACAGGGTGCATTGGTTTAACCCCCAGTCCCGCTTGACGATCCTAGCCACCAATCCAGAGTATCTTTTGATTTTGGCTCTGATATAAGTTAGATGGTGTTTAAAAGTAAGATTACCATCCAGTATAACTCCTAAATATTTTAACTGGGTCACTAATTTTATTGTGGTAGGTCCCACCTTTATTTGTGGTGGTCTACGTATATCAAGCTTGCCTTTTAGCAGGACGGAGGACGTCTTTGTTGTTGATATCGTCAGGCAGTGGGTGCTGGTCCAGTTTTGCAATATCAGCATTGCCTGATTGACCTTTTCCTCTAGCTGGGCCCGGCTATCTGCAGCAATGATGAGGACCAAATCATCAGCAAAGGCCTGGGAGCGCACATCACCAAGGTGCAAAGCCAAGAACCCATCCAAAACCATATTCCACAGGAGCGGCCCCAGAACAGAACCCTGGGGACAGCCTCTGTGGACATCACGATTCACTCTACCATAAGGTGCTTCCACGATGATGCATCTCTCGGAGAGATAAGACCTAATTATGGAATATAAGTTGATCGGCACATGTGCCAGCCTTAGTCTTGCCAGTACGCTCGGCCACCAAATGGTGTCGAACGCCCCAGCGAAGTCAACAGAGATGGCTAGAAGATATTTATTATTGCAGTTTGCTGCTGATTCCGATAGGCTACGCAAGGCTTCCACAGTAGACGAACCCTTCTTGAATCCGTATTGCGATGTCTGTGAGTTTCGCTGCCTGGTAATGCTGATTTATCCTTGTACAGAGTAGTCTTTCAAGCAGTTTGCTTGCAACCGGCAGTAGGGCTATTGGCCGATAGGAGTTTGGCAGGTGGGGTGGTTTGTTCGAATTTTTGGCGATTAATTTTACCTTTGCTGTCTTCCATTTTTTGGGGAAGATGCCCTTAGCCAAGCAGCTGTTATATAGGTGTAAGAGGAGGTCTGGAACGATCTCCACGGTCTTCTTAATAATTTCGGGTTCTAAGTAGTCCAGGCCTGGACATTTATTATTTCTTATCGTGGTTGCCATTTGTTGTAGTTCATCCCGTGTGAAGGGTGGCTCCTGAGTGTCTGTTGAGTAAACTTCATTATCTTGACAGATGATAAGTTGCTCTGGCAGTGATGGCTCTATTGGTTTCGGGAAGATGGCATCCAATATATTGCTTATAGATTGTTGCCACGTGGTGGTATAATCACCTTGTGGTGTCTGGGTGGTTGAAATGACTTCCCCCCCTGGGAAGTTTATTCGTCACTATCTTGTATACCACACCCCAGGGTTCGGTGTTCCCTGTTGTGCTTACAAAGGTCTCCCAGGCCTTGCGTTTACTCTTGACGATCGCATTTGTGTAGCTGTTTCTGGCTTCTCTATATCTTTCCCTTAAAGCTTCAACCTCATGGGCCGGCCATGTACGCCTTGCCCGCTGGAATTGTTTTCTTCTTGTAATTGTTTCCTGTCTGAGCTGTTGAATTTCCAGGGTCCACCACGGGACAGCCCCCCGGATCGGGCTTCTTCTTTTTATTGCTGCGTTGCTGGCAGTTTGGGTTTTATTGGGTTCCTCGAGCTGATTTGTCTCAGTTAGATGTTGGGCCGTTGCTGGTATTAGGATTTCCTTAAAACGTTCCCAATTTGCTTTGCGGATGGCATATCGGCTCTGTATTTGCTTGGATATTGGGGCTCTGTCAAGTGACCTTGCTATCTGATAGGTAATCACTCTGTGATCGGACGTTGTCCACGAATCCCGAACAAGCCAATCCTTAATATAGCCTGCAACGTTCCTAGTGGACAGCGTGATGTCGATCGTGGCCTCCCACAGTGTGTTACAGAACGTGGGCAGTTGGTGTGGCCGATTTAGTACCATGATCGGGGAGTTAGAAAGATATTCGTCTAGTATTTGCCGTTCCGAGTTCCGCTTCTGTCCGGAGTCAGGCTGTGCCAGGTGGGGGATCGGCAATTGACATCTCCCCCTATGATTATTTTCTCGTCTGGGAGCAAGTCTACCAAAACTTGAAGGTATTGTGTAGCTGGGGTAATGTCCTCCCCTGGTCTACAGTACAGTGCCACTATGTAGAACTGGCCTAGTGGCGTCAATACGTGGGCACAAGCTGCCCATGACGAGCATAGTTGTTTAACTTTCGTGACTGTATAGTCTGGGTTGCGTACCACTACCGCCGCCCAAGGGGTATCTTCCTCATCGTGTACTATCTTATATGTGATTGGGTATCCACATACCCGTTTAGAGTGGGTGTACGGCTCCTGGAGTATGAGAATGTCTGCATTGATTTCGTCAGCTTTTATCCTTAGCTGTTCTGCCACTGCTCTGGCTCTTTGCGCATTTTGTTGGATGATCTCTATTTTGGATGTATTATATTTCTTATTGTTTGTCTCCATAGTCGGTTCTCTTTTGGTATTGACCCTTTGCTTTGATATAGACCGGGCAGTTTGGATCTCTGATCGAATGTGTGTATTCCATTTTGGCTGCTTTACAATTGGCACAGGTTGGATCCTGTTCCCTGTTGGGGCAAGTTTTGTACTCATGGCCCTTGCCAGAGCAATGGCCGCAAGTAGGTGTTGTCTGAGTACAGGTGTGGGTTGTGTGTCCGAACTTGCAGCACCGAAAGCATTTCGGCACCGCTGCATGCTCCCGGAACCGGTGGGATCCCCATTCTATATATATTCTGTTGCAGTTTTTCAGCTGTTGCCATGCAGATGGGTCTAGTTCAACTACCCAGTTCCTATTGGTTCCCGATCTGGTACCGGTTGAATACCTTGGTGTTACCGTGCATTTTTTTTTGTTCTTCCTGGGCTAAATTCCTTAAATTTCTGGTGACAATTTCAGTTGCTAGTTGTTCGGGCGTTACGTCTTGGTCTACATTAAATATTATAATTGAAGGCCCACGCTTTTTTGGCGGCTCCGCTGTTAGCCCTAACTTGACAAGTTTTGGGTTTTCCATTATTGCCTGTATATCTTCCTTATTTTCTGTTTCTATTATTAGTCCCGTGCTTCTTGTTTTTCTTATTGTTTTAATTCTAGTAGTCCTCAAGTCATCTTTCATCTCTTTCATAAATTTAACCTTCAGTTCTTCGCTGGATTGGACATTTTCAGCGTTTTCCAGGGTTGTCGGTCTGAGAACCACCAAGTTTGATGTTTCAAGAGTGGTTGCCTTTTTTCTTGTTGCCCTTCTTCGTTTGGTTGTAACTGGTTTGAGCCATTCCTCAGCACCTGGACATATGTTGGGGCACGCTGTTGCATTTGATTTGCCCCACATTGTTCGTAGATTTGTATCTTCACGTTTGCCTTTTCATTTTCCAGGAAGGTCTCTATCAGCATGGCTTCCATCTTACTAAAAATGTTTGCAATCCGCGATCTAATACCTGTTGTAATTCTGTTTGATGGTTCTTTGAAAACATTCTCTAATGCTGTCTTCAAGGCTAGAGATTTTTCATACACTGTGCCATCAGGCAAGGTAGGATCCAAGGGAACTTCTGTTGACTTCTCTTCTCTGGTGTCCTTTGTAGATGGCATACTCTCTGGTTGGTCCCTTGCTACAGTTTGGGAACATGTTCCCCCGCTCAGACTAGACATAGTGACAAATGTTTTATGTCCAGGACGCAATTTGCCAAATTCGGTCTGCGTCTTCAGTAAATTTCCAAAAATCTCTGCACGAGTCTCTAGCTCGGCTGAACGTACCCTCAAACGTTCATTTTCCACCAGTAAGGTAGTATTCACTGCCTCCAAATCGGCACAGAAGCCCAAAATACGTCCAGAAGCAGCAGTTGTAACCCCACTAGCCTCTGAGAACAGAAAATCGGTAAGGGCTTTTTTAACCCTAGAAACTACAGAACACATTTCAAGGGTGGGAGAAGTGACTCAGACTTCTTCCTGGAGAAGCGATTGGCAGGAGGGCCATGCAAGATTCCATGCAGGCACCTCCCCCACCACCGCCGCCTCAACACTGGCTCTCTGAATACCTCCTTGCCGGGACAACTCAAGTGAAAATTGTTAAAAAGTACTTGGTCGCAAAATTTACAAAATTACCTTTATAGAATTATTAACTAACTATTTAGCAACCTTTTTGTCACCAAAAGGAGAGTTATTTAGTACAAAGAAATGCGCTGTTGAAGTTCAATAAAAAATTGTTTTTTTAATTTTAACACAAAAAGTAAATGATAGATTTGAATCGGAATAGTTTTCCCTTGATAAGCATTGAATGTGCATAGCTAATGTGATTTTTAATCAAAAATCACAAAAATTACATTTTCCTGTCTGGAACAGCCATTTTTTATTTAAAAAAATATTTTAAAATTATATTTTAAACCTACGTTGAGCTCTTTCCAACAGTGCATAATAAGCTATAGGTTGTTGACAACATTTCCCCCCCATTTCTCAGAGACATTTTTGTCAACAGCGATCAATATGGTGCTATGTTAGCCCACATAATGTACAAACCCATCCAAAATTTCAAGTCAGTAGGTTGAGTGGTTCCAGAGATACAATGCTGTGATGGATGAATGGACAGACAGACAACTGAGTAACATTATGAGGGTCCTTCTTTCTACTATGAACCCTAAAAAATAGAATATTTACAAAATTTTTGATTATTATTAAATAGAAATGAAGATATGGGCATTGTCATGTACTAGTAAAAAGCCAAGCCTTGGTATATTCTAAGCACTATTAA
Organism: Mastigoproctus giganteus; assembly: GCF_048544385.1. NCBI lineage: Eukaryota > Metazoa > Arthropoda > Arachnida > Uropygi > Thelyphonidae > Mastigoproctus > Mastigoproctus giganteus. The sequence continues at coordinate 114,645,386 of NC_143582.1, read as the reverse complement.
AAAAACTTTTTTTTTTTTTTTTTAATATTAAGTTTAAAGTGTAGCCTGTTGGGATAGGTAATACTAATGAAATAAATATTGCTTATACCAACAAAACACAGTCAAAATAAGTGAAGTTAATTAAAAATTTAAGTACACAGAAGCTGATAGATAAAATATAAAATAAATACACTGTGTACAAATTATAACCAAAATTATGTAAGTCAATAAATAATAAAAGAAAAACTTAATGTAGAGCGAATAAAATTACTTCATTCTCTACCACTGACAGTGGTAGAGAATGAAATTCTATTTAATAATAATCAAAAGTTTTCTGAGCAGTACAGATAGTCTGAAAGAGTAGCTCATGGTGTCTTGTTAATGATATACAGGAATTTTTCTAGTAGGGATGAGGAGGTGATTATCCCCTTGTATAAGGCAATGGTCAGGCCACACGTTAAGTACTGTATACAGGTCTGGAGGCCTCATTTTAAGAAAGATGTAGACTGCTGGAATGAGTACAGAGAAGGGCAACAAGATTAGTGAATGGAACAAAGAGTTACTCTTACGAAGAAAGACTCAAGTTTTGCAAATTACAGTGTCTGGAAACTAGGCACCTGCGAGGTGTGATCTGATTGAGGTGTATAAAGCTTTGAGTGATTTTAGCATGTTCAATGCTGATGGGATCGTTTCTCTTGCTCAGAATAATTGCCCGAGAGAGCATAAATTCAAATTGAGGAAAGACATTTTGTAGGATAGATGTGTGTAAGTTTGCCTTCAGCCAGTGGGTGGTTGATTTGCTGGAACGAACTTCCATCTGTTGTAGAATTTAATAGCTTAAATAGATTCAAGACAGAACTAGACAAACATTTGGAGCGAGTGGATGGGTAAAATGAGAAGGTTTTTTTTTTTTTTTTTTCTTTCTCTCTCTCTCTCTCTCCCCCCCCCCCCCCTTCTTTCTCTCTCTCTCTTTTTTTTTTGGCTGATGCCATATAAGCTTGCTTTCTTGCCTCAAGTGCCTTTACTAATACTAAATGTGATAAATCCGTTTTGTCACTTTTATTCGCTTTATATTTGCTCCTTCTAAAAATATTATTTACTGGGTGTATATAATTTTAATTTGTACACAATGCATTTTCTATTTTATGTTATCTCTCAGCATCTGTGTACTTAATTTATTTTTAATAAACTTTATTTTTTTTTTTTATTGTGTTTCATGGGTAGAAACAATATTTATTATTAATTTCACTATGACTATTCCTGGCATTCAAGGTTTCTTTTCTAATAAATTAGGTAATACTACTGCTTGGTGAAGTTCATATTTTGGTGTACTTCGAGTCCACCAATTATTATTGTTTTGAAATTGTGTGTGTCATTGTCTGTAAGTTCTTTTTTTAATTAGAATATTTTTATATTTTATCACAAATTTATTGTTTTTTTCACATTATATATAAATATACTGTGAATGTCTTTTATCTGTCTTGTAGTGTGTAATTGTTATCCTAGGTAAATATTTTTGCTTGTATTGTTTTTTAAGCTCTTCCATAATGTTTAGCCTGCATAGCATTAATCCAGTTTTGGAAATATTCTGGGGAACAGTTGAGTTGTAATTTTAAACCAGTTTTAGCTGAATTCATTTTGCCTGTTTTTTATCTTTATTAGTAATGTGTACTTTTTCCTCCCAAAAATTGCCATATCCTTGAATGTGTGGTTTTACTGTATGTAACTAGAAATTTTGCTAATCTATTTTTGTTTGTATATAGATTTGCTTTGCCAATAAAAATTTCAATCAGTTCCTATCCAAAGAAGGTCATGATTGTTTAGCAAGCATAGCAAGAAAGTATCCATTTATCATATCTGTTCTGTTAAAGATGATTGAGGATGATGTCGACAGTTTAAGTTATGTAAGTATGTTTCCGTTATATAGTTAATTGAAAATTAAAAGTTGATTTCCACGAACATAATCTTGCTGCCTTTACTTTTCCAGCCATAACTAGTCTGAGTAGTATGACATTGGTGTTACTGCACAGGTGACATTTTTTCATGCAGCAGAAAAAAATCCCTTTAGTTGGGGGTGATCAGTGTACTGATGGGATTTACTTAAGGGTGCAACTACAATCAAATGTATAGAGGTATTCTTGTTTAGGTGCCTTTGCAAATATGCATGCATATGCACCTGTTGTCTTCACCATTTCTGTCTGTCTGTCTGTCTGTCTGTCCATCCATCTGGTATAGCGGACTGTTTCAGATTTTCATGAAATTTTTTATTTGCCCTTCTAAAAATATTATTTGTTGAGCTATTCCTAATTTAATCAAAATTGGACAAATAGAAATCCAGCAATTATTATTTCTTTTTTCTGTCAGTTTATATGTAAAAGAGAAGTATCCTTCTTTAAAAGTAGCTTTAATTCAGTATTAGACAGTCTGTGTGTGTGCTTCATGTGTTCTGTTATGTAATACTCAAGAATGTGTTGTGAAGAGATACATATAACATATATATATATATATATATATATATATATATATATATATATATATAGAGAGAGAGAGAGAGAGAGAGAGAGAGAGAGAGAGAGAGAGAGAGAGAGAGAGAGAGAAATACCTAAAAAAAAAAAAAAAAGTGTATGGAAGAAGTGTAACAAACATACAGATTCAAATAACTGAATGCCTACAAATAAAAAATCTATAGTTTTACGGACGGTGAATGTAAAGTGAGTTTTATAAACTGTTTTATAAAATGTTCAATAAAGTAATAATCACAGTAATTAATTGATAAGAAGATAACTATATTTCCTTTTTATAATAATATTAATATTATTATATTAATTAATATTTATTTTTTAATATTAGTATAATTCCTATATTAATTTAAGAAAATAAAATAGAAGTGCCTGAAATATAACTCTGCACACATGGACTATAACTTGTATTAGTATTAGTAATGGCCATATGGCACAAAGAAGCCTAAGGCTTATAATAAAAAATTAAATAAAATAACTAATAAATAATAAAAGAAAAGGAAGTAGACAACCTAATCATTGTCTATTTCCTAAATAGACAACCTGATTAAGAAAAATAATAATAAGAAGAAAATTTTAAAAATAAATAATTAATATGAGAAAAGGAAATAGATAGCCTATGTGTTTCCCTCCTCCTGTAGGTAATTTGTACCTGACCCTTAAATTTCCCCAAACATTCAGCCTCTACCGCTCATGTAGGTAATTTATTCCAATAATTTATAATTCTCTGGCTAAAATGAAACTTTCTGCAATTTAGTCTAAACATCTCCCCTCATAACTTGTAATTAAGGCCTAGTTCTAGACATCATTTATAACTGTGAAAATTTTGTCCTTATTTGTTTTACTTATGCCTCTGAGAGCCTTAAACACTTCAATCAAGTCACATCTAAGATGCCTAGTTTCCAAGCTGTGCAACCCACATATTTGAAGTCTTTCCTTATATGGACGCCCTTTTGCCAGCTCACCAGGCAAGTTACTTGTCTTTGGACCCTTCAGGAAGCTCAATGTCTTTTTTAGGTGCAGGCTCCACACTTGAACACAGTGTTCCAAGTGTTATCTAACAATAGCCATATATAGTGGGACGTCATTATCTCCACTAGCAAATGTTCAATAAATCATCGATAGACACCACTGAGCCTTGCTTGCAACCTGTTTACAATGCTCGGGAGGTGCCTCCGTAGCCAGGTGGGAAGGAGCAGCAGTCCGTAGCACACGCTTCTTGATTAGAACGGGGTTCGAGCCCGTCACCACCAAATACGGAGGATGCGGAAAGGTCAGGGAATGACCGCCGCATATCCCGGAGCAACATGGCCTTAGTTGCTAATGCTCCCAAAAAAAAATAACCTAACCAAAAATAACAATGCTAGGAGAAATTGATGTCTGACCGTATTGTAATTCCCAAGTCCCTTTTAGCATTTGTAGAGGCATATGATGCACGAAAGCAAGCTTCCTGTATACCATTGACAGTATCAGCAAAAATAAAAAAATTCCCATTTCATCCATCCATTTGCTCAGAAAATTTTCCACTTTTTCCTTGAATTTATTTAAGCTATCAACTTCCGCAATGTAAGATGGAAGTTTGTTCGACCAATCAACCCCAGAGGCTCACATCTGGTGAGTATGGGCTTGGCACACCCAGGGTGCTGAGCTGGATATCATCATTCTTCTCTTTCTTGGTGATTCCTTTTTACTTCTAATTCTCTCTCTCTCTCTCTCTCTCTCTCTCTCTCTCTCTCTCTCTCTCTCTCTCTCTCTCTCTCTCTCTCTCTCTCTGAGGGTAACTCGGGAATTTTTTTTTTGGCTGGTGTAGCATAAGCCTCAGGCTTCCTTGCGCCATATGGCTAATAATAATAAAATAATAACTACCTGCTGGCTAAAGGCAAATTTCTAAACATCTGTTCAATAACTGTCTTTCCTCAATTTCAGTTTATGCCCCCTTAGGTTTGTAATCTGAGCAAGAGGAAGAATCCCATAAGCATTGAGTCTACTCAGTCAATTCAAGGCCACCTCATTCAACGTAGCCAGGTGGGAAGGAGCAGCAGTGCGTAGCACACGCTTCTTGATTAGACCGGGGTTCGAGCCCATCACCACCAAATACGGAGGATGCGGAAAGGTCAGGGAATGACCACCGCATATCCCGGAGCAATATGGCCTTAGTTGTTAAAGCTCCTAAAACCAAATAACAAACAAACAAACATCTCATTCAATCAGATCACTTTGCAGTTGCCTAGTCTCCAGAAGCTTCAATTTGTAGAACATATGCCTTTCTTCGTAAGAGCACACCTTTGTTCCCCTCACTAGTATTGTTGCTCTTCTCTGTACTCGTTCTAGCAACTGTACATCCTTCCTAAAATGAGGTTTCCAGACCTTTACCCAGTACTCGAGATGTGGTCTGACCATCCCCTTATACAAGGGGATAATCATCTCCTTATCCCTTCTAGCAAAATTCCTATATATCATTGACAAAATCCCATAACCTATTCTGGCAGCCTGTCTACACTGCACAGAAAACTTCATAACTGATAGTACAATTACCCCAGATGTCTTTCCTTCTCTACTACCCTGAGTTCAATACCATCCAGTTATATTTTTCTGGGGTTAATGCTACTCATAAGGAGCACTTTGCATTTGTC